>NC_089912.1:65622955-65942062 GCF_040182565.1 Anser cygnoides | reverse complement strand
GTTCCTATTTGTTTGGAAAAATATGCTGGGTTAAACGCTTGTGCCTGCAGAATTTTTGCTGGGTTACATCACATCCATCTATGCCGCTACTTTGCAACCCCCCCCCCCCCCCCTTAAGACCTAACACACAGCTCCAGGAGCTTTTCCATGACATTCCTCATCACAAAGCATCATGACCTACAGCACAGCTGCTGCTTTGAAGCCTGGATCCCCGAGACATCCAGCAGCAGGCCCAGGTCCCAGCTCCACAGAGGGCCAAAACCACAAGGCCAAAACCACCAGGACCGGCCCTGTGCCGCAAGGCCTGACCACACAGCTCAAGTCAGAGCTTCCTCCCCACAGCGCATGGGTCACTGCCACGTTTAAAAGGGCAGATTGCTTCTGCCTTTCACATCTGCCTTCTGCTCGGATGAAAGTTGGCATCAGAGTGGAGAAAGCCTCAGAGATGAAGAAATGAGCTATTAAAGTGCTGCCCAGGAGGGGACCCCTGCTGTCATGACCGTCCAGGCAGAAGAGCAGAAATAATTAACAACCAGACCAGTGATGCCCAGGAAGCACTTTTATGCAAGTGTGGCAGCAATCAATCTAGGAGGCAAAAGGCAGGAGGACTGTCACACCATGGGTCTGACCCTAAAAAAAAAATGTTACGCAACAGATCTGGCATCCAGCCATCCACAAGGAAAACAAATGGCAATTCAGATGGGAGTTCCCAGTCAGGAGGTCCACTGCTTGCAATGGATGGCACAAAAGAGCTATTTTGTGACTTTACTAATCCAGCAGCAACTATTAGCAAAAAAATCATTAATCCACAACGTGAAATTACTCAAATCTGCCCTGCCAGATGATCTGACCTCACACAGACTCTGCATACCAGTTTGTCAGCACCCTTGTTCAAAGGAAACCCAGTACTGAGTAAGTTACAGAAATTTTCTGCAGAAGTCTAGAGAGCTACTTGACCTCTTTTGGACGTAACCAAAAGAGGTGCAATTCCTGTCATGTATGTGGTCTGCACTGAGGTCAAAAGATGTAATTAGCAAATAAGGTATTGAAAAACTAGTTCCTCCAATAAAACTCAAGAGACAGAGATGATAAAAAGACAATACTTACATAGTCAACACTGTTAAGTTTAAAGAGATGTATACATATCCAAATATATATATACACACACACAAATACACTTTCACTGTAGTTCTGTATACGGAGTGAAGTGCTAAGTGATAAAGAACCACAGTTTTGAGAAATTGTGGGACTTAGCCCACCTCTAATACTGGTCTAAGGTCATTTTAAACTTAGTTGGAATACATCCAGTGGTGAGTGGGAGACCCATATTACTTCTAGCAGGACACCCATGGGAGAAATAGCTCAACATATCAATCCAACACAAGGCATAATCTACCAAACTGGTTGCACTGGGTTTGGTGTAGATTCAGTTCTACCTGTACATCTGACAGGTATCTGAACATGGAGTATAGAACACATTTGTACTACATTAAAGCAGTTGAGTGTGGCGAGATTTCCCTTGGCATAAAAAGTAACTGAAGACACAAAGAGAACCAAGATGAAAAAATTGGAAATAGTTTATTTTGCTGCATAAGGAAACTTCTGGTAAATTACATATAAAGAAACTTGCTATGCTGTAGTGTATAATTTTCAATATTCCACAAAGATAGTTGTAATAAATATACAAACCAAAACAAAGTAGAAGACTAAATCCATCAGGCAACTTACAAAATGGTTCATCAAGTTTTATACTTTGCAGCATTGGCATGCTTAAAATCTTGTTGTTCATTCTGAAGTGCTGCAGCAAAATTCTTTTCACATTTCTTTGGAGCATTTTCAAAATCATCTAACTATAAAATACTGTCCAAAATTAGCAGGCATTAGTTAAACCACCCAAGAAAAGTAACACCAAGGTCTAACTGATGCAAAAGAATGTTTTATTTGTTTTTAAAATCCATTTTAGCTTTGCCAGGGTTAGGAATTATCCAATAAGTGCACTATGAGTCCAGTCAGCCTCAGGCACTGCTGACTCTTGTCATATTATGACTCTATATAAACTTCAGATTATATAGCTCTGGAGATTTCTCTATTAGAGACATATCTACTACCAGAAATAAGACAAATATCATAGTGAAGCTGCAAGCTAGTTCAAATGGTTGTACCCTCAAGTGTAGTGTGTGCTTAGAAGAATTCTTCCATAGCTTCATAATAAACCATACATCATTCATTAGGCATTTTTATTTGACTTCTAAATTTAAAAGTGCTGACAAAGGCTTTCTTGATGCCCCTGGCCTCTAGAAACAACATGTAGAAATTTTTGACACATTTGCTCTTCTCTACCTCTCATTTCTACATTTGTTGAAACAGCAGGCTAAATTGTATTTTACACTTCACTGCTCTGGACCACACCAATGGACAGGTCTATTATTCCGTACAGATCTTTTTCAAACTGAGAACACTTCTCTATGCTTCACTATTACTGAATACTTGGGGGTATAGAAAGGAACTCTCTAAAACACGATTACCTAAAAATATTTGTTAATAAGCTTAATGCAAACATTACGTAGAAAAATGGTTTAGTTACAAAAAAAATTCATTAGAGGGCCAATAAAAATATACTGAAGAGAAGATCTTTACAAAAGTGAGGTTAGGAAATATGAGGCATTGACATTCACTGTAAACATCCTGTGTTCACTAGAATCCCTTGTCTAAAGTATATGTTCTGGTTTTGTTCCTGAGCTTCATGGCCAACACTTGCATAGATAGCTAAACCTATCATAATGAGTTGTTTCTACAGACCTTTCTGTACTGCTTTGTACAGAACTTCAATAGACTAATTACTTTACCTTTTGAAATAGTTTCATTCCACTAGCAGGCAGTTCAAGGAAACTATGAAGCATGGTATGATTTTTGTGTACTCAGTGCATTGGATGGGTTGGGACAGCTACAGTATGGTGTGCTAATCTAAAATAAAACTAAGTTAAGAAGTATAGCTGTTTGACGTTCTGGCTTACCATAAATACCTACTTCTGCTCACTGCTGCAAGGCTCGCTTCTGCTCTGCCAAAGAGTGCGTATGGCAAAATGTCTTGAATCTGAGTGCTACAACATCAAGCATTTAAGCCTATCCCCAATAACAATATGCAGCTTATACACCGGTAAAGGAGACATAGAGAATTTCACCTTTACCCAGGTGACATGAGTGCTTGCCTCCATATTAATCTCCCTCTGGGAGGAAGCTAGAAAGCAGTTTCAGGGTAAACATGACACATAGTGGCCTAAGTAAAAAGTCTGAAGAACATACTTGCATTTTGGCTATGAAAAGCAGGCATGTGTTTAGTTACTGCACATGTCTATGCACATGGAAAGTGGTAGAGACAGACAAATAAATCCACCTCACAAACAGCACAACAACAAAAAAGCAGCAAATTGCCTGTTTTAAATCTTATTTTAAGGCAAATCTAGATAAACACCCACAACAGGATTAATGAAAATAGGGAGTTTTGCTTTTTTTTTGTTGGTTTACTTTTTCTGCGATTGGCTTTTGCACATTGATAAAATTTGTTTAAGCACCTTCTGGACATCTTCATCCATTTGACCCTAGACAAGGGGAGAAAGAAGAAAAGGTGATTGAATTCAAGCATTTCCCAACTCCTTGAAAAAGTTTACAAACTATTTTTAAGATATAAGAATTATTCCAATTTTCCAAAAGAAAGCAGTGTTAAATTTGTGCTTAAACCGTCACATCTTTCAGGTATTGTGTGTTCAATACAACCTGCAATGTTCTGAATAGATCTGCAGCAAAAACATCTTCCATTAAAACACCAACACTATGTAATGAGTAATATCTAACCATACCTGCACAGCGTAGAGAAGATGCATCCGGTAAACTGACACAATTTCCTGATGCTGTTTCTTTGTTTCCTAGAAAATAGTTAAGCAGAAAGTCACAGAGTATTCAGAACTGTGGAATTCAGAACTCCCCACCTAGACGTATGGAGGTCTGTGAAATTACAAGTGATAATCTAATGCACGGGTGGAAAACTAGCTCAGACACAGGACTGTGCTGCTAGCTATCTAAAACATAATTTGCTGGGAAACTTAGTCCACAGAAATGCTGTAATTCTAGCCAACTTTGTAAAAAAAAATAAATGGTGAGATGATATTGGTTGCAAGAAGTGCTGAGCTGCAAAGACATGGAACAAGCACATACTCTGCTTCTAAGTTTATCAGAAACCAGAAGTGACCGAGGAAAGCCGACAATATTCTGACAAATCAACCCTTGACTGCAATTGATTGCAAATCAACCACTTGATTGCAGTAACCCATCTGTCAGTAAACACCTTTCTGGTGAAGGAGATGCTTACAAAGGTCTTAATCTATGAAATTCTCAGTTAATTACTATACATTCAAACAAGGAAAGTCAAACACCTTTTTTGTGATCAGAATGTCACATCCCAGAAGCCATCTTTCCAAATAAACATGAAGCTGCCAGGAAAGCCAATGTAAGAGAAGGAAAGAATGCTTCTCTCCTGTTTTAAGTCCTATGCATCTTCTAATTTGTTGCATATCTTTGCACTACTTTGGCTGACCCTTGAGCTATGAGAGATGAAGGCTCCTTACGAATTTGGTGGACTGGGATAGGAAACACCCACAAGCCTTCACACTGACAGGACATGGTGTTCAACTATCTACCTATTTATTTCTCCTCACTGCAAGGGAATTTTTCTGGCTCATGTGCATATTAACTCCTACATCTGTCTGCTGGGGATGATAGGACAATAGACAACAGTTAAGGCATTTAGTGTGTCAGGCTGGGAATTTTCCTTTCAAATATTATTCCAGAGCTCTCTACAAATGAATCTCTGGTGAGAAGTACCTTCTCTTCACCCTCTCTAAAGTGAGTGAAAATGCTCCTTTGGACAAGCAAGCTTTTGGAAATAGTAATTATGGCTCAACCTAACTTAGAAGACTGAGCCTCTCACACACAAACAAGTACAATTTTAAAAAGTCTTTAAGCAGTTCGGAATTTCAGAAAATGAACTGCAATCCCTGTAAACAGATGGACTTGCTTGATTTGAAACTTCACACTTTCAGTGACTATTTTCTTCCAAAAAGTCAAGTTCCTTTTGGCTTAAAATAACAAAAATATTTCATCTTTTAATACATGTTCCTGAGAAAACACAGCGTTAGTCCGCTGCACACTGACCAGATTTTTCACAAATCAGGGTCTCAGCAGCAGGTCTGGTCACTACATTCCACTACAAGTGCAGAAATTTTGATCCATTACTGATCTGAAGAAATATATGCAGAAAAATAGTTTTCTTTAGTTAGACTATTTCTGGAAAAAGAAATCTGAAGTGACTTGAGGATTCCTACATGTGTCAGAGCATTACAAAATTTCTGTATGAAAATTCTTTCTTGTACTTATTGACTGTACTCCATTTTAAATAAGGCTGAGTTAAGAACGCCACACATGCTTTTGGAGAACTGGGAATAATGGTGGGTTTATGAACTATTATTTATGATTATCTACTTACAGTCAGTTGGTTTTGCAACTGCTTCACTTGTTGTTGTAATGCCTCCAGCTGTTGGCTTTGTCTTTTGGGGGCACTGGTTGAGTAGGAAAGCTGAGAAAGGCTGTTCAATGCTTCTTTTAATTTGCTGACCTCCTTGGACATTTCATTGATCTAGGAAGGTAAAAAATAGGTTTTCATGAAAAGCTGCAAGGCATACTATATTCCCATGGGTCTCATCCTATACAAATAAGTATTTGTGACTTATATTAAGAAGTGGCAGAAAACTAGATGAAAACTCAATGGACAAACAGAGATGTCATGTAAGCGAAGGGTTACAATGCTTCTCTACCGCAATCCCAGCAGTCATTCAAAATGCATTCCTGGCTCTGAAGGAGTAATATTTACGAACAAAGACTGTATTTACCACCTTCGCAGATGCTGCTTCTTAACACAAGACCGAAACATACCAAACAGGCCAGCTATTCACACTAAGCAAAATGCATAGCTTTTTATAAAGAAATTGTGACAGACATAATTGCACAGGAAAAATAGCTGTCACGCTAAGGCTGAGATGATACAGTAAACTCAGAATAGTGAATGTCTGCTGTTTCCTGATCCTGATGTTTCTTTGTCTCCTCATGAACCTCTTCCTGCTGTAAATTCCACTTTGAATTTGCTCAATTCAGGCTGAACCTAACCTGAACAGAACTTAGAGGTGAACAGAAAGATGCTTACCTCCACCAGAGAGGAAGATAACTAAAGTCAAAAACGCTGAATAAAAACTCCTTTGACATTAAGATCTGTGAGACAGTACTTTGGCATCTGAATTTTCAGATGGCCACATGAACTCAAATGTTACTCCGCTCTGTGACACCTTACACCAACTGGGGTTTAAGGTCACTTATGCACCTTCCAATATGTTCTGTAGTCTGAACTCATGTAATACTTCCTCCACGGCAGTGAATCACTAACCTTTTTATCTTTGTCCTCTTCTAGTTTTGATGTGCTTTCAGAGTATCTTTTCATTTCAAGTAAATCTTCTTGAGCTTGATGGTACTTTTGGTGAAGACCAGTCACCTCCTGTTCCTTTGCTTCAAGCAGAGTATGCATGCCTTCTTTCTCTTCTTTCAAATGCAAAATTTCATTTCTCAGCTGCATAACATCTAAGGACACATTTTCCTTCTCTTTGATTACATCCTTCAGTTTGGATGACAAAGCACTAACTTCACCCTCTAATGAAGACTGGAGTTTTTCATACGTAGCCTTGGGTACCATTGCTTCATTAATTGCAGCTTTTTCTTCCAATAATTCCTTTTGCAGGTTTCTTACTTCACTTTCCTTGTTGGTAAGCAGTCCTTTGAGCTCATTTATTTCCTCCTCCATTTCCTTAACAGTACTTCGGAGTACATTCATCACCTGATGGTGTTCAGTAATTGGCAAAGAGTTTTGTTTCTGAGTGTCTAACAGTTGCTTTAGTTCTTCTGCTTCATCTAATACTTTTGTGTACTGGGATTTCATTTCTGATAATTCATTCTCTGCTTTGTATTTCAAAGAATTTGTTACCTGTATCAGCTTCTCATGTTCATCTCTAGGAATGTAGTCCACAGCGATATCATCCAGAGTTTTTCTCTTCCTGTAATCTTCAAGCTCTATTTGTGCCTCCTTGTACAATTGTGACAATTCACTAAGTTGTCTGTTGAGCTCATCTATCATTCTGTGCATTGCATCTTTCATTTCTTCAGACTCAGCACTAGACTCTAACTGTGTCTGATTTGTCAGCTTGTCCTGTAGCCTTTTAATTTCCTCTTGCCCTTCTTTGTACCTCTCAATCAACAGTGCCTTCTCCTGATTAATATTATCAATAACTGAACAATACGAGTTCCTTATTTCCTCACATTCTTCCACAGACAATTTGCTTGCCACATTCTGCTCTCTTTCTTCAAACTTTTTCTGGAGCTCTCTCACTTTCTCTTTTTGTCTTTCACTTTCCTCCAATGCTTTCTTCAATTCTTGCTTAAGCACTTCAACTTCTTCACATGTCACCTTCAACCTACCCAGCTCAGAACTGGTTTCTTCACTTTCAGAAGAAACGAGACCCATTTTCATCTGCCTCTGTACATTCAAAACATCTTTCACAGTTTCCTCATACCTGTTTTGAGTTTCTTGGAACTTCAGATTAAGATCAGAGCCATTTTCTGAAATATCTGTGTTATTTAAGCGATCTGCTTCTGGAACTCTAGACTGGAACTGAGCTTCTAAGTGCTTTCTTTTGGCTTCGGAATTTTCTAATTTCCTCTGCACATCCTTTAAGTCTTCCTGGAGGTACTTTATTTTTACTTCACTAGGGCTTGCCGAGTTTTCTTGAATTTGGGTGGCTTTTAATGTAGGCTTCAGCTCCTGAGCTAAGAACTCATTTTGTCTATCTACTGCTTGATCAAACTCCGTTTGGGTTGAATGATAAGAATCTATGGCAGAATCCACTTCCTTAGGTGTTCTTTCCTGTGCAAAAAGAAACCCAAACAAATGCATGATAAAAACAAATACATTTATTTAAAACAACATATATAGGAAAAAGGAAGCAACCCTTGCCACATCCTACAAAGATGGGCAATTAAAGCACCATGGAAGAAACCGTTAGGTTTCAACTCAAAACCCAACTGGTCCCATTTAATCATCTACAGCGATAGAAGGCAGCAAGTGCCAAGCTCCTCTGAAAGTCTGTTGATCTCCATATGCTAATAATCAAAGCTAATAAATCAAAGCTAAGTAAATTAAAATCAGATCTGCTAACACAACTGTTAACAGCATATTTTAGAATGCAACTATCATAGTAAGCAAAGATATTCAGTAATTCATGGGGAAAGGATCAAAACACTAATTTTAATCCTTTGGGGGCAGAGTGCTTCAATGATGAGCACCACAAGCTCTTTATATTTACAGAACATCTCTTTAAATTGGTAAGCAGCTCTTTGTTCTACTAAGAGGTTAACAGAGCACTAGAACAGCACAAAATACACCACCTGTAATTTGTCCTGTAGCTCCTTATTGTGTAATGTCAAAGAAGCAATTTTTGCTTGCATCAGCATAAGTAGATCTTGCTGTTCAGTTTCAGAACTCACGTCCAATAAACTATCAGCACCTTTGGAGGAAAAAAAGATTCAAAAACTTTCAGAAGTTGAACTGATCCCACAGCTAGCTAGTTATTTTGCTTTCCAAATTAAACACTTTGTTTTCATGACTATTAAGTGCAGTGAACAAGTGAACAATTCCTAGAGCTGTTTCCCCAAAAATGTGTTAAGTCACCCAACAGAAGCAGGTGGGAGCTGGTAGTGAAATTACATAACGTTATTCCCAATACTTATTGTGGCTCACATTCTAAGTGGAAAGACACAGAGCACATCTGACCAGACTGACTTTTCACAACACCTAAAAGACCTAACCAAATAAGAAAATAAGTATTAAACTTTATTGTATACCTGTTGTGCTGTCACTCAGTCTGTCTTTATTATCTCGAAGCAAGGAGCTGAATTCTTCCTGCTGAGACATGAGAAAAAAATTTAAAAAACACTTTCACAGAAAGCAGATGTAAAGTTGGACAGCTCACAGAAGATAAATATAAATAGCATAGACCTTGTTGGATGAAACCTGGCAAAACTTTTTTTTTTTTTTTAATTGTAGCATGTGCCAGGACAGGAATTATATTGCCTAGTTCTCATTAAATGTTAATGTAATTTGGGCTACTATCCCACAGATAGTTTGGAAAAGCTGCAGCCCCTGTGATAAATCGCTGCAATATATTGTGGTGTACTTAAAAAGAAATCTTCAATACCATAAGATAAATATGAGACAGAACATGCTCAAGTATTTGCCTGATGTCTTTTGGTGACAGGCTCACTACTTTTTGCAATACATTCCCATGTATTTCACTGGTATTAGCTAATGAGTTCTCACACCATTAATACTTACTTTCACAACCATATTCCTACATACTGACTAGTTTATGACTAATTCTATTTAGATGTTCATTAAACATTAAAGCAATCCACATCTGCTTTGTAAATTACATTGAAATAGATTTGGATTCCTTTTTATTCTTAAAATGCAGCTAATTAATTCACAGGAGATTCTGCAGTCAGCAAAATAAATTGCTATGGTATTACACGTTCTTCCCCCATACTTAGTAAGAACAGAAAACTTTGACATCTTGCATACCTGGTCAGCAAAGAAAGCCTGTCCTTTTCCCGTCATGGGAGTTGAAGTTGATGAGCGTGGAGAGGACAAATCACTAAGCTGTAAAAGATTATATATAAATAAGTATATGTATGTATACATGTGCGTACATATAACTAATCCTCCAACATGTGCCGTATATAGACACAAACACATGCGAGCACTTTTCCTTGCACTAACGTAAGTCACAACTCTGGGTTAATTTCAAAGAGCAAATTTAATTATTCAGTGCTCTTTTGAGCCAGTATCACATTTGCAGTGTGCTTGTTGTACAGATTACTTTTCTGTTTAACATTAAACATGTTAAACTGTATTTTGGTACTATACAAATCTATTTAAGTGTTTTACTATCATATGCATATATGCATATAATAACGTGTACATACATATGTAGATTTAAAATACATATAATTTACTTAAGGAAGTCTGCAAAACAAGGAAACCTTCAATTTTAGATGGAAAAAGCACCTACACAGTAAAATTTGTACTACTGTATCTTAAACCATGATATATTTCAAGCAATTTTCTTAGTTAAACTAACCAATGTGTATTTTCATGGTGTCATCTTAATGTCAGGAAAAGCACTCATAATATGACAGGCATATAAAGTAGGAGTGACAGCTCAAATTCAGCCCACATAATTCACATAATGGTCAAAATGCTCTTCATCCCCTAAAAGTATCTCAAGATTGGTCTTTTCTTTACCTGAACAGGACTGATAGGAGGAGGTGGGGCTTTGCGTTTTTTTGGAGTTCCACTTCTTTCTGAACTTAATTTAGAGCCTTGATCATGCTGAAAGTTTCACCAGCCAGAGAAGGTAGGTTTGTTAGTTTGGTTAGTAAAGTCCGAGCAAGTTGTTTCACAAATATATATATACATATATATTTTCCCACATTAATATCAACTTTAGCAGCTCATGCAGTTCCTTTTTTTTTCTATGTAAAGACTACATCTCTGATAACACAAAGATATTAAACATGCCTGACAATAAGAATATGTTCCCTTGTAATCCATGCTTCAGTGAAAACAAACAAGATTTAGTGAAAAAGCAGAAGCTGACAACAAGTTTAGCACTAGTGATCTTGAATACTTCCAGAAATTCATTCACAGTCCAGTCATGCCATTCTTAACAGCTACCATCTTTCCTCTCCATCAACTTCCATTCATTCATATTCCAGTCACACCACTCTTAACAGCTACGTTTCCTCTCCATCAGCTTCTGCCTGAACTCCCTGAAAAACCCAACTTCTCCACTCAGAGAAAGAATGAACCAATACATAGCACCCTCTTCTAATCTCCAGCCACCAGCAAATCTACAAGATACTTGCACTCCAAGATAGCATGATACTAAATACAGAATGTAAGAAACTAATTTAATTGCCTAAATCTGATAAGAGTCTCACAGATAGGGGTCACCAGTAAGGTGCAACCAGGGAAAACCTTCAGATAGATGTTCTGGAAACAGAAAACTTTTCTAGATCATTTTCTATACAGTTTGAAGAGACCAGAGTCCAGCAAAGCTCCTGCAATACATGAGAATGGTGGAATATCTTCCCGGCACACATGTGCGCATGCACATGCATCCTCCCTTCCTTTTCTCACTGAGAAATCTGGCAGCTACGTCAGAGAGAAGGTAAACCCAAAACTGATGTTCCTGAAACACATTCCTTAAATAAGCAACAAAAACTTTTCACATTATAGAGCAGTTATAAGATATGCATCTCACAGTGACTACTAGCTACTAGTCACATCTACTGCTACTAGTCACGGCAGTTACTATTTTTCCCATGAGCTACAAGCCTTTAAAGCCTGAGTATTTTTAAAATCAAAAGGATAAATACCTGCTTTGATTTAGTCGGTGATTTTGTATCTGTGAAGCAAAAAAAAAAGTGGAATTAAGAACAACGATCAAGGAAAAAGTTATTTGCCTAACCCTTCTCTCAGCTCTACTTCCTGGATCATAAATGCTGTTTCTTTTTTGAACTCCTGTTTGAAATCTGAGCAATATACTTAAAATTCAAAATTCCATTTAAATACAACCTCTCTGCTGCTTTTTTTTTCGTTTCGTATTGATATAAAATTCAAAGGATAGTGACAATTCTGCTTCTACTGTAGCCTCTCACCATTCTTTTACATTAACTTCCTACTTCAAAAATCTTTTTTAGCTTGACCACAAAGTCCTGTCTGCATTAGTTCCTTCTGAATCCCTCTACTGAGGAGCTAAACATAGTCTTTCACATAATAAGGAGAGGATCTAGTTCAAATTCTACGCAAGCCTTCACTACGCTGTTACATCAGCTTACCTTTTCTTTCTCCAGAACACCTGTTTGCCCTGCTGAATATTTTATCTCACATTTGATATTACCATATACAGCAAATACCACATTTTCCTGTTTTGAAAAGCTTCAGCCAGACCACCTTGAAGATAGCTTTTAAAATTTTTCAGGTTAATTTAAAAAGTAAATTTGTTCATTACTGAACATAAACATAGCCAAAACAAAAAGTGACAAACAGCATATCAGCATCTCTTACGTACCCACATCCTGAGATAACTTTGACGATAGGAGATTCTGGATCCCTGCATTCTCAGAGATTTTGGAGTAATGCAAAGCATTCTGCCCAAAGACATCCACTAAACTGACATCTGCACCTTTCTTAAGGAACGCTTCCACCATGTTAAGGTTACCAGCTTCACAAGCCATCATCAAAGCAGTTCTGGACAACAGAAACACAAGGTAAAATTATCAAGAATAACCTTTGAAGCCGCAGCTCATTTTGTCAGGAAGAAAGTGTGACAGGTACTGTGTAATGAAGAGCAAAATTTTATCAACATATGTATCAACACATACATGCAACTGTTTTTTCTATGCACAGACACCTGCCTGCCCCTCCTCCTCTTCCCCATACGCCCCAGTTAGACCTTCTGCAAAGACCTGTTATGGTTTGCACGTCTCCAAACATTTCTAAAAAAGGTTTCCTGAAGCTAAAAGGAGAGAGAGAAGTGGATGAAGGATCAAGTCAGACTATCAGATCTCACTGTCACACTTCAATTACAACAGGAAAGCCTTTATTTAATCACTTCTCTCCTTCACATGTTGTTTTTAAGCAAAATAGACAGGTATCACCCAAAAACCCAAATATATTTCTCAAAGCTCTTCAGTGAGACTGAAAGGTGGTTTGACCTCAAATCCTGAGCCATTCTCAAATAAAAAAGATAAAGAAGTTCCTTAGAGCACAACCAATTCCCTCTCCAGCACCGGGCAGCTTGACAGTGCCTCCTACATTAAGGGTAACATACAGAAGGAGCATTTTCCTAACAGTTTGTATCTGTTTTTCCTCAGTGACTTTTAGGGATCATACAGGATAATTACAAAAACACAGAAAACCCCACCTCTCGAGCATGCTCTAATATTGCTTTTCTGCCACAGCAGAATTCTCCCTTTTAAATGTGAACTCATTCCTAATAGGCTGGCCAAGTTCACAGGCAAACACGCTTCTCAGTGCAGATATGAAACTGAGAAGTTACTACAGAAATTTCTCCCAATATCCAACCTAAACCTTCCTTGGCGCAACTTGAGGCCATTTCCCCTCATCTTATCACTTGGTGCTTGGGAGAAAAGTCCAGTCCTCACTTCAGTATAGCCTCCTTTAAGGTAATTGTAGAGTGCAATAAAGACTCTCCTGAGACTCCTTTTCTTTAGGCTGAACAACCCCAGTTGTTTAGGTATTTGCTAGATATTAAGGCAACCATTTCACTGATGAATTAAACACACTCCCTGTAACAGGTGAGCCCTGGGGAAGTGACGGCTGTTGCAGTACTGTGGTAAGAAGTCAAATGTTGAGTGGTAACTTGGATAGCAGTTCCACAGGGATAGTTTTAGACTACCAAAATGACTAGTTTAGTCTGGACATCAGAGGGAATTGGACAAGCCATTTTCAAAGGCTCTCTCTTTCTCCTCCCATTAAGACTTCTACTTTCTCATTAAATATGCAACCAATTCTGTGAACAGGAGATGACTAAGTAGTTCTTCTCCTTACCATAAGGAGTGGGAATTAAAATGGTACATTCCATGTTATATAGTTTTTCTTGCTTTTACACACTGTACTTTCTTTAAAAAAATAGAGAATACCAAACTTGCAAGTACTGTCTTATCTATAACAGAAATACCTTCATCCAACTAAATTACAAACTGTTAACGCTACCTGTTGATTAAAAGTAAGCTAGTGAGAGAAAGGCAGAGGTCCCAGAATGGTAGCACCTCAAGTTCAAAGCACCGTGGAGGCCATTTAAACAAACCAACCAACCAAGAACCAACAAAGGGGTTTTCTTTAGGCAACTTAAAACAAAAATCAAACTAATAGAACTTTGAACTCTCATAAACCAAGCTAGGGCCCAGTCTCATCCTCCCAGGTGTTCCCAAAGAACAATATGGACATTGTATCACATAATAACCAAGATAATTACTAAGTGCCAAGTCTTCTCAGCATCCAGCTTTACGTTTGCAGTTTCATCATTTATAAAAGTCCATAATTTTCAAGAACTCTTGAACTTCATCAGTATCATCAAAATGAGTACATTTTTTTCCACAATAAGGATGCTCTGGTGTAAGAACAATTTTCTGACACGCTAGATGTCTATTCAGGCAACAAGTCTCTAAATGGCACTTTCTGAGAATACAGCATCTCCACCATACAACAGTTTTACTGTGTTTTCTCTTGGTGCTGTGGCTGTGTTACATTAGAAAAGAGAGCTCTCCATGAATGTCACTTCCAAGTAACAGTTTTCAGATTAAAATTGGAGAAACTAACTCATGCCAACAACAGAGCAGCACTGAAAACTGGGACACGTACAAAGTGACGTGTGGGCAAGTGCTATCATTCAAACTCTTGTAGGAATGATTTTAAAATGGGATTTGCTGCTCTGGTAACCCAACGAAAATCTTACAGGCATGATCTAGTTTTAGAGTTATTTAGTTTCTGTTTCACCTTTCCCTTTAGGCAGAATTCTCTAAGCTTTCTTGACAACTGGGATATTCTCTCTGGTATTGAAAGCATTAGTTCACATAACAACAATTTCGGGAAGGGAGCATCGTTTGACAGTCAGCCCTGGGAAAGAATTAACATGGTGATGGTTAACCTGCTGTACCTTCCATTTTTATCCCTGGTGTTGATGTCTGCTCCGTGATCCAGAAGGTATTTGCAGACTTCTGTATGACCACTTTGTACTGCAAGCAGCAGAGGTATGTTCCCATCCTAGGAATGCATTTAAAGAAACTATAAATAATAATTCGACAACTTACAAATACCACCATGAGATTTAAAGGTCAGCTATGAACCTTCCTTCTACACAGCACAAACAAGGCACTACCTGTACATTTTTGTCATGTACCATAAATGTAGCTGGGTTTATTTAATTCCTTCCTTTAGTACTGGGAATGGAATCACTCAGCAAAGCATTAAGAACAGGAATGCTTTTTGCTGTCTGTACTCCCTTTTCTGTTTGCTTAATGCTATAACACGGTGATTTTGCAACTATACAATACCTATAAATAAGTCCACAACAAAAAGGTTAATTTTAACTAAGTACAAGGCAAAAATACAACATTTCTTAGAATAACAGAGTAACTTCAATTGGAAGACAACTTTAGAGATTTTTTCTTCCTCCTTTGCCCTCACTCCAGAGAAAGGCAAACTTCATTTCACAGTACATTGCTCAGAGACTTGTCCAATCAGGTTTTAAGCATATCCACAGACAGAGACACCATGATGTCTTTTGGTCCCACTTCCGATGTTCCACCACCTACATGCTAATAATTCTTTTTTTCCTTAACACATAATTGGAATTTCCCAATCAGGTCTACCGCCCAAACAGTGACCATTGCTTGACATCATTTTGTTGTGCACCTGAGGTGGGTTTAGCTCTGTCTTTCTCATGATCACCAATGATGCAGTTGAGGGCATCTTAAGATTCTCCCATAGCCTTCCTGATTCTTAGCATTAAAAAAAAAAAAAAAGGACAAAATTTTCTGCCTTTAAAATGCATCTACTGAAATTTTAGATCTAATGTTCATGAGTGTTTTGTGTTTTTTTTGTTTTGTTTTGTTTTTTTTTTAACTCATCAAAAAGACCAGATAGGAAGATAAGATTGAGGAAAGAAAAAAAAAAAGTTAAATGCCCTCCTCCCCCTTCTTTTTTTTGGTCTATTTTCTGTCAGGTCCACTCTCTTTATCATCAGAGTTTTCTACCAGGCAACTGCATCATTCTCAAAGACAGATCTGGTTGTTTGTAGTCATTTCATAATAGAGAATATACTGTCCCTTAGCCTTTACATTATACCAAGTATAATTTTTTTTGCAGCACTTGCCACAAAACGTGTGTTTCCCACAGTCTACTGGAGTGAGTGGGAAGACTTTTAATCATGTTTTGAATATATCAGAATCGATTCTAGACACTTGTATCAAACCCTCAATTTAACAAACAGCAAACCCTACCACTAGTGTATGATAGTGAAGTGGTTTCCCACATCTACTATGGCAAGCCACAAAAGGAATATTCTCCGCCAGAGAAATCCAAAATTTAATACAACAGTAACATTGCTTTGAACTATGATACCTGAGATTGACTGAAGCAGAAGGTAAAAGCTTTAAAGTGAACAATGGGAGAAGAGGTACGTACCAAATCTTTGACGTTAATTGGACATTTGTGTTCACAGAGAAGTTGAACTGCCTGAAGACAACCACATGCAGCTAAAAGAAATAAAAAACTAGCATGAAAGTCCATGAAACCCCGTTTTTTTGAAACCTGTGTTCTACACTTCCCATTTGCAATATTGCATCATTACAATGGCGTTCAAGAAAAACAAATTAAATCATATCTCTGTTTTTAAGAAAGATGGAGAGAGACAAAGAGGATGAACAGCAAGCCGTATGCAGAAATAAAACTATTATTTATAGTCTAAATTAACATACGATCTTTAAGCACTAGAGTCAGAATCAACCTTATCTTAATTTTTTAAGTATTTCAATGGCTTTGTACATGTAAGAGTGAACTTGCTAGCTATAAGTAACTGAAATTTGCTATTCAGTGTTGAAAAATACCCCAAATTTATAAGCCATGAGAATGAACATGTATCCCTCAGCTGCTCAAATCTTCAATTAGCCAATAATATATTAATTTTAGAAAAGTAAACAAACTTTCATTGTCAGATTAAAAATGCAGGCATTCCAACAAATCTGACATTTCAAGTTGGAAATAAAATCAAAAGATTAGTTAAAGAAAGCTGGAAAAAATGGAATGACAGAGCAGAAATAAGCCAACTTTAATATAGCTCACCATTCTACCCACTATTTTTCCAATCAGCAGAAAGGGTGTCACTATATTTATGCATTTATAACCTACAAAGCTTCACCAAGCTCACGAGCTAGGAATATCAAGCATGACAAAATACATAGTACACACTTTTAACAAAGAAGTTACCTGCATAGTGTAAAGCTGTTTTCCCAGAATTGTCAGTGCTGTCTACTGAACATTTACACTGCGTAATTCAGAAATGAGAAAAAAAAATTAGAGAAACACCAAGAAAATAAAACATATGTTTGATGTTAAGGACAGAGAGCTGAACATCTCTGAGAATAGTTTTATGAGTAATTCCACAAAGTTCAGCCCATACAATAAAAGTGAAGAATACTGATGAAAAGCACAGCTTTCCTCTCTACCAATCTGATCTATCCTTTCTTGGTAACAGCTTATTCTGAAGTCATGGGAAACGCGCATGGGGAGAGAGATATCCCTAGAAAAAAAGTTATAGTTTTGGAACAGTTTCTATCTGGAAACCAAAAAGAATCTCTCCAACCCCCTTGCCTGAGAAAAGCAAAAGCTTCATATTTTACATTACACTAGGAGCTAGAGCAAGCACATTCTAATGCATTAGTATTAAATTGTTTCTGTTGAAGGACATAATGCTTCACTTCCATTTGTAAGAACTAAAGCATCTAAAAGCCAGTTATATTTTGTAATATTTTAAGCCACCTGCTTACTGATTAAGCTAGACTTTAAAATAATAAATATAAAAATACCAAATTGCAAATCTTTATAAAGACTTGTTTTGGTACAGAAGATTTTACTTCTAGTTATGGCAAATAAAGATATCACACTGAAATTTTTAGTTTCTAAAAATCAAACATTAGATATTGTAACTTTCAAATGTAGCACTGCCTCCAATTCTTCCATGGTTTCCCAAGAAAACAATTTTGTGCAGGCTACCAAATTATATAACAAAAATGTCAAGATTCAGCCTGTGTAAAATAATTATCTATGTTAAGATTAGACATTTCTCACAAGTACAAACACCTTATAACACCAAGTTGGTCTACAGATGCAAGAAAACAATCCAAAGAGCATGAATTACTGGAGAATACTACCAAAGGGTTTGGACTTACAAACTTGTTTGGAAATACATATGTTGTAATAAAATTATTAAGACATCAACAAAAGCAGTTTGTAGTTACAGTGGGCAGGTGAATAGGCAGCAGATATTTAAACACATCTAGTTGCTGAGTTGATCATGCTGTTGCATGCGATACAATTAGTGACAGCTTGATGTCACTGTTTATGCTCTAAATAAATGGGTTTGCTCTAGAATCTAGTAGATTTTTCTAACCAAATCACAAAGAGAAGAGTCTTGCTGCTTAATCATAACCCCTTCCAAGTGTGCAAGAATGGTGGGGGAGAAGGGGGTGGGAGGTTCAGCTTGCAATGAGTGGGAGTCAATGAAATTTGACTCAGTATGGTCAGAGACATTGACAGGCATCAGTCACAACAGACACGGAGAGCCCTGAAGTAACCAATGGAAAGGAATTTGGAGGTTGAGATAACGGATCCAATCCCTTTCTGTACCACTGCACTCAGGCAGTGTTATTTTGTAGGTTCATTATTTCATCCGTAGTCTTAGCCACAATCTTACTGATAGTTATACACTCCTTTTAAATATCTATCTATATATAAATATCTATCCCATTACTCTGATCACCTCCATCAACAAAACTTACGTGGCTTTCTGCAATGGAGCTGAGATGAACAATGTTTCTCCTTGCTTACTAATACACATCTTCAGCCTCCCTCAGTGTCCTAAGAATCTTCTCTTTTATCTTCATTTTTGTTTTTCTTACCCACCTCCCACTCCCTTCTTTCTACTTTTTCTAACCCCTCACTGTCCTTCATGTCATGTGGTTGAGGATTAGTACCAAACTCCTTTGTTTTCTTTTACCTTTGACTCTAAACTTGACAGCCATTGTTGACAAGGTCAACAATTGATTCTTTTATATTGCACAGACAGAAAACATTCCAGTCAATATCAAAGTCCCACCACACATTAAGAATCCTCTTTCCCTACACCTGTTCTATACCATCTACTTCCAAGCCATCCAACCACATAGATTAAAATTGGGAAATTAGAAGCTGCAGTCTGCTTGAGACCCAGCCCTGCTATGTCACATCAGTTGCACAGAGAAAACTGAATTTGTAGACAACTCAGGGGAGATACTTCTATCATCTGTTCACTGTGCCTAAAAGGTCTTAAACTCAAGCACATCTCTTGATTGCAAGGAAATGGGACAACAGTATAGGAGTGTGGTGCAGATTATTAGCAGGAAATGTGTCAATATCTAGTGAAGAACTACCAAAGTGAAATCTCAAAAATAATCAAAATGAATTTAATTTTTACTTTACCTGAAGTAACCTCTTAATGCAATCAGGGTGGCTGTTCTTTGCTGCAAGATGTAAAGCACTGTGCCCTAGATCAAAAAAAGCAAAGCAAATTAAGCATTCAATCACTACAAAGTACTGGAATTAGCAAGAGAAAATAAAATAAAATCCTGCATCAAGTAGAATACAGTTACAGCAGACTATTCCATTATCTGCCTGACCAACAAACCTAATGTCTAGCTTCACATACAGGAATGACACAAACATTGTGTCAGAGTCTGCCTTAGCGGAAGTAAGTCTAACATTATGCATATATGTTTTGTTTCATATAAAACAATTTTCCTAAAATACACAGCCTCCCTTGCAGATAGATGTCTGTCAAGGTGTCTGTATGACTTATTTATTTTTTTTGCAATGAAAAAGGAATCTAGCACGAAGAGCAAAACCAGCCAAATTCATCACTACAACAAATTTTTATCATCCACGAAATGCAAGTATATGAGTACTCAGAACACATGACTACTTCAGTTTGCATCTTGTAGACATCCCTTTTTCTTAATTTACTTAGCATCTGTGAGGTCATATTTACTTATGCAATACAGTGATTTACTGACTATATATTAATGATGAAAGATTTTGCAGTCTCTCCTCTAGTTTTATCTTACAGAGCCCCTGAAAAATTAAATAGGCCAAAGACAACAAAAGAATAAATTATTTGTGCAAGAAAGAAGGAAGGGGCTAAGATTTAGTACTCAATAACAGACAGTAGAGCCACTTATGACAGTAGAACCTCACAGCAAATAATGAGACTTTTACAGAAAAGATGTTTCCTAAGAAACACAGGGTTGACACTCTCAAGCAAGAGCAGGCAACCTGTTATTTATCCAAATGACTAATAAAACCTGAGACAAGATGAAGTATGAATTCTGAGTAATACTATTGGGTGTATATATTCTCTTATCATTATGTATAATCTGAGTACTTATTGTAGTATCACAGACACTTACTTCCTCATGGAGGCAAATCATTTCAGTGTGTGACAAATTCATTAGGGCTGTAATTGGTGGCTAAAACTGAACCCAACATTTACAGATCATTATTGCAGAGGCAGAATACTGACACTTCATTTAGGTGGTTCTGATAGCCAGACAAAATGCTGGTCACAGATTCCACAGATATGTCAACTGAAATATACTAAGAAGTGTTTGCCAGTTTCAAATTCAGCTCTCATTATTGTCCTAGTGGAGTAATAATTAAAACATACACTTTCAAGGGCTGAAACAGCATATTTAATAGTTCTCTTTCTGTTTTAGCCCATATCAGCTCTTTTCAGTATGTCATAATCCTAAAGAAATGTCTTACTGCAACTGCAGTTAATGGAGTTAATAGCTGGATACACATAAAAGCAACACACAAGACCTTGATTTAATCTATGCAAAACTTCACATGAAGTTAACAAAAAGGTTTTTTGTTTGGCTGTTTTTTTTTTTCTGGGGGGGGAGGGGGTAATAACAGCAATAATTAATAAAATCAAACTATTATTTTGCAACTGGAGTCCACTATAAATTCTGACATTCATAGTATTAGGGCAAAAATTTTCAAGTGCATAGAATCTGAATTCCATATGCAGAAAAGGGAGCATACCAAGCCCTCAAAGGTTACAAGTGCTTTTCATACATGGTGTGCAAGGGAGGGGAAGCAGTGCTGTCAAATTTTCATTGCAGTCTGCACATCAAGATCTATAGGCAAATGAAGCATATTATGCTATATGTTTATGTTTGCAGAGGCATACCTGCACCATCTTGGGCTGTCACGTCTGCACCATGTGTCACCATAATCCTGAGGCATTCTGCGTGGCCTTTTGTAGCTGCCAGGTGAAAACTGAAGGAGAGCATTTACACGTCACTGTTCTGTTACAGACCTCCTTTCTCCTTCATTCATACACCAAGTACTGGCAAGTTCTCCCCTCCCTGTCCTTAGATCTTCTGGCAACCCTCCACTACCTCCCAAGAAGATAATTGCTCTGAAAGTCAGAAAGCACATCAAAAACTTTTGTGTTCATACATTTACACAGGCTGATATTTCATTAACCCAAGCCATATACCTAATGTGCATCTATCAGTCCAACACGATTTGTAAACTAATGTTCCTAGTGATGCAATATATCCCCACAGAATTCCTGGGCTTAGGAAATTACTGAAGAAAATACTCTCAAAAAATGGCTTTGCTCTAGACACTCAGGGCAATCCTAATTGTGCTCTTTCAGCAGACAAAATTTAGTTCCTCTAAAAGGTAATTTGGTTTCCTGAATTAAACTAAATCAAATTCTGTTTCTGAACTGTCCTCTATAGAGCCAATCTTTCTTCACAGGGGAGGTGTGCGCGTGTGTGTAAAATAAACAAAAAAAAAAATCAGTGTATGTGAATGTAACATGGAGGAATGAAAGCTAGTGGATATTTTTAAGACTATGCTAGGGATGTATTTTCCAACTTTTGGTTTTGCTTTCCCATCTCAAGCATCTGCTTGTTTGAACATTGGAAAACTGGAGAGGTTGCCAACCACACCATTGCAGGACATGCTGAACAGCATAAATTACTATTATATTACTACATATGATTACAGAATAAACCAAAGAAGTTACGCTGAATTCATGACTTTTTATACTGAAAGCTCATCTTTGACATTCTTGGCACCTCAAGGATTCACAGAATTTAATTCACAGAATTTGATTCATAGAAGCATATACACATGCTACTGACTTAATTAAGATGAGAAGCAAAGACAAAGGAAAATCTTTTGAAAATGGAGTTTATAACATCCTGATGCATATTGTGCCAACACAGGTGAGTCTCAAGATATGGACAGAGTACAAGCAGACACATTACTTCCCTGTGGTCTTACTAATATCAGCTTAATATAGAGAGCTGTTTTCCAACTGGTGTAATGTAGAAAAACAAGTTAGAGACAAAACACTTTCAATTACTATTAAATTGTGTATGAAAAGTTGGTACATTCATAAAGCATGTCCCAGACTGAAAAAGCCAGTAATCCTGGGATGTTTTCTAATATCTTACGAAGTAGAAGTTTATTTTTAACACACCGCACTCCTACATTAAAGGCTTTTTCCCCCAGCATCTAAAGGGAGCCTAATTAATCACGTAGACACATTTCCGCTGTATTTAAGAGTTTGCATTTTGGACAACTGCTTCCTTTAAATGTTAAAGCGAGCACGGAAAATTCAGCCTGCTAGTCTGAGCAACCAGGAATACCAAGCAAGAATGAAACAGATATTTCTGGCGCAGAGTATGTGAACTGCAACACTGTGGTTCTCTAAGCTGCAGACTTTTTCTTTGCAGCCTTCCTGAAAACCAAGCAGAGGAAAAAGACCTACAGACAAGATCTGGCAAAGGGCTGAGAATTAATCAAAGCAGGAGCGCTCCTGGAACAAAGTACCAAGTACAGCAACTACCTCCCTTCCTACACGGAGTACTTCCCCACTGCCTGCTGCTGACTCCAAATGGTAGGCAGGCAGCGCTTGAGCTTTGAACTGTTCTCTGCAAGTATAAAAATATCCTGTGTGCTTGTCCACTTGCTTACTACTGCCATAAACAAACTGAAGAGTTAACACTTCTAAAAACATAAAAAGCCCTGCTGCTGGCTGTTCTCTAGTCATTCAGATACCAAAACTTCATGTACTTGGTGACCAATGCAAAGTTGTGTAAACATTCTTCAGAAAAAGAAAAGGTTTCTCAGGCTCTGGGAAAATGGCTAAGAGAGGAAGGCAAATGGAGTCTGATAAATTCCAACACCTCTAATTTGGCCAGCACAACATACTGGTAAATACTGAAACAGATTCAGATACATTTGTGTAGACGCACGATACAATCAAAGTCACTTAAATATCAGGAAGGCTATGAAGCACACACTTGGCTCTCTTACATTTGACTATATTGATAAGAATAATAAATACTTGAATAATAATAACTTGGCCAAATCGAGAACATCCAGGTTATAGAGACAGACTGTGGAGGATAACTCCAAACGCAACAAGAATATGCAAGAGCAAAAGAAGTTTGGTTTAGGTAAAATCAGACTGCAAAGAAAACAGAGAATAAAAACTTAACTCCTTTCAGGCTACGTACCTATGAACACATCAGTCCCACCAATGCAAACAATTCCTGTGGCAGTTCTCAACAAGTCATCACACATGCACATGCTTAGTTTCGTGCTGTCAAAAAATTTACAAGTCAAGGAAACCCTGATCAAAAGTATTGCTTCTCCCAAATTGATAGGATCAAAGAAACATCTGTAAGCAGTGCAGGTGGTGAGAAAGATGAGAGAACACGTGTGAAGGATGTAAGAATCTAACTAAAGCAAAAACATAGAAGCAATCTGTGGAGTCCTGGGAAAAGAGAGGGTGGTAAGGTTTAACTCGCACTCATTTACACAGTTACCTGAGCCAACACTGTTGGGCCTGCTACTGCTCTCTCCCAGATGCTTATTGTGTATCTATCCCCTCCTTAATGCTATCATCTCTTACATAACCCTACAAACAAGATGTTTTTTTCTTAATAGTCCATAAGCAATTGGGGTGGGGGACACAGCTAGTTAGCTACAGTTTAGTAAACTGAACTGGTTCACTGGGAAATCAGATCTGCTTACAAAAGAGAGGAGAATGATTCCAGACTAGGATGAACCTATTACAGTCATATTTAAGTCAGTTATTTGCAGAGGACTGGACATAAACTTCGCCTTCGGGAGTAATTCTATCTGATTTTAAAGTTATGAGTCCCTCCTTCAGCCTCCTCCACCAAAAAAATGAAAAAAACTTCAGGAGTGGACACTGAGAGCTGGTGTGTTGCAAGGGAAGCTCTTGAAACAAAGCCTGGAGAAACTGATTTCAGTACAGAATAATTCTTTACAAGCTACATAAACTTTCCTAAAATACTTGAGGCAAAAGCTGCTGGTTTCCAAACAGTGGAGTTCTCACCATCTGGAAGCCTTGAGCAGTGGTGTCTTTTACTTGCATCCTTCATGAATAAACTTCCCTTTATATGAAAGCAAACAACTTTTCCTCCCACTTCCTGGTTTTGCAATGATTTAGGCAAATAAAAACAAACATATAAGTTTTGATTTGGAGCAAGGGCCACACTGAGGGTTACATTCTCACTCAGCCTAAAACCCCATTCCAACATAGTTCATTTTTATTCCACAAAAAAGAAGCCTGTTGCTAATACTCCCAGCTACATCTTGGTACCTCAGACTGAATTGATTTGAGATAGATTTCTTTTACTGCTACCAAACATTTCTACCATTCCTGTGGCACAGGGTGGACTTCTACAATAATCTTCAGACGTTTCAGTGCAGCGGAGTAGCAGCTACCCTTCCCACTGTATCCAGAAATGAGGCATGTCAGAATTCAGACCCACCTCTGCAGCAGCTGATAAAGATCAGTTGTTCTGACATTGCTTTTTTCCACTGGGAATGTACAGGTCCCACAACTCCTCAGTTATGAACAGGATAAAATGAAAAATGACATTCTTCAGGAAAAAGAGAAAGCCCGTTTGGAGCACACAGTAAGCAGGAACATAGCAAAATTTCATCAGATTTGGAGTCAACTGGAGAACAGCTGCAAGGCTATCATCTCCAAGTCCTGTAAGGTGTAATTTTTTCCTGACCCAAAAAGGTTACTCAAATAACATTTTCAAATGCATCGATAGATGCTTTTTATGAATGCTTGGTGACTGGATGGTGTGGACAGCTGCATAAGACATCCCTGAACTAGTTGAAAGCAGATTTCTTACATATAGATGCCAGTGAAACACAACTGTCCTAAGTAAGCCAGTCGTTTATTCAGTGCTAAAGATCTTTTCTGTGTTTCAGTTATAAAGTCAAGCTAGCAAGAGAATGGAGATTTCTTCAGCAAGTGTCTGACAGAGAGCACAAGAGTTCAGGTACAGCTCGTCTTTGCTAAGAAGTCAAGAATGAGTATTTCCAGAAATTATTTAAACGCCAGACAGTAACTCAAACAGAAAAGTGCTGTAATTTTTACTACTCAGCTCATACAAATCATTTTTTACAAATAATTTCACCACAGGTAAAAGATCAGAATTAATCCACATTTAGAGCTTAGACTTGTAAAAATTGAGTTAACTGAGCCTGCTGAGGTGGTGTTAGTAATGAGACCTGTGTATGCTGAATCCAGGTTCTCTGCTGAACCATTTACACAGCTACATCCTGCGAACTGAGCACAATTCTCTTACTGAATGTTATTTTGACAGCTGGCTTAAAACAACTGGGTGGTCCATATAACCAGAGAAAATACCACAAAATTAGAGTGGAGCATGATGAAATAAGAAAAAATAAATATAAAGTCTTAATTTAAGACAATAACCTTTTAACACTAAGAAATTTTTATTTGTGAAAAGAAAAACAAAATTAGAAGACCAGAAAAATTACATCCTGTTACAGGCTCCATTTCTGTATGGCAGGGTCATGCTCCAGAGTTCTTTCAGGGCAGAATCAGCATTCTCTGTAGCACAGAATTTCTCCAGGGCCTGAAAGTAGTCTGACACGGCATTTGCCAAAATCCAAAGCAAATAAAGAACATGGTTGAATTATGGATGCTAAGTGAACAGAAAATAGCAAATACAGCATTACGACAAACACAGAACAAAGTCAAATGTATATGCAAGAGTACAATACTATTGTTCTCTGCCATTTTAATCTGAGTGCTCTGAAAATATTTTAAGTGCAAGAATGTTTGAAATACACTATGAACTCACATATACTCATTGTCAAGGTTTATTTTGAGTAAAAACATTCCTCCCCAAAGCACATCATTCTTCCTCATTTTCTAGTGTACATCAAATTTTTGTTGACTTTCAAAAAATCTGACTTGTCTGCCAACGGTTTGATGATTTACAGTTTTCAAACTGACCAATACTTTCACACAAACAACAACATTGATAAAATAAGATACAGAGCTGCTTGGAGTCTTTGCAATGCTGATAAGACAGAGAGAAATGGAAAACATTCAACTCTTGCTGCTACCAGATGAGAGAAGTGATTTTGCCAGGTATCTCAGTCACGAAGAGACCCATGGATTATCTGGAAAATTTTCTGCACTGATTTAAACCTTTATACATTTTAGAGGTAGCATCTGGCGTATAAATGTCTACAGTGATTTTCACAATCAGTATTATCCCTCAAAGCCTCAATTTCCCCTTTCAATAATAACAGCAAAAATACACTGACTAGATGCTACCTGGCCTTTGATTGCTTTCCACCATAGGCCAAGTGGCAGAAGTGCTAGAGTGTGGCAGAGACCTGACCTGGATGGGAAAGGTCTGCAAGTACAACGAAAGCAGCGTATTCTGTGCACAGATGTGCCTGCAGTGACTGTATTCCCGAGTGACTAATGTCTAATGTGGTGTCCTCTGGCATGTAATATGATGACGAGTAATTAGAGAAGAGTACTGTTTACTTTTCTGTGAATAGTTTGGGATTTTATCAACATAAAGAACAGTGAAGGAAGTAAGCCTTTTATACACAACATAAAAACTTCTGACACATCCTGAACTTAATTCATAGAAAAATAATCACTTTCAGATTTAAAGAATGGGAAAGGCCAAGAATTGTCCTGACTGAGAAGGTGTTTTCTGCCTTCCTCTGCTGACCCAGAGAGGGCTCTCAGCAAAGCAGTAACTCTGTTCCAGCAAGGATTATACTTCCAGGGCCAGCATCTGCTGATCCAGCTGCTGGTTCTGCTTCTTCCTTGCATCTGCACAGGTAGGTAGGTACCCACATGAGCTTACAGAGGGAACAAAACCAGTTGAAAAAAAACAAAGCTGCTTTCCACTGTTTCATCACAGTCACGTGTGCGTGCACCCTGTCAGTGCAAATGAAGGAACAGGACCAGCCTCAACACGGTGAAGTTTGACAAGATGTAGACTTTCACCTTAAAACTAAAAACTAAAATGAGACTCTGAACATTTCCCTGTGAAAGCTGCTGTATCCTTATCTTTCCCTTATCCTTGTCTTTCATAATCAAGTGACAATCACTCACTTGAGAAGATGCATGTCTTAGAAACAGCCAGTGATTGAACTACAAAGGAAATATTGCTGAACCTCACTATTGGCAAGCCTGTCAATACTAACCATCTGGATGTATGTTACCAATCCTTAATTTGGAAATAAAAGCATTCTTCCCTCCTTCACTAATGGATTTTCTTTTCATACTTATTAGCTGAGTGTGAAAATGGCAGTAGCAGACTGCAGCAGAAGTACTAATTTAGATTATCCCCACCCTACAGCTGCTCTTACTCACCTCTTGCCGTACTGTCCTCCTGCCTTACAGTGTATCAGGGAACTGAGTTCTTGAGGCTTGCCCCCCACCCCAAGCCAGCATAAAGATCTGGGAACGGGACTTGCTCACATTGGCAATCCCACACGGAAACGTCTTGGCAGAAATAGCTTCAAGGTGAGAACCAAATTAAAATTGAGAGAGAAAGACAAACATTGAATATCACCAGATAAATCCTCATGAAGATACATTTCAGTTACTATAGACGTTTCCATACTACAGAGAGAGAGGCCATGAATACCATGATAAGCCCATTCAGATATTCAGCAAATCATAGGTTGTTTTAAAGGCATATCACACATCTACAAGCACAAATATCAATATTTACTAGGGTTTTTTGTTTACTTTTTTTTTTAACAATTAAAATCCATAGCTTTACACTGCTTCCATTTCACTCCTGTTAAGAGTAAATGTAGTAAATGTGGCTTTTCAGTAAATGCAGGAAGTCCATGTCATGCTCCTGTCATGCACACATGTAACCACAAGTGCAAAAATTATCATAGGAAAAACAGTTCTAGGAAATACACTTCATTTTCAAGCCAGTGTTGGTACTATTAAAAACTCAGAAAACAAAATATTGATTGAATGTCTTTTAAAATCCACAATGAGCTGCTACTGCCTTCTGGATTGTAGACAGACAAAGATTTCAAGAAAGGTGACATAAGCAGTAATGGATTTAGGAGGAGCTGTGAGTGTTTCTTCCCATCTGTCCTTCTTAGTACCAGCCACTACCACGTAAAGCAGTGCACACAGCTTCTGTTCTCCTATCCTCTATTTAAACATGAGATGGTATCTGCTTTCCCTAATACACACAAAGCCCTCTGGCATAAAATATATGGGTCTTCAATGTTAGCATACATTCTGGAACAGCTTTCAAAAATCAGTTTTCATTTAGAGCTTCCAGCTTTGCCTCACAGCATAAAAAGTCTTGTTTCAGTCATACACACCTCAAGGTATAGGACATGAAAAAAAGGCAAGCCTGCTGAATGGCTGTTTTCTTAATAGGAAAGAAGCAATTGCATCATGCACTACAGAAGCTGGCAAGCCACAGACTCCTGATTTTAGCCTTCAAACTCAGCAAAAATATCCAACCAGCTGCTCTGCGGAGAGATTTCTGAGATCCCCAGAAGCTTTATATTTTTCATTCTCAGGTTGTGTTCCAGCAGTTCCATTTTCATGCACAGTTTTCTTTGGCAAACTCTATTACCACATTACCACAAACTCCCCCTTCAAGTCTGAAACTTATAGATTTTTCTTCCACGTACCATTTATTGTAAATCTAAGTGCTCACAATTTCAATTTGTCATATGAAGTTTCCTGCAGACTGTCTATTTTTAAAGGCCCTCAATACCTAACATCAGCAAATTGAAACAGAGATTCTGCCAAGGTCAAGCTTTAGGGTACTCCTAGGTGTTGACAGAAAGTCTAAAGATTTGAAATGCTGCTTTTATTGTTGATGTTTCGGGGTATGGAAAAGAAAAGCCTAGAAATGAGAGCAGTGTTACCTGTGCCTCTAAGGCTAAGGTCTGAAGAAGAAACCAGAGCAGGGAACAGAACAGAATAGTTCAGTTGCAAGGGACCTACAAAGATCATCGAGTACACTTCAGAGCTAACTAAAAGTTAAAGCACTTTATTGAGGGCAGTGTCCAAACATCCAAACATTGAGCACTGACAGGCATGGGGCAGCAACCACCTCTCTAGGAAGCCTGTTCCAGTGGTTGGCCACCCTCATGGTAAAGAAATTGCTCCTAATGAACCTCCCCTGGTGCAGCTTTGTGCTGTTCCCACACACCCTGTGATCAGTCCCCAGGGAGCAGAGACTGACACCTCCCTCTACTCCTTCCCTGCTCAGGAAGATGCAGAGAGTCGCAGAGAACCTCTTCAAAGCAGACAACCAAGTGTCCTCAGCCTCTCCTCACACGACATACTTTCCAGACCTTTTACCAGCTTTGGTGCTCTCCTCTGGATTCTTTCTTAAATTCTTTTCTTATATTGTGCTCTGGATCCAGTGCAGCACCCAGCATTTTCCTTGGTTGAACGTCATGCCATTGATGATTGCCTAATGCTTCCATCTATGTAGATCCCTCTGCAAGGCCTCTCATCCCTCCCTGCTGCTGCTGTCAGCAGCACCGCCCAGTTTAATATCATCAGCAAACCTGCTGAGGATGCATTCCACTCCTGCATCCAGATCACTGATAAAATTGTGGAACAGGACTGGCCCTAGAACTGAGCCCTGTGGAGCACCACCAGTGACCAGCTGCAAGCCAGACGTAGCCCATTCCCTGCAGCCCTCTGTGCTCTGCTGTTGAGCCAGTTCATCACCCAGCACAGCATGACCCTGTTCACCTCACAGTTGGACAGTCTGTCCAGAAAAATGCTGTGAGGGACAGTATCGACTGAAATCCAGAAAGATTACATCCGCCACCTTCCCTTCATCCACCACATGCGCCACCTTATCATTTGAGATCAAATTACTAAGGCAGGACTTTCCCTTCATGAACCCATGTTTAACTATGCCTGATAATAGCTTTGCTCTTTAAATGCTTTTCAATAACATCCAGGATAATCTCTGTAAGTTTTCCAGGTACTAAGGTTACACTAAACAGACTAAACAGGTCTATCGTTTCCTGGGTCCTCTGTCATGCCCTTCTTTTAGATCAGTGTAACATTGGCTAGCTTCCAGGAAAGCTTCCTTCTGATTGTTTCTCTAAAAGCACATCCCACATCTTGAGTCCAAAGTGGTGGACAATTAGCTTCTCGATATATATGCCTTCTGGCAAAGCATCTTTTCAGCTCAGAGTGAAATCTCTGAGGATACCATATATGTATCCAGATCCGTTCAACTTTCTCCCTAGGGCTAGGTAAAATCAGCTACCATCTGCTGCCCTTGCTTGCAAGGGCAGAAGAGAGTTAAAACTTCATTTTATGTCCAACAATGAAAGCAATGACTAGCACCTCCCTCAACCTCCATCCTACAACACAACGTGCTTGGTATTATTGTATATAGGCCAGCAAAAGCTAATAACCACCCTACAACACGAAAAGTCATGAAATTAGAGCCAGGAAATCCTGAAGCATGTTAGCATAACAAGAAGCCAGGAAAAGACTGAAAAAGGCTGAAAACAACTGGGTAAAAGTTAATCTAAAGAAAATATTTTTGTTGCATGAAAATCCAGCAAGGCTTAAAAACTGCATACAGTACTCCAAGAACCAAAGAGCATGGATATCCTTGTTCAACATCAGGGATGTTGACAGAGGATAGCTCAGGGTATAAGCTGTGTTTGAAGTTTGTGATTTTTAAACTTCTAACAGTTTGGACCTTTTCAGATTTGAAACAAAAAATAACTATTCAATTTTTTTTTTATCTTTTTTTAAACTGTATACAGTGAACTTCTCTTCATAGGGGAATTAAAACCCAAGTGCATTAAATATACACTCATAGTATTAAATCCACTAGTAACATGCTCCTCAGAGACTACTGGTTAAGATGACTTGTTAACATTTATTCTATAAACTATTATGTCTGTTATGGTAACATATTTTTATTTAGCATTTCAGAATAATTATACTAGTAAAGCTTTTAACAAAGACTCCACAATTGTGGAGAAGAGAAAGGAATGGAATAGAGACATGTGAAGGAACAACCAATTTTTACACTTTTTCCTAACACAGCATGCACCTGTAAAGAAGGTAGCAGAAGATGCAGAGTGGTGTACAAGCCAGATAAGCATTTTGAAGAAGAAAATCCAGCTTTTACATGTTGCTCTGTTTTGGCTGTCTGTTCCCTTTCTCTTCCTAGATCAGAGCACTTTAAACTAGCAGCAGCCAGTTGGTGTAATTAAAATCTACACATACAGCTCATTTGGTTGCATAAGTCTTTGAAAAACACGTAAAACAACTGCAGCCCATTATGCAGATATAAATCTGAAAAACAACTGCAGCCTTAGCCCCATCCCCTCCAGCCTTGGCGGGCCTGGTTCTGGCCCAGCCCACGGGAGGCACGCTTCCCCTCTGCTCCCTTGCCAGCTCGGATAAGAGGAGTGCAAGGAGCTACCACAGCGCTCGTAATGCAGAAGCAGGGCACCGTGCTCTGTCTCCACGTGAGCCAAGCTGCAGCTGTTTCAAGCCAGGCACACAAAAACTCCCAACCATCTAGGCTATGCTCCGATTCAAGCATCTCAGAAGCTCCTTGAAAACTGTCCGGGTCTGGTAAAATCTGGGTATTTGGCAACTCTGCTAACGGAGCTGCTTTACAGGGAACTCGGCCAGCTGCCTGGTGCTGCTCTACGGGTTTGGCCAACCCTACAGGAGCGGGGCCAGGTGGCTCACAAGGTACCCAAACACACGCATGGAGGCCCTTCAAAAGGCAGCTTACTTTCTCCTGAGATGGCCTACTCACAGACAATGAAATGTAACAGCTTATTAATAACAGCCATCCTATCGGTCTATTGGAAAAGCAAGTATAAAGCAGAATACATAAGCTGGTTCCCAGAAAAAAATGTATTGTTTCCTCCTTGAACTCCAACTATCATCTGCAGGAAGTCCTGCGCATGTAAGACATGAAAGTCACAGGATGTTTCTCAGCATTCAAAGAAATTTATATCAAATAGAGTTTGCTTTTCAAATTAAGTGGAATTTGTTTCATTTTACCATATATGAAATTAGTAAAGAGAAAGTAAGAAGTTTCACTTTCTCAGATGAGAAGTTTAGAATCTTCATAATTTAAATCAAACTAAGGAGCAGTAACTTCTGTCTCTTTAGAAGATCGCTTAATTTTTTTTTTATTTTTAAACATGAAGGTAAAAAATACTAAAACGTCTTGCAAAAAAATGCTTCAAAAATGCACATAACAGAACATGAATGGTGTTAGTTTAAAGTCCTGCGAAAAATATAGCTAAGAACTAAAAACTGAATCATGGTACATCTCAAAGTCTAAGTGACAGGTCGTATACTCAAATCATTAGAAATTCTTTCAGTCAAGAGCCAGAAACAAACCACTGGCATGAAATACACTCCATGGATCTCATTTAAAAGCTTGCATAAGGTATGATTGTCAGTACAACAATGTTTGTATGAAATACAGATTTTTTTCATGTATTGCCAAACTCTAAAATCAAAGTTAAGTATTGCTCCTCCATTGTGGAGATACAAGCAATTCCTCTCACTATACATTAACAATTGGCTCATACTGAATATAATGGAAAGTTAATTAGCCCAATTTACTATCCTGGCAGAGCATGGTTTTGCCTAACCATGCCCAGATGTTTCATTAGCATTTCTAAGAGTTAGACGAAAGTGGAAAGTAATTTTTCAGGAAATTTAATATCAACATCTCAATTGAATTATATTCATAACAATGCTGCAGGGGATAATGGGAACTAAAAGGAGCAATCGGGATTTTAACCCAAAAAGATCTTCAAGGAAGCTCTGGAAAAACAAAAGTTTTTACACCCAATCTCCCATGGAAACAAACTTTACAAGAAATTTTGAAATAAGAACCAGACTCCAGCTATCTTTTGGCTAGCAATAAAACACAGGTTGACATCTCTGCGGTTGTCTTTATTTCATCCCTGAGCTGAAACCTAGACGTTGTTACCATCTGGACTACCATAAATTGAAAACTATGATAAATGCAAGACAAAAACAATTTTCTGTCAGGGATCTTATCTGGTTATTGGAACATCAATGAACTACATGGTTTGATGGTTGGACTAGATGATCTTGGAAGTCTTTTCCAACCTTAATTATTCTATGATTCTATACATTCCCAGACAGGTTAGGAACCTGAGGTACTAGACATTTCTAGTAGCAGCTCCCACCCTGGTACAATTTTCAAAATAAGTAGGAAAGCATACTAGCATCGTATAAGTGTTTGGTCAGTTTCTGGATATAACACAGTCCGTGCAAAAAAAACATCTCCTAGTGCATGATGTTAGACTGAGGATCCCCAGTATGTACACAAAAAAAAATGTGGAGACTGCCTCAATTTCAAAGGTCTTGTAGAAGATTTGTATTATTCTGAATCGACAAAAGGAGGATGCTGTGATTCTTCTTCAAACTCATAGGCACTAGACTCACCTGACAAGGTACTCTGATTTTGGAGGTAAACTAAATCATTTCTATGGTTTTCTTTCTCAACCAGAACTGTATTATAACTGTATAATAAATAAAAATAAAAAAGCTTCCCTTAAGATAAATACTATTACATAAAAGGAAACAGGGAAACGGTCCCTCTCAAAAAGCATTTAATATCTAATTTACTCTTTGAACAGTGATGTCCTTTGTGCCACTCACCCCACCTCCTAATACAACAAGATCCAAAAGCGAGAAAGGAAAAATGAATCCTATATACAGAATAAAGTACTTGGGGATGGAATATGCTCAAATTTATTTTCAGCTCAGCCTCTGAGGCATGAACATTCTGATTCAAATGAAAATATATCATTTCTACTGACTGCTATTGACAAGAGTTTTGTGAAAGAGTCCTTAGAAAGTGCATTTGTAGAGGTTTCTGAAGCTTTTTTGTACCATTGTCAGACTCATTTTATTAAGCAACAGCTGATTCAATTGCAGTAAAAAAAATTACAGAGACCTATTGTTTCATTTAATAGCCATAAGCATTTAATTCTAGTTCAGTACCTTGCAAAAACACGCAAACATGGCAGTGATGCACTGGCACACAGACAAAATAACTTCAGGACACGGAAGTGCTGCCATTTATACATTGTGAATCATTTCCAAACTTTTTTTTCCTTCAATAACAACAGCCGCTTCTTTAAATAACAGCCCGTTTGAACACTTGCTCTTGTGGAAAGAGTAGTACATAAATGAATTCTATCCCCTCCTGAAAAGGCCCTTTTTAAAAAGCCTTTTTGTTAGTTTAAGTGGGATTTAAACGATCAACTTCCAAATTGGAAAGCGCTGTTTTGTTGTTTAAGGAAGCTGGACCCCAAAAAAAAAAGAAAAAAAATAAGGAAAAAAAACCCTACCATCTGGCAGAATAAGACTACAATGGCAGAGTCAGATTTCCAGATAGGTTCTATTACAAATGTGCTTGGCAATAGTCTGTGCACTGTAAGTGGGAACAACAATGGGGCTGTGTCAACTTACGCCAAAGGTGGATTTGCTCCATGGCCTTAAAACTGATTTATTGTTTATAGAAAGGACTGAGTCAGAGGCTGTGTGGTGGCGAGGAAAGTCAAGCAAGTCTTAAAAAACTATGTTTTGTTAGTTTGACACCTTTTTTTTTTTTTTTTTTAAGAGGTACTGCTGGAGAGTTAAAACTCCTGATGAAAATCTGTAAATACTAGCTCAAAGCAATTTATTGATACCTAGACCTCATTAATTTAAACTTCTGTATTTTGTTGCATGTGGGCAAGCCACAGAGAAAAGAATCTATAGGACAGAGGCAAACGAGGACACAGGCCAAATTTAGACAGTTATGTCCAAACCCGAGACAGAAGTGGAGCACACTTGAGCAGGACTCAGTAGAATGACCATGCAGTACTCCACAGAACAGATGCAGAAAACGCTAGGCTGTTGTCTCTGTGCCTTTCAGCTCAAGGATTTTACATTAAGAAGCCATTTGATTATAAAACAAAAATTTGGAAGAACCCCCTTAAGCATGAAAACTTAAGTCTTCTCCACCTTTTGTTTAACATAATTATTAAAAGGTGTGCTTCAAATAAAATAAAAGCAATATCAAGAATTTTGTTGGAAGAGTTATTAAGAGAAGAACTGAAAAAGAAAAGACCTTAATAGAAGCAGTCACACCTTAAAAGAACAGACAATGGGCCTAACAAACCTGTACTGCAGTGTGTAATTGTTTCTCCTTTTGTGCTTTCAAGCACATTCTGAAGTTTTAATCGCATTATGCAAGTTGTTATGTAATTGAATCCATCATGTTTTTCTAGTCACCTTCAACCTAGTTATGCAAACAAATGCATCGATACATACTCACTAGGATCAATAGACCACTCATCCAAAGAGTGTCCTTCCCACATAGCACTGCAGACCGTTTTCTAACTAACTAGTGGCATTTGCATATGATGGTAGCCAGTTGTCCCCATAAGACCTCTCCAGAACGGTTTTTCCCAGCACGAGTCCCCCATGCTCCAGGTGAGGGAGCTGTCAAATTAGTACCACGGTCTTGAGGAACACTACCAGAACTCAGTACTGGGCGGCTGCTGGGTCTATGCTTCTAAGCAGAGTTTGAAAAATAGTTACGATAGGCACCCACGATTCATTGCACAGGCATGAAGCCCTGACATCGCACTGCAAACATAGGAGAGACAAGCCTACCAGTATGGAAATGATGGCTGTGCTTCATTTTGCATTTGATAACATTGCTTAGGCAACAGTATTTTGGTTTTAGAGCCTGCATGCATACACGTACATACAGAGGCATCTGTACACACACAAACAAAAAAAAAGACTGAAGTGGGGAAAATGCAAACAAGACATTGCCCATTATTAATAAGCCATACTAGAGTATACTTCTAGGTCACGATACTCTTTGGTAGCTACATCTCTCCAGATCAGTGTCATGGCTTCTACAACTGTCAGTATCTATCTTTCAAAACTGAAGCAGAAATAACCTGAGTAGATTGCTAAGTTTCCCAAAGCACCTGAAACAGAATGAGAGTTGACGCACTGTATTTCCGTAGCACACCAGTGGTATTTTCCTTCATTTTCTCTCAAGTTTTCTTTTAAACCACTACACTAAACAATAATTAAATTAGCATAATGAACTAGCAAAAACAGAGATCTTCACAGCACTAATTCACACATCCTAAGCAATTAAAAGTAGTTGCATCTGCGTCAGTTGTAGTTGCATCATTACTATAAATGTAAGATAATCAACTTCTTTGCAGTTGCAAATAATGAAAGAAGGTAAGTTTTGAAATGTTTCCATGTGAAGATGAAAATCATTGCACCAGATCCTTACAGTTACAATCCCACTTCCTAGAGTCATGAGGCTTGTGTGTATTTAATAATTTTAGTCTTGCTTAGTTCCCTAGAAAAAATCAAAGTATCAAATTATATGTGAAACCTGCAAAATATTGGTGTTACGTTGGAAACAGTCCAGTTTAAGAATCTAGCTCTGTGGTTATGTTGACTAGAAAAATGCAAGATGCTAGACATATCTTTAATTTAGAGGCTTCAATAGAAGTCATGCTTTGATTATGTCTGATTCTCCATTTCAAAAGAAAAATACGCACATGCAACTTCTAAAAATTAAAATCATATTGAAGTGTGGAGAAAGCCCATCTGAAGTGATTAGAGGACACGGACTTCTGCAGTAAGAAGCTGCAGGTCATTCACTATGAGTCACTGCCAGTTTTCTCAGACGCAGAACAGAAATATAGCAGATGTAGAAAACTGAGACAGACCAAGCAAGAAGCAGATCATGACTCAATAAATAATCCAGGAGGTAATTCATTGGAACTTATTATTTGGTATAAACAGCCTTTTTCTGTCAATCCCAAGACTAGAAACTGTTTTCGTTTCTCCCCAGCTAGCCTCAATTTTACAAAGGCTTTGGTTTTCTCATGGGATGCTTGTTTTTCATTTATCCATTTAATCATCTTCCAATGCCTTAAGAAAAAAAGTTTAGGGATAGCAATCCCATGTTGTAACTTTCTTACTGGAATCTTTTATCTTCCACAATTCAGAATGCTCACAGGATAATAAGAACAGAAGAGGAAAACATTACATTGATTCTCAATAAAATATACTGAGACTATGAAAGGAATCTCGTTCACTCAAAACTTTCACTGTCCAGTTTCAATCACAACAAGGAGGAATTATCATCTGCAAGATTTTAAAACCCCCATCACCATAATTTTTGTTTTTAACAGGTTAGTTAGAACTGAAGATAATTTCAGTTCTGTATCGTAAAACTAATGTCCATGGGAAAAAATAGCCCCACAGATTAATGCCTTTTGGAGTGTGCAATCTGTAGTGTCATGAAATTCCTGAGTCCCAAAATATCCTGTCCTAAAATGGCACCAGTCTGCCCAGCAGACTAGCTTCAAGTTACCTTAATAGGTTTCTGATTATGAAATGGAATTTTAAATGTAAAATTATAAATACAGACCATCAGAAAGAAGCTTTCCAAAATGTATCGTGCTTCAGGTGAAAATACCTTTATTTTCAGGACAGTCCCTGGTGCTTAACTACTGTAAGTGTCATGGACATCCAAGGCTGTTTACTTCTCCTCTATTACATTTAAATCACAAGTTTAAGTTAGACTTACGCAGTTTTGCCCTCACTATCTTGTTTGGTGGCACTGGCTCCCTTTTTACCCAACAGTGAAGCCACTTTTTCAGGATCACCATTCTCCACCGCTTGCAGCAGCCGATCATCATTCTTATTCCACTCATTGGTCTAGAGTAAAAGAAGAAGGGAGAAACATTATTAGCACTAGTGCCCAGGCTTCACTGAATGATTCTACACACATTTGGCACATCTGGAAGCCAAAACAGAAGCCCAAATCAAAGAAAAGACACAGAGAAAGCTACATAAAATGAAGTTGCAATCCATGTAGCACAGGCTCCCGAGAATTCAATGGCTCAAGCCAGGACCTAAGTACTCACTGAAGATGACCTCTGACATAAAAACTCTACAGAAGAACTGTGCAGATACAAACCCATTTGTTCTTGCTTTGTTTAAAAGAGTTCTCCTTCACTTGCCTAGAAACAGGACAGTCCTAGTTTCTCTTTCGGAGCTGCACTGGCCCCATGAGACCTTCATCACATACATCATGTCGATAAGCAATGAGCTGTCTCAGCTGATTCGCACCCCACCTTATCAACCCAGGTCAATCAAAACTTTCCATATTCAAGGCTTTCCCCAGCTCACAGTTTAACACAAGAGATTCACAGGTTAAGAGTCTTCCCTTTGCTGGCTGTAATTAGTTTTACTGAGCTTTTAACCCACCATGTTTGCCTTTAAAACAAAGGAATCAACCCGAGATAGACAGTACATCCATATCACTGCTGAAAACAAAAGATGACCACCCTATATTTAAACCTTTCCAAATCCACTACGTCTTTTTTAATCATTCTCATCACTTGAATTAATGAAATGACACTATTTCCTAACGTGATGATCCCCTCCCTCCCATTCCCAATTCTCAAGGCAGGGCCTATTTCCTCTACCAGATTTCCAACCAGGATCTAGCACGTTACTAAGAAAACAGAGTAACCTTTTGTATCGCATGTAATCACAGCAAAAAAACCTCTGAAAATGAGTGAAAGTTGCACCCATGCTTTCTAGCTTGGACTCACAACAGGGTACAGTCTTCAGTAAGAGCATCTGGTTCATGTGCAATTAAAAGCTGCTTTTGGATTAGCTTGAAACCCTGCTACACTCAGGAGAGCATCTTCAACAGACTATGGCTTTCTCTTTGACATCAGTCAGCTCATCTCCGGCATGACTGTCTGTTCAACAGCACTGGATTTCTACACAATTTTGGCAAAGACTGAATTCCTATTAATATGCTCCTTGAGAAATATTCAGCTTGAAGAGCACTTTGTTCTGACACTTTGCACAGACTTTTTTTTTTTTGCTGTTAGCTGAACAAAATGTTTGATACTTTTCCGTCTGGACTCGTGAGAAAATATGAAGTGCACGCTGATACAAACCAATTCTCAAGGCTCTGCCCACCCTGAAAAGCAAAAAGGGAAGAAAGTGTTCCACCTTGCTAATTGTTTAAAAAACTAGATTAAAAAAAATAAAACAAACATATAAGGATGAGAATGCAGTCCAAGCAGGAAAGTAGTAGTTGAAAGAACAACACCTGCAACCAAGAGTATGAATGGCAGCTCTGCCAAAGGAGGCGGCATGCAGAAGACAAAGAACAAATGCAGTCTGATGGCAGTGTTTTGACTGGTGGGTAGATGCACATCAAACAGGTTGTGTTCTTTATTCTTACAGCACTGGAATAAAGCTCTGTAGTTTCCAGAGCATTAGTTACATCTGCAAAAAATGATGTTTCCCCTAGCAATATTTATACTCCATGGCAATGAGTGCCCTTCCAAGCAGCAAGCTCCACCTAAAATGAAACTCATTGCATATTCTTCATTTGGGGATTTTTGTGCTTTTAAAGGGAGCGTACTATTAAAAACAGATGTTAAAAAGACGTATATTACTTTTAAATAAAATCTTGAAAATTAACATGGTTTGTTTGTAAGCATATTATGCCTTTTGTTTTGGACTTCATCCTGTTTCTAAGTTTGTTTATTGTTATTATGCAGTCATATGAGATACTTAAATATAAGCTATTTGATCAATCACCCACAAATCACCAAGATGACTGCAAAGCATTATTGGCACCTAACTCCTACACAATTTATTTATTTATTTAATCTTGGAAAAGAAAAGAGGAGATAGCAGGTAACATGATTATCTACACACACACATCTAACATAATACTCACCTGTACTTTGAAAAAGAAATACAATACCTAATTTAAGATTTTCTCATGACCTAAAATAACCAGTTTACTACTGAAACATGAAACTGGGTAAACTACAGGAAAATGTGAAGATTAATGCTTGCAGAAAATCCATAGCAGAACAACTTTCAGCAGGGTATTCACTTTTTTAGTGCAAAAATGACCATGTCTTCCAGAAGTAGTTGCATGGGTATTTCTTTAATATTCAGCTATTAAACTGAAAAAATGAAGTATAATCCTATACCCAGTATTCTGGTGTAAGCATACAAACATGCTAATGCCAAGCCCCAGGTTTAAGAAAGACGTCTATTTTCCTCTGGACAGGCTGCTTTGATAACCATATCCCTGTCTGTAGTTACACTGTCATTAACATTCCAGAGCCAAGAGAAACCAACACAGCCAGGTCCCAAATCATGCCTCAGTATTTATATAGCGTGGAAGCAGCACCTGGGAGATTTAACATTGAATGGCGAAGCCTGGAGCATTCTGAAAGCGATTCTAATGTTGCGCAATGATGCCATGTTCATGCCAAAAGCAAAACATTTTATGACATATGGTATTAGTCTCTTAAAAGAGCAGAAACTTTATTTCATTTTTCCTGTAGTTTCCAACCATACTTGTTTTGATTAAAAAAAACAAACACACTCACACAGCTAGAGAAAGATTTAACAGTGCCTCATTTCAACAAATGCTTCCTATTTATCTGTACCACTAAACGGAATCCCTTGTCTCCATGAATTAAACAGACCCAAACTTGGACAAGCTGTTAGGTAAAGTGGTCTCTCATGAAGACCCTGAAAACAGTCAGTTCTGTCAGATCCATCTCAGTGTCAAGGAAAGGCTATCAGTGTACATTTCCTTGTTTTTCATGCAAAGATCGTAATTCTTTTCCCTGTTCAGAGGACAGCCACAGAGGCTGGAGGCTAGAATAGCAAGTTCTGTATTTGGTAATCATTTTAGACACCCTCTTTTTCAGGGTCCTAATTCTGTATCTAATTAGTACCCCTTCTTCTAAGCACTATGACTCAGAATTGTTAAAGGAATTAATAATTTTAGAAACTGCCTGATACCTAATCAGCTTACATTCATTTTTCCAGTTGCATGTTTTCAGATTTCCTTAGTGATTCTATAAGATCTTTAATATTACCATATCAGCTCTTTTGTTTTGCTCCTGGAATACAAAAGGATACATGTAGTTTCTCTTCACCATTGTGTAGCAGAGTTATGCTCATTTAAAAATTAAAATAGCTGTGTTCTATGCAAGATGCTTAAAGTCACCATGCTGTATTGTCCATATAAAAGTTATGCATCTTTCCATTAAAGCAATAAGGATTCCATTCTAGGGTATCAATAAACATGTCACTATTGTAAATGAAAGGCCCATTTTCTATTCAAGCTCTCTTATACATATTTAACAGAATTATATACATTTAACTATAATGTGAGTTACATAAACCTATTTATAGACCTCTTTTTTCTGCAAAATAAGATCAGGGATACATTTGTCCACATAAACAAACAACTATGCAGACATCAACTGTTGCTTAAGTATTCCTCTGATATGATTCAACTGTTTTTTCTTCTTCAGTACACTCAAATCAGCAGCATTGTACAATGAATGCATTCCAGAAGTTAAAGGTAGAGCTAATGAAGGCCTACAGCAGGCTTTCAAAAACAGCTGTTCCTGCAGGAAATTGTAGCCCTACTATCAAAAAAAAAAAAAGAGAAAAAAAGCAAAAAAAGGAAAAAAAAACACAGAAGGAACCCACGCAGAGAATATGTACCCAGAAATACAGTGTCCCCTCCCCAGGGTTGGAAGCAAGTTGGAGGCATTTAAGTCACTAAGGCTTTCACAGTGGTGCCTCATGTAATCAACAACTGCACGGCCACTGGTGCACAGAGCAGACCAGAAAATACAGAACCCTCAACAGAGGCAGTGACCTCTGCATTACACACAATTTCTGGTTCTTTTATAATATTAGCCTGGTTTTGACCCCACAAGTCACACAAACAACCACCAAAGACTTGGAAAGTAACTTCTGCCAGTACAATACAAAATATGGCTAGTCCCAAACACAACTACTATTGCTCAGTAAATGTTTCTAAAAGCCACCTTGAGCTGCCATTTATTGTGCAGCACCAACATTTTTTTGTCCAGGACAATGTGCACATGGGAGATGGATGCTCATTGACCAAGAGCACTGGAAGGACCAAGGCAGCCAGCATAACTAGAGACCTCAACTTGTTAAAACCTCTGCATCAAGCTTCCACCACTGCAACCCCACAAACCATCCCATTCCACTTATTCAGGCAGCCCAAACATTTCTGTAAGGCTCTTTTGTTCAGCTGCCCCACATCCTGCCTCCTCTATCGCAGGGCTCGCTCAGCACCGACTCCTTGCTATTATCCACACCCACCGACACAACATGCACATTTCAGCCAGGCAGCACAGACAGCACCATGCGGCAAACAGCCCCTGGGAAGTTTCAGTCCTGTCGCCGCCGCCACTCTTTCAGGTAGCATAAATGGATGCTTCCTGTTCTGTCAGAGACGCCTAGACATGCATTGTTCTGAACAAGCCCATGTAGGGCACGAGCTCAAGGTTAACACAGAATAGCAGCAGTGTCTCTTGAGCATAGCATCAGAGCAACAAAAATGTAAGACTCGAGCAGTTAAGCAGATACTTTTCATCAGCATTAAAACCAAAGGGGATTTTTTTTGTTTGTTTGAAGAGTGTTGCAAATACGCAAATTAGCCAATTGAGTAACCTGTACAGCATGACACATGGTGCTGCATGCAAATAAAAAACTGAGCAGCTCAGCATGAAGGCAAACACATGCATGTAATTAAGTTGGCAGAATCAACACGGAAAAGACTGCACATGTGGGGTTTCTTTATCCCTTCCTCAGCAAGCACAAGTCCCCCCAAACAATTAACATTCTGCAATAACAATGGTTTGTAAACACATGCAAAACTCAGCTGATGAAACACACATTTCAGCTTCATATAAACAGAATCAGTATTCCACATTGTACTTCTTCAGCTGCTTTTTCCCCCAGTTGAATTTTTAAGTATCAGCATGCTGTTCAGCTTAGGAACATTTTTAGGAACCTTACAAAGAAGTTGGCAGGACACAGCTAGCCAAGCTCAGGAGGGAAAGCCACTCCTACACACAGCACTGTCAGATCAAGGTTAATTGAGTGAGGCAGAAGGCAGGAGGGAACTGATTGACTTGATTTATACTATCAATTTATGATTACTTATTAAAAAGGGCATAGTACTGAAGCCAAAAGCAGAGTGCAGGCAGTACCTTCAATGATAATGTTCAGGACAGGTATATCTGTCCAAACCGCAGCTTCATCAGCCACAGATACACACATTATTTCTTCTGCAAACCTGATTATCAGTATTCTGATTATCAGTATTTGCAGCCATTGAATCAAGGAGTTACTACATGGAGCAGGAGCTGCCCATTATAAATCCTTTGCCATTGGGATCACATAGAGTATGTTTAGATGGCAATTTGTTTTGAGTCCACAGATAAAACCTTCATGTCAAAACCTATTTTTCCCTAGTCAAAACAGCTAATGCAAGCTTTAAGCATTGTTTTGTTCTTCTGATGCAAAGTGAACATATTCCTTTCCAGAAGAAAAGCTCAATAATTTAAAAAATGTTTAAGGAAGATACTTTCTTAATTTTCTTCATGACCACATCAGGATATTAAACGTCAATTGTCTTGAGATTATCAGTAAATGTCATGCAAGAAATGACAACATATAACTAGAGGTGATAGTTCTACTTAGCACTTGTACACAGTGTTTCCCATTTGCAAAGACCTGAGCAAACATTAACCGGACAACAACTGTGTTTCTTTATCTTTGGCATGCAGCCTACAGGAGATGGTTTAAGTGACCTTGCATTGTTGCAAACCTACTGGAGGCAAAGTTATGTTATCTCCACTGAAATCAGAACTGCAGGGAAGCCAGGAGTAGCAAATTGAAATTCCTGATAACTTCAAACTCAGCAACTTGCTGTCTGAAAAGGAAAGGAATACTTAAGGACTGCCATGCAATTGTTTGTGAAGCCAAAGACGCTGAACCCACTGCATCACAAGGTCATCCACAAAATTCTGTGTGTGCTGGACTTCCCAAGAGAGTCTTAAAAACAAGAACAATCCTATTGTAGGGAATGCATTTGCTAGACAAAACATCCCCCAAAGTTAAAACAACAGATGATGGCTTTTCTCAGAAGAATGGCTTATCTGAAAACATTTAACCCAGGAGTCAGTGATAAGTGGGTAAGAACTCTATATCTTTCCCAGCCCTCCATCCCCAAGACTGAATTGGCCACTAGCAAACTTATGTGGTGCAGTGAAAGTCCCCTTCACAGAGTGGCAAGATGTTGTTCAACTCGCTGTAGCGAGGTAGGGGTTGGTCTACTCTCCCATGTGCCTGGTGACAGGACGAGGGGGAATGGGCTAAAGTTGTGCCAGGGGAGGTTTAGGTTGGATATTAGGAAAAACTTCTTTACTGAAAGGGTTGTTAGACATTGGAATTGGCTGCCCAGGGAAGTGGTTGAGTCACCATCCCTGGAGGTCTTTAAAAGACGTTTAGATGTAGAGCTTAGTGCTATGGTTTAGTGGAGGACTTGTTAGTGTTAGGTCAGAGGTTGGACGAGGTGATCTTGGAGGTCTCTTCCAACCTAGACGATTCTGTGATTCTGTGATTATCAGCAACAGCTTGTCCAAGTTTGTTGCAGCAGCTCCCAGGACATTTGGAGCTTAGCATATGCCAGAAGCTGCTGCCTCCAAGGCCCCTTTCAATTGCTGCGGCTCCAGCTCTTTCCTGTACCTTTCAAAACCTGCCCAGGGGCCATGTATGTCACCAGTGCCACTGCAAGCTGACCTCTGCTGCACAGCACTGCACTTCACTGAGGCAGCACCCTGAACAACTGTGCCAAAAGACGCTATGTTCATTAACTTTACCACAAATAAGGTCCTGACCTCCAATTAAGTTGTCAAAAAAGTAAATTGTGACAATGGCTTTGAAAGTAATTCATAGCGATATTATCTATACGTTACTAATTGCTATACCAGAAAGTCTATTCCAGCTTCTCTTGTCCACCCATGTTCCCTACTTGAGGTGACTGACAGCTAGTAGCATTAATTATGTTTATATAAGCAGATGAAGCATTTCTTTAAAGGTGGAAACAGCAGCAGCAATGCAAGTAACCTGTGAACCTTCTACAATAAAAAGCGTTACTCCATTGTTCTCCTCTTGCTACTCTGCTTCCTTGGAACGACTGCCTATACAACATGCGCAAGGCCTCTTTAATACTGGAGACTGTATTTGTGTCAGAGCATAAATTCAATTTGAAAAGTAGATAAAAACCACCAAGGGGAAGGCAGGAAGCAGTTGGAGTGCATGAACCACTAATGTTAAAGGACTAATGGTAGCTTGTCAGTAAACCTTGATAATTACGCATTCACTGGGTAGCTTCTGTGGATAAAGAAGTGATTATTATCCAAGCAAACCATTTTTTCTTGCTGAACCCCAGAATAATACAACTGAACCGCAAGTCACTCAGCAGGGCACTTTTATCAGCCAGTAGGACTGCCTGGAAAGTCTCCAGGCAAAGGGGGACTACAGGCTGTGAAATGAAAGGGCCTTTTACCAGCAGAGAACGGGAAAGATGACCTGACTGAAATGGCCATCTGAAACTGCAAGTTTGTGGAGGGGAAGGAATAAGAAACAAAGATGTTGTTGAGAAAAAGTTAGCGTGGTCTTTGCTTAAATCATGACTTGCAATTTGCAGCTGGCTGTGAGCTGTGCTCCAAGAATGCTCAAGAGGGTAACAAAAATTGAAAAAAAATGCATTGAAGAGTTTGCTGTTTAGCTGAGATAACTGTATATACTATTGTTAATTTCTTGTTATTTTTGACAAATTTATATGCAGAGTAGCCATAAAGTCAGTGTAGGGAATGTGCACAATTAATAACGCAGAAATCAGTGGCTCTTCATAGCTTAACTGTGAGATTTCATTTCTGTAACAGTAAGACAGTGAAGAGGTTGAGCCCAGAAACTCTGCAAGGGAGGCCAAGAGAGTGACAGCGTCCAGCTAAGCCACATCAGGGAAATGGCTGGCCCACATCTAGTAAGCCTAGCAGCACACGGTGGAATCCTAAGCAAGCTGGGAGGCACACAACTCACAAGTGCTGCTCATTTCACTTCCTAGTAAAGGCCACGATGTATTTTTCCTTCCGATACCACTTAAATGCCTTTTAACAACATAGAGGAAATCAATCTCCGCACTTGAGGAACAGCAAGATTTCCTGTTAATGTTACATCTAGGCACATCAGGTCTTTTATTTTCTTTTAAGCAATTACTGTTTTCAAGCAACCAATTACTTTCCAGTGGAGATAAAGGACAAGTGATGTGCAAAAAGCTCACTTTGTTCTAATGTCTAGCATGTGGTAAGAAAAACTACATCGAAATCATCAGTAACACATAGCCAGAACATTGGCAATATGTGAAACTACTGCCCATTATTTATCACCTCACATCAACAATACAGCAACTGGAGATTTATCTTTACTTTCAGATAGGGAAGGATGTAGCAGTAACCACACCACATGCAACTGATCATTCTCTGTAAGACAGGAGAAAGTAAAGCCAAGAATTAATCGTGGATATTCTTATAAATAGAACAATGTTTATCTTAACACAGTAAAAAAACACAAGGGATCTTAAAAAAAAGTCAAATCAATCCTCTTTGAAGTGATCATCTCCCACTGTTTTGCCTTTTCCCATAGCTTTAAAGATTTGAGCTACAATGAACATGAACTCAGATTATTGTTCTCATCTTGAAGTCATTCAGTAAATGTTACTAAAACCAAAATACAACTAATAGACTGCTGTTTACTGCCAAGCACATGGCAGTCCCTCAAAAAAAATCCATGGGGTGTCAGAACACACACTTAAAAGAAAACGCCTCTCCAATTGTTACTCAAAGACCACAGAGAATCCTCAGGTCTTCCTTATGCTTTAAAAATAATAATAATAAAATCTATAAACAACACTGATTTTCAGCATTACAGGCCTTGTGAAGACTACTTTCTAACAGTTTTAAGACTGAAGAACTACTGAATCAACAGATTTTAGCTAAATATCAAGGTCAAATTGCAACTCACACTAAGGACATTCAGTCTTTCAAGTCTTCAGGATTTCTGTTGCACAACTGCTTCACACAGTTGGGAAAAAGAATCGTGAGATTTAAAGTGAAATTGGTTAGGCAATCTAATCTCACTTTTTATCTGCTAAGTATTTTTCAGCGATAAACAGGCTACAGGATACAGGGACACTGCCAACTATCTGCAAGCAAAGCTTGTTTTGTTTGTTCAGCTATTGTGTTGACTATCTTGCATTCTGCAACACTGTGCTAGACACAATGGTCTCTGAGGACCAGAGTGTGCCTAATGACCAGGACATAGTTCTAAACTTTCTGGAGTTGAGACAGTGATCAGAACAGCCTGTCAGCTTTCAACATCCAATGCTGTACACATACCACTTCCTTAATGGATTTGTTTTTACATTCAACGCCACCTATATTTTGGTTAGTATCTGAGCTGACTACATCTACTCAGATGTTTAGTAACATCTTTCAGTTTCTGTTGATGACTGAATTTCGCAGAGGGAACCAGTGCTTGACGCATATTCCTGCTTCCAGACGAGCAAGAGGACATCTATCATGCTGGAACATGCTCAGCTGCAACATTACCTCATTTGCTAGGACTGGCACTTTGTAGACCCATGACTCCGTGTTTCCTCCTGCCTACTGCTGAACCTCTCCAACCATTGTTCTTCTTGCCACTTCTACATAGAGATGATTTTTTTACTAGTTTTAGGGCTGTTGCCCTTTTTTCCTCTCTGTTATTCTGTAAAGGGGAACAGAGACACAAAGGCTAATTGTGACGCCTGCAGACAAGGAAAAAAAATCTTCAATACTAAACAGAATCACACAGTCAAGAGTCACATGAACTGTCTACATGATACCAACAGCTCGTAGTGAAAGCTGTTTCCATTGTTTTCATTTTGTTTTTTCTGCTAGCAAGAAGACTGCAGTAGATTACTTGACAAAACTCTACCATCTTAATATTATCCAAATGTACGAGAAAACATCATAAATGGTTGCTTTAAAAAACAGCTGACACTATTTTTGATACCTTTTAAACTGCCATTGTAGGAAGCAATACAATTTCAAAATCCATAACAAAATTTATATTAAAAATCTCAAAATTATTCAGCATAGAAAAACAGTCTATTTATAGCTGAATTTGCCCTTCTTGTAATGGACATATCCACTGTTACTGGGTTATAGCCTTCTATTCTGAAACCCAAGACACAGCCAAACAAAACACAGTGCACACATAGAAACAAATCCCTATGCCAAGAAGTTATTTTGTTTGGAGTCTTCAAGAGCTCAGCTCAATCTCTAAAAGCACTTCATGGCTACAAAAGAAGGCAAAAATGTTTCACTGTCTGTCTGATCTTCAATAGGCCACCGACGGATACTTGTGTCATGGATTGACCTCTAGGTCCAATACTTGTCAGGTCTCCAAAATCAAATATTAAAGCAGCTAAGCTTTGCTTGCTGCTTTAACTTCCATGGGTGCAACGAAGGATAATCTGAGAGTCATGGGGAAGTTACACCTAGGATTCTTTCCAAATTTCTCAAGTCCTACTGGGAATGTAAGCAATTGTTTTTGCATGAAAACAAAATCCAGTTCAACAGCTAGAGAAGAGTATGTGAGATTTCACACCACCACATCTTCCCACGTTGTTTATCCTCCGCATCACGTGCACTGACAATCAGACAAGGCTTTTATGCGTCAGATCTTCTATATGCAGAACATCAACTGCCCATGCATGGCAGGCCTCAAGAAAAATGCGGGAAAGAGCAGGCAGGCACTCACCCCGTTTCCTTCCCGTGGTCCTCATCTGCAGAAGGAGCTCCTTTCTGTACAGAGTTGAATAATAACACTTATCCCCCTTATGCGGATTTTCTGTTTGCCAGGCACAGATGGCCTCACCTTTCATCTGATCAGGGCCACAGCTAGCACACCACCTATCAGGCACCCTGTAGAAATTGAGCTATTTGCCCCAAGCTAGTGGTGGAGTTTAGCACTTGCCTGTTCAAACAGCAATTGAGCCATCTGCTGTCTGCCACAACTTCCCGGATCAGGACTAATGGACCAGTATACATGTAAAGAACCCTCTGATCTCATCTGAATATTCTTATCCACATGCAATTTACTCAAGCACTAAGTGCTATCTCTACCAAGCTCTTGCTCATTTGGATATTCTGCATCTCAGTGAACACGCTAGGATTAATCACACAAGATGACAGAAATCACAATCTGTGCCTTTTTTGTTGTTGCTAAAAAAGATTCAGTCAGCTCCTGTTAATTAGTCCTAGGCTGGATTATATTGGCATGCCACAGTCTATTTACTCTTATTGGAGATAAGTGCTGCCAATGGTTTCACCATGTACTCTTGATCCTGCTCTGTGAGGAATACTGTTGTTATTACATTTAGAAACCCTCCTAGGGCTGTCTAGCTTTTATTGTGATTTCTTCAAAAGCTTCATGCACAGTTCCTATATTAACAGGGATCAGCAGCTTAACTACCTAGAGGTTTTCACCTTTCCAGTTCAAAGTCACAGTGAATTAAATTGCTACAATGAAAAGATGCACAAAGCACAAAATCCTTAAGGGCAGCACAGCCCCAGAGTCTGTGAAGACAGAGAACACAATCCCATGTACAGTGGGTCTGCTGTGCTATAAGCCCATTTTCGATCATCAAAAACATTCCTGTTACAGCTAGAACTTCTTCATCAGAGCCCACAGAGGTACTGACATGAGGAAAAAAAGTGCCTAGTAATAATGCCAATCTTATAAAACATTTCCCTAAGCCACCGTTCCCCTTTGATGCTTACAAGTAGAGCAGTCTGACAAACATCCCAAAATATACACACTCCCCTCCCCACTACATTCCGTTTACTCTACAAACTTTTAGGATTGCAACTTCACACCAAGGCTATGCTGGATTTTGTAGAGAGCATCTAATGCAACAACTGTGAATGAATAAATGCTCAATTCAGACTGCTCCCAAAAGAGCAAATGGCCAGTCAGCAGTAAGTTAATTCTTATCCTCTTCAAAACATGCTTTTCAATAATTTATGTGAGAAGGTGGAGGGAGAGAGAAAAGGAGATCAAGGATGTTTAACAGATTTCAAGTCTTCAAGGAAGAAGAGAACGCCTAACAGCTTTGTGTGTCACGAGCGAAATGCAAAGAAAGTGTATTTTTTAAGAATCTGCATTACATACCTTTGGGGTTCCCTTCTACTTCAAGAGACATGAAACCCAAAACGACAAACGATACAAGTGTCCTTTTCGTATCCTCTAACAGCATCTTCAACAGATTCAGTAATAATTGCTAATAATTGTATAAATAAGCTGAAAACGGGGTAGTTTTCATTGCCAGAAACAGCAGAAAGCTTCCAAATTTTATGGGTTAAAAAAAAGCCAATAAATTTAACAGTCTTTTGAAGATGTTAGTATAATCCTTCCAAAACTGAAGAGAACAGATGACTCAACCATATGGCCAAGTTCCACTAAAATTCTGTCTCGTAATCATAAAACATGATGTAATGTAGCTTGGTCCCAGGAGAAGGAAAGGCGTTAGACGTGTGACATGCACAAGCATTCCCTGAATCCATCTGACTAGCTAGTTTAAAAAGGTAATACACAAATAATCAGGGTTTTTTTAGAAGTTTCCAAGATAAATATTCTCAAATCTTCTCTTGGAAAAGGAATAAGTATTGCTCTTCAAATCTAAATCAATGCATCAACCATTATTGTTACAAACACTGCTCACCTAAACATGTACAGTGAAGTACTTGCTACACCTTTCCACAACAATGCGTCTTTTAAAAGGTTTGCCATTACAAACTTTGAAAGCAACCTGTGCTGGATTACTACCTCAGTCTTAATGAGCATGAAGTTTAAAGGACTATTTGCAAATCAAAAGAAGCTTCCCTTTTAAAAATATCTAGGGAAAGGGAAGGAATACACACACACCAAGTGACAAAGAATATTATCTTCTGCATTACATAAAGGTTGAATTGAAATAACTGCTAAGAAAAATCAGAGCCATCAGCTCTGACAGGTAAAATACCTTCCAAATCATTAATCACCCAAATATACACAACAGAAGACATCAATACCATCGTAATTCAAGTGTTCTACAATCACCTGGAATTAACAGTGACCACTCAGTACATGGTTCTAACTCTGGCCCTCATTATATTTAGGACTCCACTTGAGCAGGTATGCACAGATGTCTTAACATGTAATGTGTAACAGCTTTATAAGAACTCCACTTTTTATTGTGGGTAGTTTAAATCTGTGATTTGAGTCCAGGCTACTAGAAAAACAGACCAATTCCAGAAAGAAAAGTAAGGAAAAAATGACAAGCAGCAGTAGTTTCCTTTCTCAATAGTGACAAAATTGGCAAGGGAAAATTACTGGGGGCTGGGATATAGAGACAATCACTCCAAAGCCTGGCTGAAACCACTGTGTTACAATCCCACCCAGCAGAGACAGGGCCCAAGCAGCCATTACACTGAGCATCCTTTTTCCACACACTTAAATGTTAGGGAAAGAGCAGAAATTGATAAGCCAAGTGGTTACACAAGCGACCCATGAAAAAGTTCCAAGCTTCCTGACTCTCCACCCAAGCCCTATCAAATCAAGAAGTGTTAGAAATCAACAGGTCAGGCATAAAGAAAAAAAACAATCAGAATGGACTGTATACCAACCATACATCTCTAAAATTCCATTAGAGCTGGAAGAGGTTAAAAAGTACAAATATGATCCAAAATGGCATCTGTGTGAAGAACAAATTGGACAGGATGCCTCAGTCTCTAAGGTAGAAAAGTTAAGGAAGACGGAAGTCAACAAAATCATCAGTAACATGGACAAGATGGATGGGGATCAACCGTTGTCTTTTTCGGCACAACGAGGGAACATCAAACAACAGTGGGACCAGGTCATAAAGAAAGTTAACAGCAGACTTGTAGAACTGCTTTCAAGGTAAGTTGCAGTTGCAAGACATCTATGCGGTTTCAAGGAGGAACTTGTCACTTATTAGGTAGAAAGATTCAGTGGAGATATTAGGCTGGTGGGACCCTCAACCTGAAGCAGTAATTGCTGTTATGTTGCTAACAGAAATCTGTTCAGCCCTGTCACCTTTTGCATCACATCTCCTATTCGTCCTCCTGCTCTGTAACAGCAGACACACCAGCCTCCCCAGGGCCTTGACTGGGACCAGAACAATGTCATGCTAGGAACACTGCCCTAGAGAAGAAGCTAGTGACACATGATGACAGTGCTTTTCCTCTAGTGAGGAGAAAAGCATAAAGAAAAAAAAAAGAAAAAAAAAACAGCACTGCTACCCCTTGTCTGAACTTCCCTTTACCAACAATCATGCTCTTTACTCAAACCTCTGTGCTCAAGAAACCTATGTGCTGTAGATCGCTAGCAATCCCTTAACCACTTCAACAATCCAAAGCTGATTAAGAAAAATAAACCAGTAACCTTGAATTCAGCAGGCCAGCTCTGTATCACCAACCCAACATTTATAAGAAAACTGCAGAAAAAAAGCGGCCTAAAGCCACCATATTTGTCCATGACGCCTCAACCACAGAGCATTACCCATGCAGAAGCCCGGAATGCTTTTGATTGTATGGTCTTCTCATACTGCAGCTACCCATTCCAATAATCTTCTGGCAAGAGCTTTTATTGGTAACTTGAGTCAAGGGTTGAAGTACAAACCAAGGACAGGCTGCAGCCACGCTCGTAAATCAGGGATTTAATAAAAACCTAAAGACGTATAAAATGATCTCTGTCACATAGGCTGAGATCACATCCACACTATGAAAGGATACAAGTTCAATGGACTATCATCTTTTATATCAAGCATATTTTATACCATGCCAGTCCAGCTATAAAAATACTGAATTACTTGTTCAACATGTGGACGTTTTGAAAGTTAGGTATCTTGTTTTTGCATCTAAATATGGATTTGAAAAGGAAGCTCTCAAGAACTTGACATGGATGTTAGCAAATTTATTCTTTTAACAGTTGAAGTGTCAATTACTACATATCAGTTCTATTTTATCCTTTTACTACACTATAGTATTTCACAACTGCCCTTCAACTACCTCCAAGAAATCAAATCTAAACATTTTGGCTTGGCACGCTGTTTGAATGGGAAGAGACTGACTAAACTAAGATAAATCGTCCTGCTGTTACTTTTCCAGAAAAGGTTACAGTGAAGATACTGCTATTAGCAAAATATGGAAGCAATATTACTATAGTGACTACAGAAATTTTAGTGAAGTGTGAACAGACAAGACTTCCATAAACCCACCACAAAGCACTGCTATCTGCTTGAGAAAAAACAAAGAGCTCTTCAGCATCTCCAAAGAACTCTACAAGGCTGAGCGACTATGTGCTGGAAAGTGTTTCCTTAGGAGTGAAGAAAGTTTTGGCACATGCACTGCAACGTCACTATAAATTAAACCTCTGTGCTGCAGCTGTCCAAGGCTTTGTACTCAGTCCCTGACACAACACGTTGCCTCAGGCTGCTTGCTGCATGTCTGCCCAGCCACTGAACTGGTTTTACTATGTTCCCCTTTGCAAAACTGGGCTGTTATGCTCACTGTGGGCTGGCCACCACCTCTGCCACTTTCTTTCAGCACAAATGCTCTAGATGGCACAAGACATCAAATACCGGGGAAAGGCTTCATGATTGCTGGAAGGTTACCTGCAGCCTCCACGGTGTGTTAAAAAGAGCAGGGAGAGTTCCATGCACCAGCTTTTTACACTGGAAATTAAACAATCAACATCAGACGTAAGTGACGGAGGGAAAGGAAAATTCCACCATTCGGGTTCAGATTTGTTTAAAAAGTAGGCAACAAACATTTTGGCAAAAGAAGAAATTTCTGAGAATTATATATTATTTGAAAATAAATTGTAAGTTTTAGATGAGTATTGAGCTTCAAGGGTAGCCAGCCACTTCCTGAGCTTTGTTTTATTTTCAAATGCGTCATTCATTTATTTCTATGCCCATGCAAAAAGTTTTCCAAACATTTAATGTCGAACAGGAAAACTGAAGTGGAAAGTGGATGACAGCCAGTTTAACTGAGCTTTATCAACACACTCCATACATCCTGACACACTGTACACACTCTGAATTACCACAAGCACTATAACCAGTCATGCCAGTGCTATTTTAAGAGAAGTCATATTTTGCAAATAGAAACGATAGAATTTCAATAAAGTGCAAAATAACATACTGTGTTGTTTATGATCCATATGTTGTTTGCATGAGACTGAACATGCAATAAAAGAGCAATAAAATAACCCATGCACATCTGTAGACCTTGAAAAATTAGGTGCTGTAGGGCAACATTTTAATGATTTTAAACCATCAAATGACTGTTGAAGAAATATATAAATTTAGAAGAAAGAAAGAAAGAAAGAAAGAAAGAAAGAAAGAAAGAAAGAAAGAAAGAAAGAAAGAAAGAAAGAAAGAAAGAAAGAAAGAAAGAAAGAAAGAAAGAAAGAAAGAAAGAAAGAAAGAAAGAAAGAAAGAAAGAAAGAAAGAAAGAAAGAAAGAAAGAAAGAAAGAGACTTCAGGTTTCATTATATATTTCACTGTCTGCATATACATCTCCCACCAAAGCAAGTCAATATTGCCTTTTTTTTTTTTTTTTTAATTTGGCTGAAGGAAAAATCTCTGGGAGACAAACACAAACAGATTTATTCTCAAGTCTAGAAGCTGAGCATTCTTTAACAATTGGTTTCCTCCAGCCCTGGGAGCTTGGGACTATGAATCCTTTCAAGAGAGGTGACAGAGCCTGCCTCACATGGATGATGTCTGAATAAAACACTAGCCCATGAGCAGAGAGTGAGTTGCTTGTGTCTAAATCAAAACTGATGCATTTCTTGCTGCTGCACCAACGCAGCCCCTACCAGCACTTATTTTAGACAGAGCTGTTGAGTTATGCCAGGAAAAGCCTGGTTACCTTGGAGACATCTCCCAGCCAGCTCCGGCAGAACTCTCATGATATATCTCACCAAAATGCATCTCTCCGCTGGGTACAGACAACTTCCATGTGCTTGAGCAGAATACTATGACACAAAGGAAAATGACCAAAGTATCCCAGCATAGCTAGAATATCAGCATAGGATAAAGGATAAAAGGATAAAACAATTACATCCAGATCCTAGCATATATGGAAGTATTAAAACTGTGGTGCAGTAGGAGCCTGCTACACACAAAGGCTTTTTTGTTTTGTTTGGTAGGGATTGCACAAATAACAAGTGGATACTGAAAACTTTCATCCAGAGAAGGCTTCCACCCCAAATGTAGAAAATATACCAGTTACTTTAATACTTACAGTCTCTGGGACAGAAAGAGAGCTGGTGTTTAGGAACATATGCTGGAATGAACACTTTTATTTTTAAAAAGAATAGTACAGCAGACTCATCTTGACATTGTCCCTTCTAAACCAAGCCTAAAATAATTTGTATCTGGGAAACACAATGTGGAGCCCTGCAGCAGTCAGATGAGAACTAAGAAGAGCTACAAAAGAGCAGACCAACACAGAGCTAAAATGATGTACACTATTCAAGAATACTTTTTGTTGTTTTTTAACTGAAGGAATCTCTGTCGCCAAATTCTCTTGCTGTCAGAAGTCAATCCCACCATAAATCAGGAAAATTGCTTTAGTCCTGTTTACAAAATTGTCAAACAGAACTCTTTCACCAAAGATGTGTCCCCTATTAATAGTATCTCACACAACATAACACCCTTCTGCTTCACAAGACTGCCTGAGGGTGTACAGTGTGATATGTGGCATCTCGTCTGCCTTTATGACACATGGCATTATTACTGTTAACACATATATCACGGCAGAGGTGCTTTTGCAAAAAAATAGATGCTCCTCTTCTTTGAAGAAGCCAAGTAGAGTTTTCTAGCACTCTACCACATTCAATCCATCACCACAAGTTAAGGTCTTTAGCTACTTGCATGAGACTTGCCTATCAAACTCTCCACCCTTCAGATTTTCAAAAGCACAGCACAATTTGTACCTTTATTACTACAAAAGCTACTTCTTAGACTGTTTGGTCCCTGGGCTACAAAAAGCTGCAACTGGAAGGCACCAGCAAGAACTTCAAATCCCATTATGCAAACAGCTCAGCTTCTGCTTGGAACAGAGCCAGACAAGTAGTGAGCAACAGATACAGCAGAAGCCCAACTTAACCAGTTCAACATCCACACAACTTGCAGACAACATGCTTTACAAGGCATGAAGAATTTCAATGTTTTCAATGGAAAGCACTGATTGCAGAAGGTTCCCCTTCCTCTCGGCTGACACGCCAAGGCTAAGACAGTCAGTTATCTTGGCTTATTATACATAATTACAAATCTATTTTCAGCCCTCAAAGGTGTATTTTTCACCATCTCATAAAATACTGTAAAGTTGTAAACAAACATAAGATGGCTTTTAATTCATGATTTACATTCCAAAAATTCAAACAGGCATCAAGTTTTCTTCTCAAGATAAAAACTCTTAAAATTCTTTCTGGTTTTAATTTCTTTTGGTAAGAATGTCAGGAAGAACAGAGGGTTGGAAAAGGAGCATATTTCTGTTCATATTTTCTGAGTTAAGTCCCCCTCTCCCCCCGAACTTTCACCCCCTTGCAGAAGTTCATGCCTGTCAAAAATTAAAAAGTCTGCATTGCAAGATGGGCCATTATAATTCAACACATGCTGCTTTGGTGGAGAAAAAGCATGTTTTTGGAATAGCTCTGTTATGGGTCAGGAATGTAAAGCAGAGTTCATATTTCAGATGAAAATGGGAAACAGCTTTTTCTCGCAAACCCAACTCAGCTTTCCAGTACAGAAGTCTGCGCAGTAAGGTCTTTGTAGCGTACTGCATCAGACCTTTAAGTGCAATAGAGATCACCAACTGTTTGCGTTCTACAAACTGCAGCATTGCAAATTCCTATTTTTAACACTGAATGCAAGTTTTCAGCATTTGCTTTAGAGCATACTCTCCTGCTGCAATGTTTGCACTGCCACAGATGACTCAATGGACAATCACATGCTCTATATCATTCCAGAGAGCATCCCAGGCTCACAAAACAACTGCACTATTGAAACACAAGTAGAAACAGCACAGCTCAAATGAGATGGCATCACAACAGTGTTCTGTTCCTCAAAGATGTGCAAACTGGAGTTTGATGCACTACAAGTCCCAACACCTCCCCAAAGCAGAGTACAAAATCTCTTTGCACCCAGTCCTGTAACTGTTTTATTCTGTGTAAACAATCCTTTTTTTGCACTTAGATCCATGTGTGTGCTTAAGAAAGATTAAGAAAGTTACTACATCTGTACAACATCAATGTCAATACCATGTAGAGGAACATCTTGGTTTCTGGTCTCCTGGAAAGATGGATGGGGACCTAAGGGAGGGGAAACAAGTTGAAAACGAGTTCTCTCACAGACAGAGCATCTTCCAAGCTATCCAGCAGAATTCAAGTTGTAGAAGTTGTCCAACTCTCACATGTATTTCCCTAAGACACAGGAATCAGCCTAATAGACTTGCTAAAAGAGTAACATATCTTGGCTGTTCACTAGATCGTAGCATCTTGAACAAGTAACAGGTTTGTGGAAGAAGTTCTTGAGGAAACCAACAAGAATGCCGTACCTACTTCCTGCACAGAACATGCAGATGTTACATGTGAGCCATCTAGTCACTATCTGCTTTTAGCCAAAGTTTCCTGAGACAAGACTCTCCCAACACATTTTTCCCCTAAAACCTTTGCTGCTCAGACAGGTTGGAGGAAGCAGAAACCTGGACAGAGCAGATAGCAGCCAGCCACCATTCCTGAGATCATCTCACTGATGTGTATGTGAGAGACCTGATCTTCAGACATAAGAGTCAGTGGCATCCATCCCTGAAGGGTGAAATGGAAAAATTCACATCACACAATGAAGAAGGGTTAAGATAATGACAAAATACCCTATTTTAACTCTTTCATTTCTTGTCTGCATCAACAGTGTAAGAGTACCAAAAAACAAGATGTAAGATGTGCCATTTAAGTTCACAAAACGGTGACAGTAACAGAGTATGATTTTACCCTTTGGGTGAAAGGTACACCCACAAACATAACATGCAAAATGTCAGGCAGAAAAACATACTGCAAAAGACTGAGATCTATTTATTTTACAAGAAACTGCAGCTAGATGCATGTCAGAGTTCAAATTATCCTAACATTTCAGGGCCCCAGTCATGGTTGAAAGCGCTATTGCACAAAGCACCAAAGAAAACAATCTACCCTTGATTATTCTCAAATTGCAAGTGTAGCCAGATCCTCACCCAAACAGATAGTCTCCAGAACAGCTATGTTAAGTAGCTTTCTTAAACAAGTTCAGTGTGACACTACTTTTAGTGTTCCATCTATTTTACAGAGTGGAATCAGATCTCCTTACAAGTTTATTTAGCATAGACAGAAACCACATCCCTATTCCTCGATATGAATTGTCAGTTTTAAAAACCGGACCCAGCTGGTAGCTTTCTGTTAGCACTGATGGTATTCATTACCAAGTGTCAAAGAAACTTACAGTCCTTAGTATGGCTAGTTTCAGCAAACTCAGCAATACAGGTCTGAAGGTCCTGTTCTTGTTCCAAAATTATTTATTTTGAAATAGTTTTTAATTTGATGCAGTTTCCTTCCTCACCACAGAAAGAGGTTTATGCAATCATTCTATACCAGTACACCTACTCCCAGATTACTTAAAGCTAGGAAGCAGTCTCCAAGATAAATAAGCTCATGCAAGTTTCATGAGAAACAGAGATTATGTAGATGAGAATAAGGCAGTGCTTCCACCAAAGGCTGCAGTTTAAGCTTAGCTGTTTTATTTGATCTGTCAAATGCTAAACGTTTAACTGCACTACCTGTTTTAGCAATTCAGAACAGCCTCAACAGGCGCTGCCTGATGCCCAGCAGGCACATGGGGGAACACTGCAGAGAGCTGTCTCTACATGTATGTCAGAGAAAGAGCAGAAAAGGCAGACACTGAAGGTCAGAGTGGGAAAACCACAAGTGCTGTGATGCAGTGGAGATGGAATACAAACCAACCAAGCTTCAACAGTTCTGCTGCTTCCAAAGGACCTTGTGAAATAGAAGATATCTAAAGACTGACTCTGCCCAGTCTCAAGAAATACTGCAAAAATGCTCACATGATGTTTCTTGAAAGGGTTGCTTTATTTTCTTATAGCTTTTACAGAATATGTGGTCATATTCATAACATAAATCAGGTAGACCGTACCAGGAAAGAAGGTTTAAATAGTGGGATTGAGGAGGAAGCTATGGAAAATCTCATAAGGACTGTGTTCTGGACTTAATGCCAACAGCAGCAACTCCAACCCCATCATCTTACATATAATATCAATGATCAGTTGATAAACTGATTTTTATCAATTGATAAAAACTCTCCCTCTATTGAATCACTGAAGGTAGAGAACTCCACGAACACTAGACAGTTAACCACACTGCCTTCAGCTACTGGAAATAAGATCCTCTCCCTGTCATTCTCATCAGCTGAAATTATGTTCTCCCCACCAACTGCAGTACATGGCAGGTCTAGCAAGCTTACATACTAAAAGACTGAGACAGTTAAGCATTAAGTAAGAGAACACAAATTAACGTCAACTGCTGATTTTCCCCACCACTGGGCTTTCTTGTAACAAAGACTAAAAACATTGTAATTAACTTTGCTCGTGAAATGCTATGTTCTAAAGTTGGGCCTAATTAGATGCAATATAATTCTTGCCAGAAACAGATAATGTGCGTCTTTCATCAACTCGGGTGATTGGAATTTATTAATGTTCTCAGCAAGTCTGCATAACGCGAATTATGTTTACCCGCTTCTCCGCAAAAAAGCACGGTGTCTCTTTTAGGTACGATCAACAGTATTTGATATTTTATAAGAGAGAAATGTATCTTTCAGTTTAGAATGAAACTTTACAAGAGCACAACTCAAACTGCAAGGGCAAGAAGGGAAAATAAAAATAACAGCACTAAGCATAGCAAGATCCAGGGCCAGTACTAGCTTTCTGTAGTACAGATACATAATAAGTGTGTGGGGAACAGCAAAGGGATATGGAAACAGGAAAGAAGGCACGGCTTAGCAGTGATGCTTTTCATTACAGCAACAACAACTAAGATCTATTGGTAAGCACAATGCCTCAAGGGCAGCATGAAAAAGCCACATGAAGAAGTGCCAAAAACATCCTCAAAGTTACAGTAGGACAATGGAGGCCCAGGCTGATGGTAGCTCTCTCCCAAGTTAATGTCTTCTGAAGTTAGTTTAGCTTGAAATACTTCAGCACTCCACCCACAATCAGCTAAAGAGAAAACAAGAAACAGAATGTGAATGATATTCATGCTTGTGCAAGCTCTTTTATTTCTTTTTTAAATACTACTCAAGCTGCGTGACAATAGATGTATTTTCCTTTGGTTTGTTTGATTGTATTGCTTCCAAACAAGAACTGTTCTCCAGAGCTCTGCTACAGAAGGTAATCTTGAATGTCCCAACCTTCAAGAAGACAGAAATTACCTTCCAACCTCTGTAGGAGACAAGCAGTGTTAGAGATGCAGTTGAGGTCTCAAGCAGATTTCGCTATAGCAGTCCTGAAGCAGGAAGAAAAATGGTTGTTTTCCTCCCCTCTGAATGTCTTCTACACTAAAACAGCCCAGAAACAAACAGAAAAGTGAACAGAAATGTGGGGGAGGGAGGTATGTAACACCAAGTGTTCTATAATTTCGAGCTTCCCCATACAACTCAAACTGTGACAAATTACAGCTTTGATAAGGACAGATTGTATGGGAAACTGAGTAAGTTTAGAATTAAAATGAATATAAAGAAGACTGGAAAAAAAACCTCTAATTTCATAAGGTACTGCCCACATGCCTAATGAGTTACAATTTTTAACAACCAAGGTTTTCTTGTAATGTAGCAGGCACTCAGTCCTAACTGTAGATTCTTAGCATATTACATGCCTTCCACCCAACCATTCAATGTTAATTATTGTTATAGGTGTTGGGTTTCATAACCAGAGCTCCTAGTTCTCTTTAATAATTACTGTTGTGCAAATATTTCTGACTTCTGTAAACACGGTTAAGAGAGACCTTCTAAGCCAGGCAGTCAGTAAAGCTGCTGAGTTGTGGAAAGCCAAATCTAGGTGTCCATGAGCTACAAAAAAAAAGTTACAACTACGTCTTCCAAATAACAAGGGAGGAAAACATTACCACGTTTAAACTCCTGAATTTGTACCAATACTACTAGCCAGCTTATCTAGTTTTGTCATACTTCAGACATCTTGGGTTCATATCCAAGTTGGAAAGAGCACAGGATAATCTCCAATGTGACTATTTAAGGATATTTTAAGATAAGCAATAGGTTAGTTTTGAAACTTACACTTATGCATGTGTTTGAAATGACTCATGAAGAGACAGTACTGTAAAAAAAATACACACACACAGTGAAGGAATTCAGTAAATTTCTGTTTTAGCCTTGAACTTTCTGTGTGGCAAGATTCTGGAAAAGGCAATGAATATTTTTGCAAGATTTGCCCTACTAGCAGGACAACAGATACTACCAACCACCACTTACACCACTAGTAACAGCCACACTGGGTATGAAGAGATCTATGGGCTTTTTAGATCAGGAGCCAGACGTTAAGACAGTGTTCATTACACCTGTTCAAAGCCTCAGAAAGAGAAGACTTGCTCTAACAAGTAACCTTCCCAAGAGAGGAAGGGACTTGCCTTACCTATGAGCATGAGCAAGTCCAAGATCATGCTGCGTACAGGTCACTGTGCCTCCAGAAAGCAACTTATTCCCCCTGCAGAAGTTTGAATTATTTACTTCTATTTTCTCGTTTCTACAGGGAGACGTTCATTCGTGCATCTAAACTGGATATTCAAGGTGAAAAGCAAAGACAATATATACATAGTATATATTAACATATAAATAGAAATATAAACATAGTAGAGAAACACTTATAGAAATTGAAGTTTGTTTTTGTTCATTTTTAATAGTTTGTGAAGGTCTGGATTTGGCAATATTTAAGTTGCCTTGTTTTTTTTTTGTTTCTGTTTTTTCTTTTTTTAAATTAATTTCTAGACTTTTTTGCAGCAGGAGATTTGGAAAAAAAAAAATCAAGACTACTCTGAAGAAAAAACCTAGCAAGAAACAGAAAAAATAGAATTCATGGAATAAAATGAAAAAATGGGGCTTGTACTGCATAAATTCAAACCGTAAATTCCTGAGAACAGTAGTAATAACTGGGAACTGAGATGAATATTCTTGTTGCATCGACCTATCACCATTTCTTGGTATTAATAAGGTATCACTCCCATCATTTCTAACAGATCAGAGATGATTACAGTACCATTTCAATTTCCCCACACCTGGTCTCTATACAGATGTATTTAAAATCCAGTCAGCCAGTTTTCTTTAAACCACTGGCAAAGGAACCTGGGTGATGTAACTTAAGAACACATTGAAATCTTCCCCTCTTCTCAACCCAGAAATGCTCACAGCAGCTGAAGCATGCAATGTGAAATAAAACTGGTTAAAAGACGACAAGGGAATTGGTTAGGGAATAGGGGCTTCTTGGCATTCCTTTAAACCATTTCCCGTTCACCCTTGTGGAGTATAACATAGCCCTAGGAAAATACATCTGACCTCACTCTTTTCAGCTGCATTTAAAAAAAAGTTTGGAAAGCAATTTAAATATCAGATTGCACATTCATAAACTAAAAAAAATAAGAAGAGGTTATAAGTACTATTGCCTTTGTCTCCAACTAAGACAAGTTGGTTTCCTTTTTTTTTTTTTTTTTTTTGTAAATTTAATGAGAACTTTGATTTTCCCTGGGAGACGAGGTCAACAGACTAGGGCATTTCCTGTCTGCAGCAATGCCCTGTGCATATGCAGACATGAGTCTTCTGACAAACAACTGATGTATTTCAAAGAGGGGGGTCATTACAATCATGGAATATAGCAAGATCACATTCTTTCCTATTTGTTTTGCTTAATCACTATGGATTACTCAAACATACTTGAAAAGAGGATGCATTTCAGTTGTGTGTGTGAAAACAAACAATTCATCGAAAATCCCACACACACTGAAATCAGAGGAGGCATGTTTCAGGTCAGACCGTGACCATGCATTGATGGAAACTTGGAACAAACATACTGAAAGCATCTGGGATACAAAAACATAAAATATCTGATTCTACAACGTCCTGAGCACCTTGTCACTAAGAACATAGGCCCCTACTGTTCAGAAAAAAAATAAAGGAGGCTTTATGATCACGGCCATTTATGGCTTCCATATTTCAAATCAGCCCTCTGAATCCTCCTGATGGAAGTGTCCATGCAAACCCCATGCAGTCCTATCACATATTTGGGACAAACCCAGAGCGGCATGCAAGGAATGTCAAATCTTCAGAAGAATCAACAGCAACACCTCACCTAACTCCCCACAGATTTTTAATAGCAGGAAATTCAAGAGACAGTTTACAACAGCCAGCAGACATACAAAAGTCAGAACATGCTGAGCAGTCTCAAGCTATGTAGAGCTATGTAGAGACAAAAATAAAGCTAGGCAAGGCAGAAGCTGGTTGTCTCTCCTTAACAGAATTTATGCAGCCCCCATGTTTCCACAGTATTCAAGCACTGCAGAATCACTTCTTTTTTTTTTAATCCACAACAATTACCCTATATAAATATCCTTACACACCACTCTCTCATCTTAAATATATGAAATGTGGAGTAACAAGTACCTGCACAAGATTACAGAAACCTGCACTGAAAAATGAGCAGTTGAGTCCTTCTTCCAATCTTCTAGCTTTTCCTTCCTTTACTGCACCAGCTGGGCAGTTCTCATGCTGATAACCTAGGAGCTTAAGTCAATCCTGACGGTGAGATTTACACTGCCCGTTCTCCTTTTCTAAAGGAGGCAGTATACTGTTTTACAGCCACCTTCAGTGAATTCACAAGCTACTTAGAATTGGTTTGTTTTCCTTATGTCAAAGAACATAACTTCATAGTTGTGTTTACTGCATGTACAGAGAGCTGAAACAATACTACATTCATAAAGCTGGAACTACTAAGCACTATATAAGTAATTTACAGACCAAAGATGCAAGCCTGACAAAACAAGAAAACAACAGCTATCAGTGCTAAAATAGAAACATAAATCTAAGAAAATAAAAATGCCGCCTTGAACACAGCCATTAAGCTTACGATAGTTTGCCAGAAGAGGTGAACGAGTAGAAGAATTACTACTGCAGAAGAGCAGGAAGAAATATGTCATTAAATAATATCTATATACAATTTCTAGGTAACAGAGGGTTGGTTGTGTCATCCCCCCCAGCTTATAGACAGACACAACCTGAATCTCACTTTGCAGGAAACAGGCAACTTAGCATTTCAAGGATAAATTGTAAAGTGACTTGACCTTAACCTAAAGCAGGAGGGGAGGGGGGCAGATTATAAATCTATACTCCAGGTATGGAAAATCCTTTGTATGAATTGGAAAAAATACACCATGGCAGAACAATTACATTCTTATGCTACCAGAAGAAAAACACCAGTGACTGCCAAGTACATTTCAGCTACATCTTAACTTACTGAACTTGCCTTCCTGCACCCTAACGAACAGCTACCTAATGTTCTTCCATTTCATCTCATCAGGAAATCCCAGACGGGACTCGATGCCTTCCCTTCAAAAACACAGAACTGCTACCCAAAGCAGATATGGTGCATTTGGTGGTTACACATAGTGTGTAACAACTGAGCAAGCATCCATACTTCAAAAAATGAGGAAAATTATACCACGCACTACCCCAAAGTCCTAATCAATACAACAGAATCTGATGATCACCCTTCAACAGGCGTGAAGAAACTTACCTGCAGACATTTTCCCCACACGATGCTTATGTTTGCCACATCTCATTTGTTATGTCACGGTTCACCCAGCATTACACAAATGACTTCCAACTCAAACGATCCTCTAAGAAAAGCAGCTCTACTCATAAACAAAACAAAATCCAGCCTTCATCTAATTTCATGCATCTTACCATCATCTGAGTAAATGGAGATAGCTGACGTGCACCACCACAGCAAATGGTCAAGAAATCTTTGCTGTAACATTAATCTGAGCTGCCGGTCCTCACAAACACATGGATAACACAACCTCCTTCTCAAGAGCACAACATGCTAAATAACCAGCACAGCAATCCAGCTGAAGCGAGACCTGGCTTGCAAACAAGGAACCTACATTAAGAGCAACAAAACCAAAACACCCTGAGCAACTTCAAGTTTACCAGCAAACAACATATGCATTAAGAAGTGGTATTTGCTACTGCAAAAAGAGAGCTGCCCAACACCAAGCCTAGGACAGCTTTGTTGCTGTACAGCACTTTGCACGCAGAGCCCTGTTTGCAACACCTATTCCAACATAACTGCCAGGGTGCACACCTGCTGCTTGTTGTAATTGTCATCATGCACTGACACACGATGGGAGACAGCTGTGACAAGTCCAGCAAAAACAAAGAGCAACAGGCTGTTTGTACCAAAACAGGGACATAACTGGGTGGGCAAAAAGAAATTCACAAAAATGCCACCCTTAAGTATGCTTGTACTGTGCCAGTAAGCACACTTAACACGTGCTCCAAGATAGCTGAAACTTGCAGCCTGCTCAAACAGTTATGTTGTACACAGTGTTCAGATGCCCTTAGTCCCATACAGAAGGATTACAGAAAAATATCCAGCTTCCTCACCTGATAAACACACAGAATTAGTTTGGTCAACCCATCATACTACAAAGGCCTTTAAAACTCAGCCTCCAAATCAAGTGTACATTTACAGATTCAACAGCTTCTATGTATGTATTCACAAATCACTGTCTTCAACCAAATCCCCTCTTCTCTCATTAAATGGGTTGTATTCAGAATTATAATTTCAAATTGGACTGCATTGCTACACAATGTTTTTCCCTGTTGTTAACTGCATGTTGACAAGAAGCAACTAAGGCAAAACAACAGAAGAGATACACTTGCTTCTCCTCCCTGACCTACCGTATGGCTTAACGGTTAATTAGGTGCATGTACATGATTCAGTTTCTTCTAGATTGAGTATGTACCAACCCGTTTGCAACTGGTGCATGCGGTAAGATTTCCTGCAAGCAGTGCATTGACTAGCACTCCATGAGCTCACACAGTTGCTCACTTTTATTCCCAAGTTCACCCAAGTCTCAAGTGGTGCACTTCACTTAGACTTCTGACAAATCTATAAACTATAGATCTGAGATTCATGTTAGAAACACAAAGTCACTGAGGGGCTGACATTGTTCCTATCGAATGGAATTATTTCAGATCACAAGCAATCACCCCCTAAAGAAAACTAAAAAAAATAATTTAAAACAGACACCCAGACCCTATAAAGAAGCCACTACTGGATAACCCGTCAAACTAAGTATCCTCAACAGTCACGTGTATTTCTATCCTAGACTCAGAGGAAACCCAAGCCTCATGGAAGCCCTGCCATTTGCTTCCATGCAGTCAGCATTTTAGTTCTGGTTCTTGATTCAAAGCTCAGTCAAGCAGACTGAAGTCTTTCTCTAACTTCAAAGGGCATTGTTTCAGTCTCTGGATAAGCAGACAGGTTCCCAAAGTTTATGAGATTCCTAAGAGGTTTCCACCGCACACAGCAAAGGAAGCAAAGATGAAAGAAAAGTACGCACCTGTGAGCAGAGCAGAATGAGCATGTCAGACACACATTTAAGTACTGGTAACCACATTATTTGCAAAGTTATGAAAACACCCTGGCTTCTGTCATCATCTGTACCATTCCAGTGTTCTGAACAGTTAACTGTATATTCCATCTGAGATATGCACGTGTAGCGTATCTAGGGAGTGAGACTCCTCAGACAGCTATACAGCAGTAAATTTAGCTTGAGTTCCAGATTGTTTTTGCCTCCCCAAATCCAAATAGCATCAAGTATCACTAGCGTTAGGTGCTACACATGAGCAGCACTGAAAGAGGTTCCTACCTCAAAATACTTGAGGGTAAAGTATAAAGTCCATGTAACACGCAAAATGTAGGAAGAGAATAGTACTGTTGTAAGAATACACAGAATATCCTGTTGGAAGGGGCCCACAAGGATCATGTCCAACTCCTGGCTCCACAAAGGACCACCCAAAAAAACAGACCATATGTCTGAGAGTGTTGTCCAAACGCTTCTTGAACTCTGGCAGGCTTGGTGCTGTGACCACGGCCCTGGGGAGCCTGTTCCAGTGCCTGACCAGCCTCTCACTGAAGACTTTTTTTCCTAATAATCAGCCTGAATACAAAATATGAATACAAGCCATGAATCAAAGAGATTAAGACATCCTGCAGCTGTAGTTAAAATTTGACATTCAACCACAATGGCTTTCACCAACACAGTCTACAGTGCTTTTAAAAGCTTAAGTCTACATAACTCTAGATGGTCTAGATCTAGAAACACGAAAAAGATAGCTCCTTAAATAGCTTTTCATGTGTCAGAATAACTACATGAGTCCAGGCAGCTTTACTACTAATAGTTGGACAAGGATACTATAGCTTTTCCTGAAGCTAACCCTTAAGCTTTTTTTCAGCAGCTGTGAAAAAAGTAGAGGTATCTTGTTCTAGACTTAAGAGAATTTTGTATCTTCTGTGAGGATCAGCATGATTGCAAGCTTCCTACATGGTATGCCAAGATACAAATCTTTATACAGAATCACAAAGTGGTCAAGTTTGGGAGATAATCTTCCCTGCTAAAAGAAGGGTCAACTAGAGTAGGTTGCTCAGAACTTTATAGAATCATGGAATGGTTTGTGTTGGAAGGAACCTTAAAAATCACCCAGCTCCAAACACCTGCTACAGGCAGGGACACCTCCCACCAGACCAGGTTGCCCAAAGCCCCATCCAGCCTGGCCTCAGAACGCTTCCAGGGATGGGGCATCCACAGCTTCTCTGGGCAGCCTGTTCCAATGCCTCACCACCCTATGCGTGAAGAATTTCTTCCTAATAACCAATCTATATCTACCCTCTTTTAGTCCAAAACCATTACTCCTTGTCCTATCACTACATTCTATGATAAAGAGTCCCTTCCCAGCTTTTCTGTAGGCCCTCTTTAGGTACTACAAGGCCTAAGGTCTCCCTGGAGCCTACTCTTCTCCAGAATGAAGAACCCCAACAACCTTGCCCAGTCAGGTTTTGGCTAGTTATACAACCAAGTTACAGCCAAGTACGTAAGAATGACCACAAATTATTAGCTTTGCATCAATTCACAATTAAGTGATATATTTAAGAGTCTGTAGTATTTCAAAGTTCATTAAAGGAATATCATCTGTAAAAGAAAAAAAAGTTGAGCAGTTGTTCATAGAACACCTTTGCCACTGAGCTATAGTACACATACACTGTAAGACAGACACTGTGGTACTATAGCATTTTCTCACAAGACAAAAGACAATTTCCTTTTAGCTTTCAACCTTATATTCATCCCAATTTTGTGTTTTCCCTCTACATAGGTCTGCAGTTTTTAAACACTCCCTTAATCACTACAGCTAACACAGAGTGGTGAAACACAAACATCAGCCATCAATCTCACATGACACAAAAAATCTTCAGCCCACAGAAGTCCTCTGCACAGCTGTGCTAAAAAAAAAATGCAACTTCCTTATAACCACCACAATCAACCACAATACAGGAAGTCCTCTTCATCCCTATTCCCTCCACCTGTCTGCCCAAACCTTTGAGCAAAGAAGGCATCTTCAATGAGGTGCTGGCAGTCCAACTGTCTGAACTGTCCCTAATCACTACATGGTATTTCCTGGGAAGAATGCCATTCTCCTCTACACTTAAGCTTCATGGATCCTTCAGAACATGCATGTCTTGAAACTCAAGGAGATGCAAAAGTGTGGCAAGCCAGGGAACAGAAAAGGACTTAACATGTCTCTAATGCTAGACTCAGCTGAGCACTTGACTACAAGCAAGCAGAACAGCTCCTTGAAGAACAGGACCAAAAAAGGGTTGCTAAATAAGGCAAACAATACACGTGTTTCAGTTTGATAAACTTTTTTTTAACATTTGCTGTCTGCTTGTACCATTCTCAAAAGATAAGCATGGAATGAAAAGGCTCAAGTCTTGTCTCCAACAGAATAAGATGTATGGGTGTTTTATTGTTTAGTTAATACTACAGTGCCTATTCTCAGCAAATGTTTTTATACTTAGTAAAGACAAGAGACAACACTTCAGATGAAGACTAGACCACTCATTAAATCCCTTTAAATGAGTTTTAACTGACAGCTGGACAGATTTTTTTTGTTGTTCTTAAAAAAATCAGACTAGGCACAAATAGTGCCAAAAAGGAAGAGCAAGGATATAGTGTACCACAGTAAGAATGCACAGACAGCTAATTTATCATATTTTTTATTTATTTTACTTTACATTTAAATCTTACTAAAGATAAGCAAATAAATGAAAAAAATTACAATTGCTTTTTTGCAACTCTTCCAAACACAGGCCTTTGAACTTTTGTGCTTTGTTTAAAGGGACACAAAAGACATGTTTCTACACAACAAAAATTCCTTTCTTGTTACCAATATATTTAAAAATACTATCTTTTTCCCCAGTGTGTATATGCCAACTTGCTTTTCTTTTTCCTACCCACCCCCACTTCATGCTGCCTAGTTTTCGTACTTGATTTAGTCTTGAACTGTCAACAAACTGGCTAGTTTCACATTCTAATTCTTCTGCATTGATCTAATACAGTTTTGTAGATCACTGTCCCAACCACTACAGGGTTTAACTCTAAAACAGCTTTGTAACTGGGGGGAGGGTGTCCTTTTCATTTCTGCAAAGGTTTTACATGTTCTTTTTAATGAGGGATCACATGAGGATGGCATGTGCAGAACACAGATGCAATGTGTTTAGCTGGCCAAGCGCTGCTCAGGTTAGCAGGGCAGAGTAGCGTTTGAGGCCAGCTAGTGACTAACCAATGTTTCTGTTCATACAGCCTCCAATGTTCCTCCAGCTCCAAATGGGAGAGCAAGCGAGGAGGCATCTGGGATAACGAAGTCAAGAGGCCTGGGCAGGCACTTGGGAAAAGGAGACACCTTTCCCTTTCCCCTTCCCCAACCTAAATTTACACAGGAGTCATCGTTATTGTGTCACTCTCAGCTGGTAAGAATATGACTCTACGGCCAGTAATAATGGGAGATATTGTTCCTCGTGTAACTTGGGGCACAAACATGGGTGGAGGTGGGAGTCAAAAGAAGTGCAGGAGCTATGTATCATGTCCTTAGCCAGCCCTGCAGGTTTGATCTGACAGTCTTTCAGCCCCAGAGCTTCTTCTGACTTCAATCACCAGATTTAACAGAGTTCCACTTGCCATGCAATGACATTGTGGGGCTAGCTGATCAGGGCTGCAGCTGTCCGTGATTGACCCAGTCTGTGGATGAACAATGCATACTTAGCAGACAAGGAACTAGCACCATAGCAATAACGAATTCGTAGCTCAACGACATTTTGTTACAGACTGACAAAGCACGGCTGGGAGCCCAACCAGGATGTTCTCTACTACACTCCCGACTATAATCCTGTTTTAGGAAATAACTACATGTTTGTTCAGAGTAATCCAACTCCAGCTCAGGTTCCTCTGCCATAATTTCAACCACCACAATACATTTCTCTTTTGATCTACTTCCCTTTCTTTCTGTCCCAACCATTTGGCGATGCTGCAGGTTGTTTCCAAAATGTGACGTGATGAGAACCTGCAAGTGACCCGTTTTCATGCGCTCTGCCAAAGCTAGGCACTTTCCCTTCCAGAGCTAGCAGATAGCAGGCATCCCACAAGGGCCCAGTTATTCCTTCACACAGAACAGGTACCAGCTTCAACATACCCAGCAGCTTCAACTGTCCCTGCAATCCCTTTCAGACCTTTCCTTTTTCCTTTCTGTTTTCCCCTACCCTTATCTCTAAGTCCTTGCTCACATGTTTTCTCCATTACGTTTTCCTTCCATCACTAAAAGAGACGCTACATCACTTATGTGACACTTTGGCCCCCTCATAGAGGGCTGAAATGCACAAGAATTAAAGTTCACATGAATAAAGTAATTTTCTTACTCTAAGTACATTCCTGTTGTCAGTAATGTCGAAGAGACACTACGTGATGTCAAGATATTCACACTGAATTGACTGCAACAGGCAGCAAGTCCTACTCTATGGACTGTAAGACTCTGAATACATTTCACTTTTTTGCACAAACATGTAAGTTTTGCCTGGGAGAGCAGGCTGACTAGAGCAGAGTTGTACTCTGTCCAGAACTGGAGGCGTGACGCCAAACAGCTCCCATGCTGAAAATGCAGTGGAAGGTAAAATCCTCAACTCCAGACAGAGGGAGGCAGAAGCAGGAGCCATCACATTCGTGTCAAGAGAGAGGATAAATCCTCCTTTTCCAAGAGGAGGTGGAAGAGAACGTCCAATACATTCCAGAAAGTAAGTCTCCTCCTACACACTGTATAGTGGAATCCAAAGATCCAAAGACACTTACACACAACTTTCAGTAGTTCATTTTCTAAATAACCAGGGAGAGTGATCAGAAAACATTGCTACTCCATTTTATAGCCAGAGTGAATTTTGTATGCCTTTTTTGTAACAATTACCCTGGTAGAAAATAATATGTGTACACGGGGTGGATAGAGTAATTTTCAACAATCCCATGTTCCTTTTTAGGTCAATTGCAGTTTTCAGTGGACAAAAAAAAAAAAAAGGCTATTTAAAAGAGATTCTGCTTCATTATTTTTAAAGTTGCCCCACCCGCATTTTGTTCTCCCACACACTCACTCAGTCCAGAGCACATGGGAACACAGCAATTTCAGTGGAATGTATCCCAGCAATCTTTCAGTTCCAGACCCCCACACAGCATTTTATACTATAAAAACTGTTGAATAGGAACCTACTAGTAAGAACGTTGGGCATTAAAAAGAAGTGCCAAGCCTTAATTAGCATAGCCTCTAGGTTAAGACTGAGATATTTTATACTACAGCGTACCTAACGGCCTCATTACTTCAAGATTTATGGAACAATGACTACAACACAGGCCAAAAAGAAGAAATTTCCATACGAACTGAGAACTTTTCCTCCCTCATTTGATAGCAAAACAAATAGGCATTTCCAGAAATACCAGAAGTTTGAGCTGGCAATTAGCATTGGGAAATCCCAGCCTGTCTTGGCTCTGCTTCTGACAATAGTTACTTTTTCTGCTAAACTGCACAGTCAATTCTAAATTTTAAAGACACTGTAATATTTTAATTATTCAATATTGAAGGTATGCAGAAACAAATCCCAATCCTGATCTTCCACTTGCCCAGTCAACAGGGGCTATGTTGTCAAATCACAAGAAATGTTTATCAGCTGATCTTCAGTACTCACAGCAAACAGTCCTAAAACTTTTGAGTTATTTTCCCACTGATATAAGTCAGTGTGAAAAAAATCCAATCCATCACAACCTTCACATCCTTTTTCTAGAAGAATTATAAATACTGTTAAAAACAAATCACCTAACCAGGTCATCTAGCTTCCTATGATATCTTAGTATCAAAGAGCAAGATATGTAAATGTATGTAGGTGCCCACAAATTTGGATGAGCATCTTGTCATATTTAAGAAGCAGACAAAACATGTTTAGACAGGTTTGATATCTGTGTACATTTGAAAATCCACCCGGCCCTGATCTGCCTGTTTCAGATTCTAGACCCTTTTGAAGTCAGGCCACAAACTGACTAATTACTACAGAAAGCATTCAAATCTCAAATATTAACAACAATTAAGAGGCTCATTTAAACACCTGTAACACTGGTTTTAATTGGATTATTTCACATTCTACTCCAGACAGAAACACTGAAGAGCTTCTGAATTTATGGTTAAGGACACTTATTCTCCACCATATTCCTACAGTCTATTCCTGCAGATAAAATTCCTACAGGCGGTCCATAAATAAATTCAAGCTCTGAAATGATAGCACCTAATATTAACACAACAACTTTTTTAAGTGTCACATGTAACAGGTGCCTTGAAACAATTAAAATGGCTATCCATTGGTCTGCTTTTAGATGTTACCAACAGTAGATTTTGAGTTTGATAACGAGGAGCAAAGAAGTAAGGAAAGAAGTGAGAAAAAACAGCTCCCCAGGCAGAAAAAGAGCCTAGTTGCTTTGTCAAGACATATGTGCGATTTCTGTCATTTTGTCTACAGATACTTGAGTATGCACAACCACTACCTGCCTTCTAGTCTCAGTGTTTGCTCCCACCTATGCATCCTCTTCAGATTTCTAGACTACATACATCCTCCTGTAACTGTACATCACACTTTGACAATGCTTGTTTGTGACAGAGCTATAAATCTCACTCCTCCACTTCAAATACACATGTTCACATGGCAACAGTCACCCTAAGGAAGGATTTCACAGCAATTAAATGTGTCAAGGGAAAAAAGATTCTCCAGTTAATGGAGCTGCCTGTGCACACAGACAGTGAATCGGGCAAAGGAGAGGGGAGCTGAGTAGCAAAAGCATAAAATGCAAAGCCACAAGAGGACTAATGCTCTTGTCTCTCAGCTGTGGACTACACCAATTCTGCTAAATATCAGAATTAGCAGCCTTTTACTCCTGTGTTCCTGCAACTCCTTTGCAGTCATTCTCAGCCCAGTGCTTTTTAGGCCAATAATCTGAAGGCGTGATCTGACAACACAGTTAAAACAAGCAAAGAAAGGGAAGTCCTGCTGCTCCTCCTCATTTCACCATTCCTCTCGGGGCTGACCACATAGAGAGACAAAGCAGGGAGTTAACCAACTAACCCAGCTAAAACTAACCCCACAATGTAATTTTCCATCACTTTAGGTTCCTGAACTGACTCACTGTTACCCTCAACAAGGTTCAAACATCCTTAAAAACAGAAGGGCAGAGATAAAAGAAGAAGGAGCAGGGCCATCTCTTTTGAAGCTGCAAGAGTGGTACAGACATGGCACTAAAGCAAAGCCCCAGAGCAGGGAGACTTATACCTATGGCTAAGTATCTGCAGTTGTGCCCACTTTCAATTCAGCCATTCCAGAGCTGCCTAGAGAAGTTTAATATACCACTAAAGTTGCCTACCCGGTCTTAGCTTTAGCATACAGTTTTGTTATCAGACTTACTGCTAGAGAAGTGTTTGAGTAATTCCTGTCTCCCACACATACCTTAAAGACTTATTCCTACTCCTCCCCTCTTCCTACGTTTTTTTTATGCTAACAATGAGGCTAAAAAGAGAGGTACCATTCCCTACCCCAAAACACCTCCAGTTCTACAGAATAAGACATTAAAGATTTCCTCCAGAATGCAGTACAGGGTAGGCAGAATGAGAGGGAAAAAAAAAAAAAGAGTCCCTCTATCCCTGCTGACTTTCCTCTTATCCCCATCCTGAAAGCAGTTACCACATTTTATATAAATTGAGATACAAATAAGACTAATTCCAATTAAAACCACCTCCTTGTCCTCCTCCCAAATTATAGCTAAGGGCAGCTTCTAGAAACTAAAGAAAAGAAAGATAATTTTCCTTGCTTATCATGCACAAAATACAGAACAGCTCCTGTTGGCTGTTTTGAATTATGCCCTTAAGGTTTGGCTTCAACACTGAGGAAACAAGACTGTCTTGAGTTTAGACTGCTGTGCTTGTAGAGCTACATATCTAAACATTAGGTATCTTAAAAATCCTTTGTGGTCAACTTTGCAAGTTTGTTTCCAGCCAGTAGACAGCAGTAGTATCAAAACAGCAATTACTTTCAGACCTCCCTTGGTTTTGGGGAGGGGTATGAGTGAGCTGTCAAGGCCAGGCGAGTAAGAAGTGAACCAGTGGAATTTATAACAGTGGGTGGACTAGCTACAGCAAGATCTAGTTGCATCACGCATGTCACTTAGCCTTTGCTCTAGAGCAGCGGCCCAGCCAACAAGCATAAAAGTGTGAATGAAGTCATCCTAACACACAGGCACACCTAACTTCCATTAATACCAAGTGTGTTCATGCTTTAGCCAAGGGACTCCTCTCATTACTCAAGCAGATGCCTAAAGGAAGTTTTACTGGTGTAGGTCAACTCGAACAGCAACTACTGCTACTCTTTGCATCAGTGGTGGCAATTTCTGACCACCAAGTAAGCAACTGAAGACCGAGAGGCATATGGAGTTAGATAACCGTGCCACTGGCCAACGTGTCCTGGTGAACAGCTAAAGCCAAGTATCTCTTAAACAGTTTAAAGTGTTTCACTCTGCTCACAAAGGTTGGTTGACATATTTAGCTTGGTTATAGAGTTTAGCAAGGCCTCTTGCTAAAACGAAGGGGTAGAACAACCACCAGAACTGTTGCTACAGTGCCAGCACAGCAGCTGCCCGCACCGGATGCTAACCAGCAGCTCAGAAACTTTGTATGCTGTAATCAGCACATCCACAGATCACGGCACAACGTCTCTTCCTTCCTTCCAGCTACTGAAGCTCATTACAAGCTGAGACCACTAGACTACAGAGATCACTCTAACTCTGTACCACAGACCATCTTTACATCAAAGTGCAGCTTGTACTGCTCCCAAGTGCAGTGTGTGATGAATATCAAAACTTCTAAAGAAGCTTTACTTTCAAATCTAATGTATATTCATCAAACTTGGCTGCTCTAAGATCCTGTGGGAATCTGGCAACAACAAACAACACCGCATCGTTTCTCTCAAAGCAGCACGCAAGTTGCAGAAGGATGAAACATCACATTCTTTGTAGATCATGGAGTTTTTTTTGTTGTTTGGTTGGTTTTTGTTTGTTTTTGTTTGTTTGGTTGTTTTTTTAAATTCCACACAAAATCAGGAAAGTCAATTAAATCCAAAGTCACCTACATCACTGACTGCTCACTGCACTATCACATGAGCATCAACATTAGTGCATAGCAAGAAGCTGGAATGAGTAGCAGTAGGAAGAGGAAGAGAAGGACAGGACCAGACTACAGCAGTCCCACTGCTCCAAGGGAAGTACACTTGCTGTACAATTTCAGGCTTGGGTCCCCCCAGTACTACCATTAGCAAGAGACAACATGTAAAATGCGGGATTATGTCTCTCTAAATGCAGCTGTGAAGAGCGTCCTGTAGGACCTCCGTATTTATGCCTCCTGTCCTCACTGATCAAGCCTTGTATCCACCTCTCCTGTCATGCTGGAATTGATAAGCCACATCTTGCCCTAACTGTACAGCTGGTTCCTGTATTCTTGCTGACAAAGAAACCCCGACACAGGCTGGGGAGACCTTTTGTTAAGTGCTGAAACACCACACTGATAAGAATGATGATATGTTTAGACAGAAATGTGATTGGGCAGTAAAGTCTTTACTAGGCGTAATCCTGTACCTGGAACCAAGTTTCAGTCTGGGCACCAGCACAATCCAACAGAAGTTCTGCAGACCCTATATGTACATGTTTGATTCAGTTATTCCAAAAAGGGAGCAAGGTAGTGAAATACCATTACTTTGCATAACAGAGACTTGCACTCCAAAATAGAAACAGCCTACTACATGCTGTACTCAGCTGTTGCCTTTGTGCTTGGAAAAAAAGCTGTTATTCTCTGTAATTCATTAACCTACAACCTTATCAAGGTGGGAGTGAAGAACCTGTTTCCAGCATGGAAACCAGCAATCAAACCGAGCAGAAATACTTACGTCACTCTTCCTGAACTTTGCTTTTAAGCTCTTCATGCTGATCACATTCAACCTTCCAAATCTTTGAGGAGTTTTTTATCCTTCTTCAATATCTAAACAAACAGAAAAAAAAAGAGAGAAATAAGATTCCAATTTGATACCTTTCAGTTCATTGGCAGACAAGTCTGAATTCAATTTGCATACGTATATCACCCTTTGAGGGTTTAGCCCTCAAGCTCTAAAAAAGATTAACAGCCAGCTAAGAGAAGTGTTCTGTACTTCCAAACTTGAAAGCAAGCCTAAGTCTGATCACAGAAGAACAGAGGAGGCCTTTGCCAAAAACTCAAATGTACATCACATTATTACTTCCTACCTATCACTATAAGTACATCACTCACACATTCATACACGTAGCACCTCTCTCCCCCCACAACCAATTTTAACATTAGTGTCAAGGCAGCCATTTGTGAAGAAGAAAAAGCAGAAAGATATATGTACAGTCATTCAATTAAAACCTCACTATCCTACAATTGCAGGTCTGTACTGGGTAGACAAAGTACTACCTGCAAAAATTTAACCACTAACCAATTCAGAAGTACACCAAAACCATGCGTGACGCATACTAGTTAGGTCAATGCAACGTAGCAGGTAGAACCATCTAAGCAAGAGGGGTCATCACTGGAAGAACTGTTTCATACTTTTCCCCAAAAGAAATTGTATGTTTAATCTTGCAATCATAGCTATTTTTAATTTGACAATGCGCTATCAATTACAAACAGTCATATTCCCCTTTCCTCTCTTTCAAATGAAGAAAAGCAGCAGTAACACAAACATATACATCCAGCATTACAGACAAGCCGCAAACTTTTACAGGGAAATGGGGAAATAGCATCTAGAGCAAAGTTTCCTACAGCAAGTTACAATATACAACAATCCAAGATAAATGTAAATGGGGAAAACATAATAAAGTAGCATGGTGATGTGTTTATTCATATACAACAGTAGAAAAACTTGATGAAACAACTTGTGGACTGGACAAAGCCACCTGTACAAAAAATTTTCCAGCTTTCTTGTTCTACAGTGTGCTCAGTGGAATAGCCCACACACCCCATCTACATAGTTTAGCTGTTCTACAAATTCCTGCTGAAAGAAAAGTTTAAAGTGAAGGGTGTTCAGCTGTATAAACTTCCTCCCTCCACCATGGAAAAAAGAAAAAAAAAAGGAGAAAAATACTATGAGTCTAGCCAAATAAATAACTGAAAAGAAGACTGAAACATAAATTCAAACAGGTCATGGTGGGTCACTAATGTTTTGCATCACTCTTCAGAAACAGCAGATTACAGTTTGATTGGCAAAGTAAGATTCAATTATTCCATAAGAGAAAGTCCCTTATTATTATGAAGAAGGTTGCTACATTCTATGATTCCTCTACTATGAGCGAGTTTCAAGATGTAACTATGCAGTACGCTCTTTATAGAGTATATAAAAACGCTCCCACAGAACAGAACATGGAGCACCATTCAGGAAGAGGAATTAGCACTAAGTAAACATGTCACTTTGTTCAAACCCATATTTAATTGGCAGCCATTTAAGACACACACAAGTACATTTCTTTAAAAAAAAATAAAACAAACAAACAAAAAAAATCCCATACACTGCAGATACACAAATACATTTCCCACAGACCTCCAACAGGTAATTTGGATGGGATAATTCTGTAGGCTGTTAAAATATCATTAACTCTAATTATATGACTCTAATTAAATAATCATCCTAAAGTCATGTCAGATTCCTGACTGCTTCCACATAATACAAACATTAGGTTTTACTCTAAGTTCTTGCTGTTCATCTCAAGGTACGGGACCACGGAGAATGAGATTGTGGCATTGTGTTTAAATCTTTATCGTGCAAGGGGGAAAACAACTGCAGAAGCTTTTCACTCCCTGCCTTAAGTGACAATTTCTTAGCTTTCTCCTGGGCTGAATGAACTAAAAAATTGGAAGCTCTGAAAAAGCAAAAAGAAAGAATTATTTTAGATTGCTCTGATAGAAGCATAACGCTTTATTTCTGCTACACCTATTCAAACTTTCAAGGAAGTGTGAAACTGCAGAACAGCTGTCATAACCTGCAGTGGAAATGAGCCTGAACCTCAGCAAGAGCCCAATAATCTCTTAACTCATTCTCTAGCAACACCAAGGATAACGAGCCTTGCAAAGACCAGAAATGCCACAGTACAGAGAAGACAAATGCCATTATATTTATCTAGCCTTCTTTATATACCACACCAGCAAAAGTTTTTTGGTGAAGAAAGATTTAAAAGAACTTTAAGCTCAGAAACATCACACAGTATCCTACATAATCCAAGTTTAACAGGTCTTTTTAGAATTAGAAGTTAAACAAAAAGGTATTCAGTTTAAATAGCCTATTTATTAAGGTAAAAACAAAGTTTTTGCATGGGGAATTAAAAACATGAAGTCTTTCCTCACAGACAGATTGCCAAAGAATTGCCTGCTATAGGTCATCTTTCCCCTTCCCACCCCCTACAGCATTTTTGGCTCCCACAAACGAAATATTTGTTATAGCTCCCATGGAAATGAAGTACTGAAGTACAGAGCTATGGGAAAGACGGCAAATCCTTGTAGGTATACGCACGGAAGAGCTGCAAAGCTGAACTCTCTTCTGCAAGGAACCTGTAGCAGTCTAACAAGCTTTGCAAGCACTCCCAGTATGTTACTTTTCCCAGTTTCAGGAAGGAAGAAGGGAGGTGAGCTGTGTTTCTGCTAGAAGCCAGCTTATTTTTTCCCACAGGATACTTCACTTCTTGCGTAAGTGCATTTTATACATTAAATTTGAAACTTAAATCCACAGCATAATTAAAAAAGCATGCACAAGCACACAAAAACAGCATTCCTAAGTTTAGTGTGTGTCACATCTGTATTTTTTCCATAAAAGATAGTTAAACACAAACATTAAGATTACAGCTCATGTATCATAATGCCCATAATCCCTCAGCTGTAGAGATAAAAACCCATGAAGCAGTGAGGGCTGTCTTTTCTTGGCACAGTTTAAAGGAGGAAGTCACCTCTCAAAGGGTGTAATTATTGGAACTGATGCAAAAAGAGGTCAACATTCTGATTCAGCAGAGCTTTATGACAACTGCTCATTTGCCAGAGGGGGGATAAAGGAAGCACCTTTAATAAACTCCTGTTTTACAAGACAGGAAACGACAACTAGAAATTCACTATGGAGAATCAAGACACTTCAAAACTATTTCTGCAATGAATCACAGGTATTAACAAGAAGCAAGTTCTACCTATGGCTGCATTTCTCCCCTTTCAAAACAAATGTGGTAATAAATCCTCAGGGCTGTCATTTTGTAGCTGCAGCAAGTTTTGCAGTAGAGAATTGCTTAACTCCAGAGATTCTCAACAGCTAATGCTGATCACATGTTTTTAAACATTATCTCCAAAATGAAATATCTGGTCCTCTATCTCATCTTCTTTTAGCTTAATATTAATAGCTTTCAGGAAGACAAGCCACAGAAAACATCTTAAAGTCGGCGGCAAACCTATCTAGTTAAAAACAAGAGACATTGAAGTGGCAGTAATCTTCAGCCTCAATAATTTCATTGAAACTGTGTCTTAAAAGACAATAGACTCTTTGGGTTTAAATGTAGGAAGCAGATTAAGATAATCTCCCCTACTGATTCCCAGTAAGATTTGGGCAAACCACAGTAAACAACCATACTGACATTTTTTTCCCTCTTTCACTAGTTCACAGCAAAACCAGAGCAGGGCCTTTCCTGCTCCTTGAATGGCCAAAGATCCACTGAGGCAACAGTAAAACAGCCTTAGGATATTCAATGCATACTGTTCATGGCAATGACTGCTACCCTTTAATAATTGGCACATGCTGAATTTGATTAATTTTAGGTGTCAAAAGTCCTGCATCTCTTTCAGAACATAATGAGAAGCTTCCATGTCAGGCAATGCTATTTTAAAGCAAAGCATCATTTATAATGTGAACTAATTTCCCGTTCCACTCCCCAAAATATCATATTTTTTCCCCACCATATTAGGCTACAGAAAAGAACTGGAGACTCCATGCAAGGTTGAAGAAGGAGAAACCAACATATATGAAAAAAATGGTCCTGAAGAGTACCATTGCTGCTGTACATTCACATTTCCTTTGTGTGAATATACCTCCTCTCTCAGGGGAAAATAAGAGGTCTCAGAAGTCACTTCTACCTTGCACTCCAGCACCTCAACATCATTTATTCTCTGGATGATCATCATCTTTCCAAACCACAAGCCCTGCTCTGACCCGGTAGAACAAGCCTTTGCGGCAGCCAGCTCTGCATGGCCGCCAGAGGCATCCACAGCACTAGCTTTTCTTCTGCTGCCCCCCTTCAGTACCCAACCCATCAAGTGCTTCACATGCTTCAGCTACCCTGACCTACAAACCAATACTGAGAACATGCCCAAAAACAAGCTTCTCCTTAGTACTGCCAAAGCCCGCTGCACCACCTGGAGGCATTAGCCACTACCCAGCCTCTTCAGTTTGCACATGACTGCAGGCAAGTCCATATTGTGCTACAAATATCCTCCCAGCACTTCATCTTGGACTACCTTCTCATTTCCATCCCGCTGAGCATATTCCTCTCTCTACTGCTCAGGCCAAAGCAGGGAAGCATGTACAATCTGACCAAAAGCAATGGGAACATTTCCCCGCTCTTTATCAGCACAACTCAGTTTTTCCATCTTGAGTAACCCGTCCTCCTCTTCCTCCTCCTATCATAAGGAAAGTCAAATGGAACTTAGTGTCACCTATAAAGACAAATAATTCTTGGCTTGGCTAATCTATTATTACTTACCAACGAAAACACACTGAAAAATGCACTGAGAAGCCCAAGTACTATACAAGAATGGGAGTGATTTATATACAGTTAATCCCACTCCAAACAGAATCAGACATCAGAGATAGCAAGGGCCTTGAGTAACTTAGTACTATCCCTCTATCTGTTCACAAATCACTGGCAAAGATGTGCTGAACTGTACAAATTTAAGCATTTGAGCCCAGAAGTTATGGCTCCATAGATATTGCAGCACTAACAAATGCAGTTATTGCTCCTCCCTCCAGAATGCTTTGAATCAGCTTTCTACTCTTACATGTCCTTCTGATACTCAAAATTTGCAAATATTTTACTTCATTTCTGATGTATTCAGCTGAAGCAATATCAGCCTCTGGGGATGTAGCACAACAAATAGAATTGTTACAGTGTGTCCAGAGGAGGACCACAAAGATAATCAAGGGGCTGGAGAACCTCTCCTACGAAGAAAGACTGAGAGAGATGGGGATGCTCAGCCTACACAAGAGAAGGCCCCAGGGTGACCTCATTGCAACCCTTCAGTACTTGAAGGGGACTTACAAAAAAGATGGAAAAAGCGACTCTTTACTCAAGCAGATAATGACAGGATGAGAGGGAATGGTTTTAAACTGAAAGAGGAGAGATGTAGGCCAGAGGTCAGGAGGAAATTCTTCACTCAGAGGGTGGTGAGGCACTGGAACAGGTTGCCCATAGAGGTTGTGGATGCCCCATCCCTGGAGGTGTTTAAGACCAGGTTAGATGAGGCCCTGAACAATCTGATCTAGTGGGTGGTGTCTCTGCCCATGGCAGGGGTGTTGGAACGAGATGGTCTTTGAGGTCCCTTCCAACCCAAGCCATTCTATGATTCCATGAATAAAAACCAATGCACAACCGTTAATGTGGGGATATGTGCAATTTGTTAAACAGCGTTTTATCCTAGTTCTAGATGACTAGGAGAAAGTTCGAATCAATAAGGCCTTAGACATAGTGAGTTACACAGGAGATTAGAGAAAAATCATCAAAATGTGACATTGCTCTGATTTGTTTACTTGACATATTAGACAGCACTCCAGGCAAAATCCTTGCTCAAGAGAAGTCCAAGCAAATTTGTCATTCGCTCATTACACTACAACTTTACTCTGTACTTACTCCAATTCTTTTGTCTTGAAGTATCTGTCAACACACATACTCACAGTAAGAGACAAGATTTGCTGCATGAGCTGGCACATACTGCTATCTTTCTCTGCTTTCATTTTCCCCACCTCTAAAACAAAAAGCCCACCCTCTACCTTGTGTGCTGCTCCATTTTAAGAGAATATTCTCTGGGTTTATTGTACACAAGATAACGTTGCAGTCCTGACGACTTTTCCCATGTTCAATGCTTAGTCCAACAAGGCTGGACTGGAACTGAAGCATAAGGCTACAAACAGAAATAGAGAAAAATGATGCAGAGTTCCACTTGTTAAATGCCAGTTATTTAAATGAGAAACCCACGTGGATAACAACAGCTAGCACTTGTTTATACTTACTGCCTTCCTAGCATTCTGTATCAATCACTCAACTAAGTGCTGTTCAGAATCAGCAAACAATGAGAATCTGCACAGATGCAACCTTAAACCTGAAAACAGCCAACTTCATCAATGTATAAATGAATATTCCGAAATAGCATCAATGCAGAACAGGCTCCTACTGGGCAGGAGCTGGGAAGACTGGAACATCAATTTAACACCTGCCAAGCCCCACTCCTATAAACTCTGCCCTTAAATTTTTTTTGAAAGGCCTCAGAAGAATATCCTCCTGAAAACTTTCCTAATACAGAAATGTTCAGAGATGGTGCTAATAACAACTCTCCTATTCCCCTTACAAGTTTTTGGGTAGGGAAAATATTTTAGTTGATGAAAGTGCAGAACATTTTTAAACGTTACCTGAAAAAAAGAGTTGGGTGTGTTTAGAAATCAAAAATTAAGTACATCCACACGTCAAAAAACATATTCGAAATTCAGATTTTTTCTATTCTGGAAGACTACCAATGCTATAAACAAGCAGAAGATCAGCACCTACATCTTAGTGATAATCAAGTGAGTTTCATCTGATTTCATTTTGGCTGGTGAAACTTTCATTCAATAGTAGCAGCACTGCTAGACAAGTATTGGAGGAGATGCAGTGTGCAGGATACTCTCCCAGGTTTCAGAGACCTGTGAATCTCTAGAACCTCCTTAGAGTTACCCTGGTAGGAACTCAGACAAGTCCTTGCAAACAAGGTTCTCAAAAAGCACTTGAGTGCCAAACTACCCAGAGACTTTTCAGGCTGTCCCAATGTTGCTGGAATCAGATGTAGGCCATTGTTTCTGCATGCCCATCTGCAATAGCCCACCATCACTCCCTGACACTCAGCAGTTATAAGGAAAGAAGTGGAAAGGTCTCACCTCCTTCTAAAGTCCTACAGAGTCATAGACAGACACAGAAGATCTTTTTGTTTGTAGTGACTGGATAAACTTTGCTCTCGCCTACAGGTTCAGGTGGAAAACAAACGCAAAAACCCTCCACACATCCTGTTCTACAGAATTTTGAATATAAGCAATGGCTTCCAGGCATAAAACCAAAAAAAGGAAACCATGGCAGCTTTAGAAAGTATGTGTAAGTTATTAGAGCATTCATCTAAAATGCAAGACCTGCTCTATAGAGGAAGGATTTGAGTGAAGATCTAACACTGCCCAGGCAAATGCACTAACCATCAGGGTGCTGGCTCTCCCCTCCAGAAGTGGTCACACCAACTAGCACAGGGCCACCAAGATGACAAAGGGACTGCAGCACCTCTTTCTTCTCTGAGGAGAGGCTGAGAGAGGTGGGACTGCTCAGCCTGGAGAAGAGGGGGCTCAGGTGGGATCTCACTGATGTGGAGGGTACCTGAGGGGAGGGTGCAAAGGGGATGGAGCCAAGCTGTTTTCAGTGGTGCTCAGTGCCAGGACAAGAGGCAATGGACACAAACTGGAGCACAGAAGGTTCACAGAAGGTGAGCATCAGGAAGCACTTCTGTGCTGTGTGGGTGATGGAGTGCTGTGACATGTGGCCCAGAGAGGCTGTGGGGCCTCTCGCCCTGGAGATCTTCAAAAGCTGCCTGGACACAGTCCTGGGCATCCTACTCTGGGTTGGACCAGATGGACCCAGGGGCACCTTCCAACCAATTGTTGGTTGATTCTGTGACCGACACCATCACCTCCAGGCATTACTGGACATCGTGGTCTGGATCTCAACATGAGGAAAAGATGCTTTCTTTCACTGCTGGGTACTTCTGCTCCAGCATTCCTCTGCAGGTGCAGAGGATTAGATTTTTATTAGATTTATTAGATTATTTTATTAGATTTTTACCTTAAGTACCAGTGGAGATCTTCAGCTGCTTTCACGCTTTACCAGCCTCACATTTGTCAGTGTGACACTGTCAAGCTTTGCTATAACATATTACCTGAATCGCAGCTATTTGCGCTCTCTCTTCTACACCCTAAAGCTGCATTATTAGGTGACCCTCAAAACATGAGGAGCAGCAAGACTGACGACTCCATAAACAGTCCCCAAGCTACCTTGCATGCAGAGCTATCACCTGCACACATGCATTCACAGGCACCTAGACAGCAACCCCATGGAACAAGTTAGAGGGACTCGGCTTCCCAGACATGCGGGAAGTATGGGTATTCAAACCCATAACCCCAAAAGATGTGACGGACTGCTCTGCTCCCACCTACCACCCAGCTAATGGAAGCTGCCTGAGATTTTCGGTAGTCTACTATTTCTGCCACTAAGCAAGGCACCAAGCCTTGAATTGATTTGTTCTAATTTTGCTTGTTTTTCCTCTATAGCTATTTCAAGTATTATCCCTACGCAAAAAGAACCAGCCCACAAGCAGCTCTCAAAAGGCATGTGATTAGGGTATTGTTGCAGTAGGATTTACAAATCGCCAACGTCTCACACAAGAAGTTAGCTTTCATGGTCTCCTGGCACTGCTTCCCCATTAAGAAAGGCATAAACTCCTTATTAGAGAGGGGGGAAAGAACAGCAACGTAACAGGGAGCGTACAAAATAAAAACAAAGATGAGGCAAGTGAGTAAACCCTCCTGTGAAATGCTTACATCCCTTTGAGAGACCAGCAGCCTCGTCTCTTCTTCACTTGATGCGATCCATTTCTTGGTTCAGGGAAGGAGAGGGGAGGAGATAGCGCTTTACTGCTTCGCTAGCAGATGTGCTCTTGGAAGAGGGAAGAGAATAGCACAGAGCCAATATTTTTAGAGATTGGAGGGATGGACATCTGCTACTGCATAGTGACTTATTGGCACTGAGCTTGGCCTGAACTCAAGAGAATCCTGAGCTCATATCCAGCCTCTTTCTACTCAAATGCTCTTTTACTCTGGTTCATACGGCTCTTATGCAATTCTTCTATTAGTAAATAAAATCCCATTGACAGCTTTCCATGAGTGTCCCACGAAAAGAGCCAAGCAGGTCATTGACAGATATTTACTAGCTTCATTTACTCCTAGTTAATCTGGGACATCAGACGGCCCTTCTAAGATGACATATGCATATTTTTTGGCATTCCATTTATTTTTTTAACTTGAAATAAAACACTCTAATCTTAAACTTGCTGGCATACACGGAAAAAAAAAAAAAAATCAGCTTCTGCAGAAGTAGCACTCACTCCAGCTAGGCTGCGTTTCACATCAGCTCTGTAATGAGTGCGCTCACGCTCCCTCCAGAAATAAACAGGGGAATGTGCTAAGATCCCGCAGCGCTGATAAAGCGGGATGTCGCCGGACTTTTCACGGTCTCAGGAAAACTTAAGGCTGTCACAAGAAGCCATGGCAGCCTGCGGAAGGCTTTGCCTGCCAAGCGCCGTGCAGGGGAACGGCAGACCTTTTGGTGCTGCTGAGACTTAGAAGAGCAGGGCTCTGCTTAAACTTGACGCGACCCCTCGCGCAGCCTGCCTGCGTTTTAATTACATTTAATTATTGTTATTTCGGAGCAGACACAGGGACCCCCACCCCCCACGACCTCCTTGAGCACCCGCCGCCACCCGAGCGCGGACCCCGGTGGGGAGGGAAGCGGTGCCAGGGGACCCCGGGGGCTCCGGTAACATTAAAAAAAATAATAATAATCATAAAAAATAAATAAAATTAAAGCCCCTGGGGGAAACCACCCGGCGCAGGAGCCGCCACAAGCCCGTTCCCGGGGCCACCGCTTTGTTCCACCGAGGGGACCCGCGCAGACGACGCTGGCAAGCAGCTGTCACCCCCGCCAGCCCCCAGGAAACACAGAAACACACAAATACATATAATTTATATTAAAAAAATACAACGGCACAGCCCAGCGGCGGCGACTCACGGGCTGCTCCCCGCACCGTGCAAACGGGGCTCTCCGGCAGCAACGGGGGCGAGAAGGGAGAAGTTTCCTCCTGTTGCGCCGAGCTGGCGGCTTCTCCCCTCCGGAGCAGCTCCGGAGCAGCTCCTTCCCTGCGTCCTTCCTCCTCCTCCTCCTCCGCCGGCGGCGGCAGCAGCAGCCCCCGGGCGGCGGGGGCAGGTGGGCGCCGCACACAAAGCCCCGATTCACGCCGTGCGGGCGGGCGCTCCCCCCCTCCTCCGAGCCACGCTCACCGCATGGAGCCGCAGCAGCAGCCGCCTCCCGCTCCGGACCGGTCCCGCTCCGGCTCCGCTCCGGTCCCGCTCCGGTTCCCGGCGCTGCGAAGGGCGGAGCGGCGCCGCCGCGCGCCCCGGGACACTCGCGCGCGCGTCACGTGGCGGCGGCGCGCGGAGCCCGCCCGGCCGCTGCGCGGCAGCGCCCCCGCGACCGTTAGCGCTGAGGAGAGGGCTGAGGGGGGCGGCGGGAGGGGCCGCGCGCTGCCGTGCCCGCCGCCCCCCCTCCCCGCCCCGTCCCTGGAATTAACCTTTCTCTGGGCTTAGAAAATGACAAGTGGGCTCGGTAGCTGAGCCAAGGTGGTGATTCGCTGGATGTGCTCCAAAAAGTAGCTTTCCTCCTCTCAAAGCTGTGCCTCGTCCGATGGCAAGCCACTGTCCCACCTCCGTATCTCACCACGAATATTGCGGTTGCCTTCTAGACCCTGTGGAATTAAGTCTGGACACTTTGTCAACAAATTCACCTCTTACATTGGTGAGCCTTCACCTACTGTCCCGCCACAAGAGTCCACCGTCAGCCAAATTCCCACCTCATCTCATTGGAAAAGCCCATCAGCTAGTCCCACTCACCACAACCACGTTCCCCACCTCAGAAGGTCCCCTATAATCTCTTAATCTTTTCTGTTCCCAGCCATATCCACACATGAAGTGGCAAACAGTAAAGGGGAGGAAGTAAGCACTTGAAAACTTTAGGTCATTATTGTAATAGTGGCAAGTATTATTGAATAAATACACTCGGTTATCGCCAGAAGCATACTTTCCTCTCTTAACATGCAGTCCTTACCTCAGCCAATTTATTCTGCGTGTGTTTTACCTTTGAGAACAGGCATAATCGTGCTGGCCCGGTTACCCCTCCTTTTTCTTGTAAAAAAAACACCAATGTTAATCTAATATAGTTAATGCTGAAAATTTAATTTGCACGGAAAAAAAAATAATAGGAAAATTAAACTTCTCCAACAATACTATCTCAGCAGCTACAAAACTTGTAATTATTGTGCAATTGTTTTTAATTCCGGTTATTTTTAAAAGCAAAATACACGTGTACAATACGGTTAGAAAATATCCTGCCTGCTTCTTCAAACACCAGCAAAATTACATGTAATTGTGCGTGACCAATATGAAAATGATTTAATATGCAAGTATAATCTCTTACATTTTGAATAGTCTGACCATTATGAATTTTTACTTGCTTTCTTAATGCCAGAATATCACAAAGATGTTTTTTTCAGTATGTTTGCATGTCACATACAACACCTTAATAACAGTTAATATATTTTGGCTACAGTATGATAAAACATTCATTTCTTGAGGACTGGGAAATACAGTATTTACTAGTTCCCAGAGAAGTGTTTTTCACCATCTCATAAACTGTGGTCCAGGATAAAGACTTCGGGCTTTGTAGTGGCAGCTAGCTTAAATTTGTTAAACCAGACCGATGCCTTACAGGTCCTGACTGCCCTCTAGGTTAGTCTCCTTTAATGGAAGACTGCACTTTCATCTTTTTTTTCTCTGAGCTCCCTTTTGGGTTCCTCTCCAACTGCAGGGCACTGCCTCTGGTTCAAAACACTCCTATGTAATTTTGTGCCTCTTCAGGCACATCACAAGACTCGGAGTCAGGAGATCTCATGCATAAAGCTCTGGGATAGCCACCTGTGCCACTACTATCTGTCTACAGGGTAAGAACCATTCTTTGAAACCTGTAGTTAACAAATGCTACCTGTGAGCTAACAAAAGTTGTTAGTAAAATGGAGATGATCTAATCTGCAAGAGGCGGAAGGTGGAGCATATCCAACACACAAAAGCAAAGTCAAAATCTAAGTATTAGCATGTCAGCTGTGTGACGTGCCTGTCCCATCTCCCTCCAACCCTTTGTACCACAGGCATGCAAAGAGGGTGGGAGAGGAAGAGAATATTGTCTTCTGCTCAGCCTCTCCTGGAAAAGCTGGGGTGCTTGCTGCCAGTTGTGACTTGGAGCTGCTGCCCACCACAGTGAGGGTGTAATGAAACCACCTGTGCTTTCCTTGCTGCTTCTCCAGAAGGGAGAGGCCTGGAAGTGGCTTAAAGATGTCTTCAACCACACCTTATCACTCTACTGCCTTGATAGCATCTGCTAATTATCTTACTTGGCATTGTTAATTTTTTTTTTTGCTGCTTCTGGCTACTGCCTCCTGTAGTACACAAAGTGCCAGTCACATCTCCGCTTAGAAATCATTTGCAAAGGAAATCACGTTCCTGAACAGGTTCATCACTTCCCTGCCATATTGCAAGCCGCGTAAACTTGTTCTGTGCGCCCCAAGTTCTGCATATTGTCTTCCCTCATTGGACTTGTTCTTGTCTGATTGCTTCCAACCTGGATACAGTTTGTTTCACTAATCCTGGCTGTTATTTTTTACTGAAGAACAATTTAAATAAAGTTTATTTTTAGATTTTGAGGCATGCTTTTTTTCATGGGCAGTTCTTTGCTTACGGGAAAATATTTTCTTCACACTTTGTGAGAGATGTCCCCCCAAAATGCAGGAATCTCTGTGGTAACAAATGAGAGATAGTTAAAAAGTGTGTTTTATATCTGCTTCCGCCAGAGCACTTTCTTTTTTAAAAAAATTGTTATCACAGTACAGAGTTACTTGATGCCTCTCTTGTGTCTCAGTTCACAGCATGACACATTTCACCCAGTGGGGAATTTTTCTCCTTTCCTGTTCCGGTGTCACTTGTGTAACACCAGCAATGGGCCTTCTGATGTGTAAGAGGAACAGGGACAGCGGAGGAAAATAATGAAGACTGAAGAAAGTCACAACTGGAGCTGCTCAGACAAAGCTCTTAACTGAGGTGACACCTGGAGAGAGAGGACAATCTGTCTAGGGATTTGTTTTCCTCTGAAGTGATCTTTTAAAGGCTAGACAAGAAAAGTCCAGAAACAGTTGCAGGGAATTTTCTAGATTATTTCAACTTTCACTTATTAGATGGATATTTCCTTTGCCTCCATCAGTCTTCCTTCTCCCTTGTGGCTTTTACATCCGCATTATCCTCTTCACACCTTTCTGCATGGAGTCCCAGTCCCAGTCCCACAGAGTCTATGACACTTGTGGGACCTCTTTATGGTCCCAGGTAATATTTCTAGAAAAATCGCACAGCAATTCACTTGTTTTGCCAGCTCCTTTCTGCGCCACCGAGCCCTGCTTTGCCATGGCAGGAGGTACTGCAAGGCTGGGCTGCCATCGGCCGGGACTCATAAATCTCTATATTCCTCCTCTACCATAGGAGCAGAAATAGGCTGTTTGTGTCACTGTTGTTACATTCTTCAGGAGTTTTGCAGCAGAGATCACCTGGACATTGGGGAGCCACCCTTAAAGAGCAGCCTTACCTGGGTGGAACTGAAAGGATCAGAGCTTGAGCACGTGTCTGGTTAGGAAGGCGAACAGCCCTCCAGAAATGTAGTTTACTCTTCTATCCGTATGAGACGAAGGACATTATCTGCCTCTGGATATGTTTTTTTTTCAGTTTAGCTTTAGCCACTGGGATATACAAAAGGAATTAATGCAATCCTTCTTAACTACAAAGAGTAAAAATCCTCTTTTTTCCTTTCACTTTCTCACATTATTATGGAAATTTGTGCTTGCTTTGATATGAATGTGCATTCTGTAGGTTTAACTAGGAGAAAAATCATTTCTTGGCCCTTTCACTAACATCCAGTGCAATGTAAGTTTACTATCTTATACATCTTCGCTGTGGGGACCACAGCTTGGAGCTGCAAGGCAGTGAGCTTGATGATCTAATGCAGCTTTCCCACAGAGACTCATCCGCAGAATTATCCCATAACGTATTTCATTTTAAAATTATTTTCAAAGCACAAGTCCATGGAAACAACAAAAGAGGATTACACACTCCCCACACAAACAAATCGTGCCTAAAATGGCAGTGCGTCTATGTGAATAATTTAAAAAGGAAAAAGTGTTTCTTTTCTTCTTATAGAAAAGTTCTGCAAGCAGAAAGACAACACTCCAAATAGGCGAGAAGATTTTTGTAGGTAAAAAGTAAAGCTTTGTTAAAAATCTATCTCAGAATCAAAACGGTGTATTTCAGATTACCATAAATGAAATGTTTTTCTGGAGCATTCCCTGCTTTTTTATTATTTTATTTTATTTTATTTTATTTTATTTTATTTTATTTTATTTTATTTTATTTTATTTTATTTTATTTTATTTTATTTTATTTTATTTTATTTTATTTTATTTTATTTTATTTTATTTTATTTTTTCTAAGATAGTATCTCACCTTCACAGCCATTCCTGCATGGAGCTGTGAAAATTCGGAGTTTTGGTTCATTCCAATTTTCCCCTTTCTTTCACAAGCAAAAGGAAGATTTTCTCACTGCTTGGCCCAATAGATGCTCCAGGAACAACTGGGGACCAAGATCACTCGTGAGGAAATCCCTTGTTTCCCAGCCTCTGCACAACCCAGAGACTTCCCTGCAAGCTTGAGGGTTTAAGCCATCTGTAAATCCTGATGGCAACGTCTGCGTGAAGCTAACCGACTGCCAGAGGCCAGGCAAAGCACACACTGCAGAGAGCTGACTCCAACCCCTCTGCAAATATAAAGGTCTCTTTGAAGGCCCACCACGGAAAGTCCTGAAAGGCCAGTTGCCCGAGAATAACCACGAAGATTATACTAATCTGCAGATCACTAAAGAGTAAAACCCTAGTATTCAATTATGCTGGAGAGCACCTTGATTATGTTGTAATAGCACAAAAGTCAAAGCAGTTCCCACAGGCAGAGGCAGTTATGTGCCATATATACTCCACACCATGCCAAGAGTTGCTTTGTCTCTGCTCTTGCTGTAAGGTTTCTCTTCCATTCAGGACTTGTAAATCAATTTCCTCTTCCCATTCAAAACGAAGAAATCCACATTCCTGCATATTTTATATGACTATTTGCATTACAGAGAAACCAAGCACCTTGCAAATGGCATTTCCTAACTGTTTTTTTTTTTTTTTTGGTCTTGCTTCTTACAAGATTTCTTAAAGTACTTGGCATCTGCAAGCTGAAACTTCAGCTCTGTCCCACGCTGTATTCCTGTGACACAATTTCTGCTGCTGATTTTGTGGTGGTGGTGCAAAATCCAATATAAATTCTATCTTTGTTGTTGCTCTTCAAGCTTTTGAAACAGAAGTTTCACTTACATCTCCAGAAAAAAACAAAACTATGTCAGTCATCTGTTTTGTTTTTAAAAATGCTTCCTCTGATACAGAGACTTTCATACCATAATTTTGTTCTAAGATTCTTCATTTATTTTGAGGCATTAAGATCTTTCTTTTGTATTTATAAATCATAACTTCTTAATAAAAGAAGAAACTAACAGCTTGTTTGGAACTGATTCATATTTGTACTCAAAGCCCCCTGCCTCTGCTGGAGTTGTAGTAAACGAGCATCAGACCTTCCATTTTACTTCTCAGAGATGGCTATAGCGTACATCCTCTATCATAAGAAAAAAATATCAAAGGGTTGGAAATTGGGATGGGATCCAAGGTTAAGACTCTGCGATTTAGTGTGCAGACCTTGGAGATTTCTGCACTTTGCACAAGGACAGATATAAATCTTATGTAATCCTGCTCCAGCAGAGAGGCTTTGTGAAAGGACTTCTACAAATGAAGCAGCTAATTACCACCAAATATGTAGCAAACAAAGGAGTGAGAGTAAGCCTTTGATATATTGTACCAGTTCTTAGAGATCGTGACAAGCCAAAAGATCACAGAGGAATGCAGTTTTATATCGAAGATTATGGATATGGATCCAAGGACACAGTTCCATGAACTGATGAGATATGGGTTTGGCACATCAAGGTTAAAAAAGCTAAAGCCACGTTTTGCAGAGCTGGACCAGTATTGCATATCTCTACAATGCTATGGCTGAAACTTCCTCCACTCTCACAGTTCTATATTATGTGCGTGCTCTGTCACTTGAGTGTTCAGTCTCAGGCATTTCATTGCCTACCACCAGAGAAGACTCAGTCAGTCTGTTCAGCAGATTCCTTTAGCCTAGAGGGAAGAAATAGTTTTGCTGGCCTGGAACAACTCACAGGATCACATCACCCTGTGCGAGGGTAATGTCAAAATGTCATGGTGGTCACTAGCTGGGTTATCCCCCTCTTCCTTCCTACATGCTCAAGCACTTTTCATGACCCATTGTGGATTCATGTGTCCACTACTGAGTCCAGGCCAAATCTCACCCTCCTTTCCCAATCAGAGGAACACGTACAGCAGAAGTCCCAGCATGCTCTCACCACAAACCCATGTTCTGCTTTCCCATTACACCAATCATACCATGAGTCTTTGTTTCCTAAGAACCATTGAGACTTGTTCCTCTGCCTGTCCTTCCCTTCCAGGTGGAGATCTGGGGCAGACAGATAGGTCTGGTATCAGCAACACTGTCCCGCTCACCAGACTGTGGTATGGAGGAGAGGGGAGTTTTATCTCCCAGGAATTGCTGTGTGAACCTCTTTTATTCTCTTCCTCAGAGAGTTGGCATCTGGGAATGAAGACACTCAAGGAGCAGTCATTTTCTTTAAAGTTGCTGAGAATGTAGGCGCTGAAAGAATGCAAAAAGACTAAACAAAATGAATGGTCATGATCGTGGGAGTGGGACATCAGTCCACTACAGGCTTGGAGCCCTTCCAGAGTGTATTAGTGGCTAAGTGGAAAGCAGAATGCAAGAGACACCCAGCAATGCACTCCTTTGTGCATCACCATGCTAACACCATGAGGCGGCTGTGCTGTTGTCACCAGGTTAGGTGTGCTCACATTTCAGGCAGATCGAGTTTGTGCTGAGAGGTGACAAGCCATTCATAAATCCACTAACAATCACGCTGACACTAGGGGTTGTTATAGCGGATGGTGTACAGAGATCCTAGAAGTCTAGCAATATCTTGGAGTGTCTTACGGTTGTCTTTCAATATACAGGAGGTCCAGATTTGGATTCAGTTATACCAGTTCTTTCAGTTTTAAACTTTGCCTGGATCTGAACTGCTGTATAAGAAATGAGAATAGAACGCCTTTTTAGAAAGTGTTCCAATTTATGCAGGAAGGTCAGATCTGGTCTGGTGGCACCAGCCTCTGAGAAAATACAGAGCCCGACACCATATCCGGATAGCTTTTGCCCTGGGCATAGAATTCAGTTCTTGCAGGCCATGACTGTGAGAGCCCAGCTGACAGTCTGGTGCTGCTTCCATTTCCTCTAGCTTTCAGGTTGAATAAACATCATTAAATATAAAAAGTCAACATTTGTTTCTAGTCAGTTGCTAGTTATTTCCTTCTGCTGCCCTGGAAGGAAAAATGCAACTACTGAGAGATATGGATACACTTTATTAATTAACTTTTAAGTGCGTTTAAAAATAAAAGCCAAGAAACTGCAGCCTCGGGTAGAAATTGTTACTGTAAGGAATGAAACTATTTACAATAAAATGTAATAATAAAGCACAGACAATAATTAAGATAGAATTGTTTACTTGGGTACTTGCCTGCCATTTTATTTCATTTTGTAATTTTAGAGCAAGAAAAATATATTTTGAAAAAACAAAACAAATCAAAAAAAAACCTGTATAGACATTAGCAGTAAGGATGTTGTCAATTCCCTTTTTAGTAGTTGGATAACAAAAGTGTGGCTGCAGTTGGATACTGAAGAGTGGAGACAGATGGATACACCAAACACTTTTTCTGTGAGCATTAGATAGTTGGTACTTGTTGGAACTGAGTAAATACCAAGTACCTTAAAATAATTTTTAATGGATTTTCTCAGCATTTGTTTCTGCAATCATTCATGAAAGCAAGAGGCTTCTGTTTTGAAAATTCAAAGAAAGGAAGAGTTTTAAGAACATTTATGCATATGAGAGTTCACAAAATATCTTGTAAACCATCATTTTCTGCCATGGCATCAAAAAGAACTAGGTGCCCTTTCCAGTTTTATCATAAACCACTTTCTGCCTTCCATACTCTGAAACATAATTTTCTCTATAGAGTTGCCCTTAGAGTAGCCCCATAATTGAACCTGATTGTTACATGATATATTAAATGTATTCATTGTAAATATTTTAGATGGAGGTTTTTATTTTCTGTCATTAGATGGAACTATATCTGTTCCTTATCCAGAATTTTATTCCTGCTGGAAAGTCTCAGCCTCTGCTATTCTGACTTTTGGAATAAGTTTCATATACCTCTTTTTGTCTCACTGAAACTCCAAGTTTCAGCTCAGATCACCTTTTCCTACCACTCCACCCCCTGACAAAGAGTCCCTCCCCAGCTTTCCTGCAGGTCCCTCTAGGCACTGGCAGGCCGCTGTGAGGTCTCCCCAGAGCCTTCTCTCTTCCGGGCTGAACACCCCCAGCTCCCTCAGCCTGTCTTCATAGGAGAGGTGCTCCAGCCCTCTGAGCATCCTCATGGCCTCCTCTGGACTCATACATCCATGTCCTTCTTGTGCTGGGGGCCACACAGTGACTTTATCAGGAAAATCTGTTCTTCAAAGGTTGCATTGCAAAGAAATGGTAGCTGGTTGCAATGAGATGCCTACTGGGGAAGATGACAGCCTCTGGTACTGAATTCATCCTTCAATATGTCCTGTGCTTTGAGAGGTTTTTTTTTGCAGCACTGCTGTTAATGGAGAGAGAAAATAGGTCTCTTTGCTTTGAAAATCTCTGTTAAGGTAAATAATTGAACCAGCAATTCCTTTGTGAATGGCAGTCTTGTCTTTGAATTCTGTTTTTATTTTTTACTTTTATTTCTGACATGACTTGCATGCAGCTTTTGAACTTCCCTCGACCTCTGTTTTCATCAGCATCATTCCCTCCCAAGACTTTGCTGAAAGTTCCAGGAACCTGACCTTCCCCAGATGTCCTTCAGAGTATATCAAACCATCCCTTTTCATCGTCTGTAAAAAATGCATATTATATAAGTGAATTGAAGGTCTCAGTGAGAGACATCTTCTAAATGAGGATGGTAATGACCTGTGTCTATTTCACCAAACCATTTGGTGCTTGAGGGAGGATGAGAGCAGCTGGAGCTAAGGCCCCTGTATTTACACTGCAAGCAGCTGTGCGTTTTTCCTTCAGACATCATTCAGTCTATTCCCCTGAGCAAAGCATCCCCAACACAGGTGTTTCGAAGACCTCCAAAGTACAAATTGTTGACTTAGACCCATGTAATCCCACAAGAACGTGGAGCATGTTTAATGAGAATTTGTAATGGAGATTCTTCTACATCTAATTCATGTGGACCAGAGCTGCTCTGCATGCAGATCAAGCCAACGTGACTGGAGGTTCACTCTCAACCACACCAAACCAAAATGTTAATATAAGCACAGCCAAATCTTCCTGATGTATATTCAATTTGTTTACTTTAACTTGATTTAGGAATCGGGACAGCCCCTTTGTCTGTCTACATACTAGAAAATGCCTGTCCAAATTCCTTCTCTGCCTGCAAGGAGGTGAGATTACATGATATGTATCCGTGCATGAAAGCTGTATCAACCTAAATTGAATCCTTGCCACGTCAACAGGCTTTTAAGCCTCAGTTCAGTTCATGATGGAGTGAGATTGCCATCGGTATTTAGGAGAACTGAATCTGCAAAGTAGCATGTATTGTCCTATACAGCCAGTATTCAAAGAAGCATGGGTCTACTAGGAATGGCTTTATGCTTCACTAGATCAGAAAGCTAGCAAAGAGTGTGATGTTCTTTATAAATGTCATGACTGAGTAATTTATTAAAAAAAAATAAATAAATCCTTAACTATGTTGCAGTTAACGCCTGAAAAATATAAATAAATAAATAAATATACGACCTATCATTCCTTATGCTTTTTGGCTTTTTCCTCTCCTGGACAGTTAGGGAACAGTCTACATTGTAAATTTGATCTTGGTCTGAAGGTAAAAGTATTAGCACAGAGATCTGCTTTGCAGGTTTCATGCTGTACATGGGAATTGCTTTTATTAGCCTCAACTTTTTTATTTCAAGAGGAAGATTATTAGTCAAGAATTCTGAGGAAAATTACAAATCTTAATTTTGTGCCAATTGGATGTAATATAATAATTGTATTTTCATTTACATTTATAGGGGTGATTTATGCTGTTTATTGTGTGTAAAGTTCCTTTAAAGCAGATCCAATTACATTTTCACTGCTTTACTTGCCTTGTAAGTAAGAATCTATCCATACATCTCATTCTTTCCTTCAGCTAATGTTAAGTAGGTATCTGGTCTTGTAGCCATATCTGCTTTCATATACACAGTTACAGCTCCCAGTGACTTTAAAACCAGTACGGTGATTGGATCCTTAGGTTTTATCTCATTATTAAAACTAATCATGGGAAAGTTAACAAAAGCTGAGTAAGCGCTGAATCGTAAGATGGTGACTGTATCCTTACCAGCATTCCAGCCATGCCAGTATAGATGGCAGATTGGACCGCTGCTTTTCATTGGTTGTGGTTTTTAATTTTCCTTACTTACCAACTACAAAATACAGGCTTGGATTTACAGTCTGTAAAACAAAATAAAAGTGAGTGAAAACACTAATAATCCCAAATCAGAATGTACCATTAATGCAGACCTACTTATCTGATTATGTACTTGCTATTTGTTTAGGTTGCATCTCAAGAGACCAGCTCAAAAATGGTTAAGCACACAGCCAAGCAAGCCACATCTTTGCACAGAAATGTTATAATTCTTGTTAGCAAAACTAAATTATATTTATAAATTGCTCTGTCAAAAAAAAAAATCTTTTTACTACATTTCCCATCAAATTATAATTGTTGGAGTATTTGGTTTGAAGCTGCAAAAGAGGTTTATTGCTGCTTCCTGGTCCTTGAAATTCTCAAAGGGCAAGCATTCAATTATGGAATTAAAATGAAAAAACACAGATGGCCAGTGTTGATAACCGTACTAAAAGCAGTTAGGGGCCAATCCTGGAAACATTTACTTACTCAGATAGCTTATTCTCACGCAAATAGCTCTAGTAAAACAAAAGGGATTACAGATATGAGAAAGGACTGAAGTGCATAAATATCAGACAAGTAGCTAAAACCTGTAGCTATATGCATATTATGTCTAATTTGAAGTATCACAATACAGTCATACTCCTCAATCTTTTTACTTTATGCACATGTACTGATCTAAGATTTTCCTTTCTCTGCTACTAAAGTGATCTAAAGATGTGCAAAAGGGAGCAAATGCTTCTCATCAAATCTCTAGGTAATGGCACATTGAGACAGAGATAATCAATAAGATCAATTTTTATCTAATTTAAATTTTAATCAGTAGGAACATATCCTAAGATTTTATTGCTCTGAGATGAAATGAAATCCATAAAAAGAAAGAATACATGAAGAACATGAAATATTTCTATTGAATATTGGGGCAGTGTCAAACTGGAGATTCAGTGTGTAAGATTCTTTCATAGACTGTCCCCTTGGGGCTATAAATCAGAAGTGAGGGCAATCTTTTCTAATGTCAAGAGCAGCCATTAAACATCATTTATGCTGACGGTTCCCTTCACTGATCAGAGGACAATCTGGGCTTCATAGCCAGGCATGCAAAGAAATGCCCTGCGTTCAAATCTTCCCATGGAACACGTGCACATTTTTGAGAGGACCGTGCATCCATCAGGTTTTTTAAGACGTTTCCATTAGTAAATGACAAAAACTGATGGAATAGGTTTCTCCCATTCCTTCTCTCCCTTATCCCTCCCCCGCACCTTTTGTCTCGCAGTCTCCATCCCATTTGCTCTCTCTTTGTCTGGACTTTTTTGCCTTTACAGCTCCCCTTCACCTCTGTGCCCTCTTCCATGGCCTGTGTTTTCTTTTCTCTGTTTGCCTCTGTGTCTCCCACTGTTGATTTAACATTCTGCCTCTCTCCCTCACTCTTTCTCTCCCAGCCCATGATTTCTTCCCAGGCACTGTGTCAGAGAGGACTGCCACAGCAAAGTGATTCAGTTTTTCTAAGGTTTTTGATCACAGACTGGTCTTTTTAAAGACTATGTTTTAATGAATATACCTAGATATATATGCAAGCCTGTGTATGAGAATTGTTATATTGTAGACAAACAGAAAAAAGAAAGCTTCTGTCTGTCACTTAATCTATTTATACAAGCCATCACTGCTCAAGACACACTGCATTCCCGGAGCCCAGACCTCATCACTTCCCCCATTAATTACCTAAGAAAGCAGAAGCAGACTCTTGAGCATGCCCTAAAGGTCAGAAAAATGTGAGCAAAATCCCAAAGCTGGTAATAAATTCCCACTATCTACCAGGCTAAATTGGGTAGGATATTCAGGGGTGGACAGAACAGTTTGCTGCTGGGCTTTCCCATCCAGCTCACCATGTAGCTATAGCCGACCTCATGTACCTGTACAATTTTCATTATTTATGCATTTGGAACTCAGTTTCATTTATATAAAGCCTTCTTTATGTGATGAAAGAGGAGCTTGGAGTGGCTGTAAATTACATTCATATCTCAGGCTGATGTGGTGGGGCATTAAGAGCACAGTGGTTTCTGGCCTCCAGAATTCAGCACCAGCTCAAGAAGGAGTTGCCAGGAGCAGATGGGTGCCTTTCAGGTGAGCTGTATGGGGCTGGGTGAAAGATTAACTGAGGGAATTCTGTGACGCAGGCTACACCTATGATGAGATTGAATACTCATGGTAGACACTTATAAGAGTAAACATCCATTCATCATTACATTTTTTTAGATATTTATCTCTTTTTTATTATTTGCAAATAATAGGTACAGCACTTTTGCAGTAGTAGGTGGATAGATACAGTAATGTTGTTACCCTTAAACAGGATTAACATAAAAAATCATGAATAAATTTTTAATAGAAGGAAAAGCCATGTGAGGGACTGTCAATCTGAACATGATAGCTAGTTTTGTATTTATAAACTCTGATGTTTCTGAAGCAGATTTTGAATGGAAACTTCATGTTCATACCGAGGTCATTGATGAAATCATTGCTATTCTGGTACTGTGATTAACTTTACTCTGTGTCCTTCCCATTTGGCTGGAATCTGCCCCTATCCCTCCACCACAACCTCCTCTGTCTTGGAGGATTAACAATCTGGGAGACAGGAATACATGATAATGATGCTATTATGCTCTGAATGCTCTGTAAATGTTTTTTTAAGCAATAATAAAAATGTATGAGCACAACCAGATAACCTTGGAAAACCTCTCTTATTACATTTTAAACTTCACTGAAATGTGTTTTCTTTTTGTGTCAATGAAAAGAAATTTCTCAGAAGTTTAGGTCTAGATCAGGATTTCCTAAATTTGTAATCCCAGCAAGATATTCAGAATGGGTGGAATATTGGCTAGGGCAGCTTGACAAAATTCTGTTGTTGAGTAAATGTAACAGCACAGCCTCAAATAAAAGATTCTTCTGTGGCTGATGCAAGGTTTTGCAGACTGCTGGTGGCCTGAGAGGAGGAGAAGAGGTGGAGAGAGAGTGTTTTGAAACCCTTAAGCTAATGATAACCCTGATCTAGATCAGTTACAAAAACACAAAGGTCATACTCCTGTAAAACCTCCACATTGGAGTGAAAGAACATTCTGTCTTTGAAAACCAGGGAGAGTGTTACCATATAATTTCTATAAATACCACAAAAATATGTACAGCATGGCCTCCCAAGCAATTGTATCAGCTCAGATATGGAAACTGTGAGCTATAAACCCAAGTCTCGGGGTGGAGTGCGCAATAGGAACTCTTTATGCTGGCCTTACTACCAAGGAAAAAGAGGAAAGATGTAGAATTCTGTCCTAAAAATTGGGCTGCCCGTGCGTTTTTGAGCTGTGTGTATGTTTGGTTTAAGAACACACCATAATCAACCCGAACTTCAAATAAGAGTTTGAGAGGGAAGGTTGAAAATGTTTGTGTTTTTGCTTTATAACTTAATTAACATTTACGCAGGTCAGCAAAAGCAGAAAACATACATTTTTTTTTCTTTTATGTACATGCATGAACAGAAATTTACTGCTGCCTGTTTGTGAGTATAGCTGTATCCAGCTAACATTGAGAATATATTATGAAGTGGGTGTGGGAGTTTGTTTTCTGGGTGTGAAAGAACAAATAATACTCACCAAAATATAAATGACATCTCAGTTCATAAGTGTGCACTGAACACAGCTTCAACATTTATTATTTATTTTTGTTGTTGTTGTTGTTGTTCTGCTTTCCAAATGGGTCCTTTCCAAATTTTTCTTCTCCTTTTTCCACCTATTAATGTTTCATGGCTTTTCTTTGTTGCTCCTTGTCTCTTCTTTCTCTATATTTTTTCCACTCTGTCCAATTTCCTCCTTTTCCTCCTCTGATTTCTCATTCCCTCTTGCTGGAGGTATTCTTTTGAAAATACTACTACTACTATAGAGAAAAAAATAGATCCACACAACCATACATCCTTACCATTTTTACAAGTCTTTTGCTTTCTTCCCATAGCCTGTCTGTGTAATCACTGCACGTGTTGCCCTGAAAAAAGCCTGTGGGCTGCTGCTATTAAGCTGATGCCTGCGTACTGGTGAGCATGGTCTGCCATAGGCCTTTGCTAGCTGAAGCCACACAAACATTGAAGCAGAACAAAAGGTTGTGGTTCAATTACTTGAGAAACTAACCTTGGCCATAGTCAGTAGCTGTGCACACTCCCAAATGAACTAGCAAGCTGGAGCTGATCCATCACCTACAGTCAGCATTAAGACCTAGGGATGCAGACATAAGACGTGTGCAGAATTTACAAATGGAAAGGGAAAATGGATTTTAAAGATTAAATAAAACAGAGTAGGCATGGCATTTCTATACATAGTGCCATAAAAAGGGAAAGTATTAAGCAACAAAAGGAGAAGAAATAAGGGAAGGTCACTCTTCTGTGTTTTGGGGGTGTCGATGCACATTGCTGGCACCAGCCATAAAAAGGTTCTCGCAGGCTGGTTTCCAGAGCCCAGGGAGAAGTGCTTTGCAAGAGACTGAAGATAAATTAGTATACCCCCATTGTGCACATTAAAGCCCTTCCTTGATGTTCTGGAAAAGCAATTTAGAAAAGCCTCTCTGTCCCTTCAATGCAATCACAGGCTCCATAAACAGAAATTCCTCACGCATTGAAATCAATCTGTCTGTGTTACTCCTCCCCCATCGCAGACAGAGCAGTAAATCCCTATTTGGTTCCAGAAGCTGGCCTTGGAGAACTGCTTTTAGGGTCCTTACAAGTTCCAGTGTATTCATATTACATAAAAGTCAGTGACTCCAGGACTTTGCTTTTACTGCCTGACCATGGGGGAAACAGAATTCCCTGTCTGTAGTTTCTAGCAAAATTAGATAGCTATGTCTGTCTAACTACAGGAGGGAATCGGTGTCTTTCAGCCACAGACGTGGTGCTTTGTCAGTCCGCCTTTCCTTCCCTTAAGACCTCTTGAGGCTCTGCATCTTGTCATGCCTACCCAAAAGGCGGTCAATACCTTGTTGGCCTTACATTGCTTCACTGTGGCATGGCCACAGACAACAGCAACGTCGATAGAGATGGGGGACGGCTGCCAGAGCAGGGCTACTCTCCTCAGCCCATAACCTCGGCAGGGAGAAACACACATTTTTTGAGTTACGAAAGCCTGGACCCTGCTGATGGTAGGTATTTAAAAACTGCGTATCTTGATACTTGGGAGGGAAAACACAAGAAAACTAAACACACAGCCTCTTACGGCTGCTCACAGAGTAAAAATCATACAGTTCTTGCTTCACCTTTATTCTGGACAGACAGGCACACACAACCCATAGACAGTCTGCTGGAAAACTCCCAAATTCTTAAGGCAATAGGCAAGTTTGTCTCGAGCAGTATCAGATTAATCTGTCCCAAATAAAATAGAAATGAAAGCCACAGATGTTGACTGCCTTTTTAAAGGGAATTTTAGCTGCCAGCTCCCTAATTATATTTACATGTTTCTCTGCCCAAAATGCAAGTCATGGTACACTGGTGAAATAGGAATCTTTTGCATTCCAGAGGGTCCAGACATCACAGAAACCACCGTGAAAAGTTCACACGGCCGGTCAGCTCGTCCCATATGTCTTCAGCCAGGCACCGTGCGTGTGTGAACTGGGAGAGTCATCATCAGAGCAGCCCTGGCAGGAGGGCAGGCACACCAGAAAGTGTTCCAAAACACCACTGAGGGCTGTGCGGGTGTGTGAGCAAGGTGGTGTTTAAAACCATTAGCTGTCTTACATGAGTGTACTCACTGTTAACTGAGAACATTACAGTTAGGTAATCCCCACCTGAGCTGATTTTTAGCTGTCAGGTAAACTTTATTAGAGATACAGTGCAGTTCTTTCCTTGGCCCATTTTCCTGACACAGCAGCATTCTCTGCAGCTACTTAAAAATGGCAGAAATCAGTCTAAATTCCTAATATGATGAACATAAGCTCTTCATGTCATATATATATATATTACTTTCCAGGCTTGACCACAGGACCATTTAGCCTTCAGCCTTTGTTATTCTGAGAAAAGTCATCAAATACAGGGCTTAAATTAGAGAGGAGACAGAATCAAAGACCTGGATCCTCACCAGCACTCTGACCTTGGGCGTGTTTCAGTTATTTTCCAAGACTTTCAGCTGGGCCACTTTCTATACTCTAGACCAAACCCAAACCCTTGATCTGGACCTGCTGAAACTTTGCAAAGAGATTTACTTTCAGATCTAACCAACACAGTTAGAGCTTGCAAAGAACTGAAACCCAAGTTTGTTGGTACAAAATAATCACTTTGCGTGACTCCATTTTGGGGTGTTGGAAATGAGATAAAATTAAAGATCAAAGATCATGATTTTTTGAATGCAGATGCTTGAAACATTTTGAACATCCTGTTGTTCAAAGAGATATTTAGAGAGAACTACACCTCAGTGATGGTAGAGGTGGTAGAGAGATTTACACCTCAAATCACTTATCACTGTTTAAAAGTCTTCTCCACAGAACTGTTTAATGGTGGGCATACCTACTTGGGATTCATTATTTCACAGGGAAGTAAAGTATTTAATAACAGAAAAATGTCTGATTCTGTATATATTAACTCATCTGGCACATCCTGATGTATTTGAAAATCTAGTTCAATGTGTACAGCTCTATGCTTTCTGCTTTACCGATTTACCAGCAATACAATCTGTATTGTTCACTCAGAGATGTCCACTTAAGTTTTACCCTTGTGAAAATGGCAACAGAAGTGAAGCCCAAAGTGAAGTCCATCCTAAAGTTAAACCAGTTTTATTATTTATTTAACATTGATTATGTTGTCCATTACACTTCAAGCTAAACTTCATGTCCATAAAGGTCTGCAGTTGCCTTTCAGCGGAGAAGTCTATGCTTTCTTCCTTAAAATAGCACTGCACCAAGACTTTTGCTGTAACGCTCACTGTTTACTGCTCTTCCTCTGTCAACGGCTGTGCTTTTTGTATGAAAACAAAACATACGTTTTTCATTTCCTTAGAATAGCAAGAAATCTTTTTACAGAAACTGCCGCCTAAGCAAATTACAAGTCTATAATATTTCCATTAAGAGATCTTACTTTCCCAATGTTGAGTGCTTTTGGTGGTGTGTTATGGAGTCCAAAAACATGAAGTGAAAATTATTCCTGTGGCCACAGAAGCATTTTAGATTTTTCCAGTGAGGCCCATATCCAGGTCATTTAAATATGTTTGATTTATGTTTCCTTTTTCGCCTCATAAGTTACAGGGATATGAAAGAGATACAGATTTCTTTCTGAAGAACGTTGTCTAAATCAGAGCAGAATAACTTTTATAGGACTTATGTTACACTTTGCCTTAATGGGGAGAAATCGACACATCTGGATGGTAGGTGCAGCAGCAGACCACAACTATCTCAGTATCTTTATGGGATCATTGCTGGCCGATGCAAGTTAAAACCATTGCAGCTTTCTGATGGGGCAGGACACAGGGAAGAGAAGAGAGAAGCAAACCCTCAATTCCCAAAGTGATTCACATCACTTTTGCTCCCCACAATGGTCCTTCTTTTGGGAATGAAAGAACGCTTTTGGGCCCAACATTGAGAAGCAAGGCAACAAAAGTTTAAAGCTGTCTGTGGTAAAATGCACTACAGTGTAAAATATATGGCCTGAGAGCCTGATTTACATATGCATGCAATTAGGAAGCTGTTGGCCTTTTTATACACGTACTGTAGATCCATGTCACACTGACCATCGCACTCACTAGTCAGGTTTCAGTATAAATGCAGGTGCAATTTCACACAGTCATGTAATCACTAAATGACTTTTGCAGGTATTGTGGTTGTGTGTCAATGTCCTCAGAACTTTGTAAACTGCTTGGTTGTGTGCCTGCAGACTGCCGAGGACCAGTTCCCAATGTATGAGGCCTGTAACAATATGTGTGTGTATATCCAGTCACAGTTTTCTGCAACTGGTTTGCCACTTCCCATTTCACTCAGACTGAAGGAGTCAAGGGAGGGTCCTTGTATTTTATGAAGCTGAACAGATGTCACAGTGCAAACACCCCAGAGAGGCATGGTACACAGTACTGTATTTGCATTAGTTATCGGAAAAGAAAAAAAATCACCAAATCTGAGAGTCCCACTTGGACCACCTCCAGCTCCAAAGGAATGTAAGGATAAAGACAGAGTAAGAGTTTACTCAGGAAGAAACACAATCTGTCTTTGCATTACAAGGCTGGAAACAAGGCTACAATGAGTAAACAAAAAAAGAAAATCTCCTTCTTCACCAGCCTGTCCTTCACCTGTAATTCCTCCAGCCTACTCTGTACTGCAGAGGCTGGGGCACACATGCATGGCACCCACTGCCTCAGCAGCCAGGGGATCCCATTAGAGTCAGGCTTCTCTTCTGCTCCCCCAGTCACAGCACCCCAGCTCGACTGGTCCTTTCATGCCCCTTCATGAAAAGCTCCATCAGGGCTGTGATATTCAAGCACTGTTTGAGTCCTTCCCTTCCTGCCTGTCCTTTGTGATTAGGAAGGCCACTGTCTTACATTTTTCTCCAACCTCTCTTTCTCCAAACAGCAAAATAAACATAGGAAAACCCTTTTCAGCTCTGCCAGTTTTGCATGCTGCTATGTACTCTCTGTAAAACAGTTCTATCCTGTCTGGTGGTTGTAGTTTGCTACCAAAGATCTCACACGGGTGTGTTAAGAAGGCAGCCCCTGCCCCAGCTTGTTGCGAGAGGTCACTGTACAGGATGCAGGTTCAAGCTGGTCGAGTTCATTGCCCTGTTAGCACTGGGTTTGGAAGGAGAAAATAAGAAAAGAACAAAGCAGGAGCTGCATGATTAGACCTAGGGGGAAGGCATCTCTGCATTAAGGTTGGGATGGACTAATGAAAAATGGTACCCACCCATGTACCCACCCATGGTCATTAGTTCATTGGCAGAGCTGGGAAATTCAAGTACTCACACCTGGATTGGATTTGACACTAGTTGTGAAGGGAAGGGGAAAAGTCTGGTGAAGAGAAGCTGATTAGGTTGGGATGGGACTTACCCCAAGGGACCGCAAAGGGTTCAGGCTGAAGCTAGCAGGGACAGGCAGGGCGGCTCTGTGCTGACAGCGCAGCGGGGCTCGGATTAATCTCAGGGGAGCTCAGAGATAGTATTTCAGCTGTCAGGAGCTGACGAATTGGGCTGTGGTTCAGAGGTGGTGCTGAGCTAGGGGAAGCAACTAACAGCTATATTTCAGATTGGGGCTGGCTGTGCACACGTGGCCCACAAACCCGTTTGCTTAACCTTCCTGTTTGCCAAGAGTGAGTAGCCGGCTGGCCAGTCAGATTTCCTGTATCTCTGGGTCTCCTGGCTGGCTGTGAGTGCCTCTTTATCCACCCCTCAAGTTAAAGAAAAAAAAAAAAAAAGGAAAAAGAGGATTTGGAGGAGAAAGTGGAAAGCAGAACTAGCACGTGTTGGGAGCAGGGAAGGAGAGGTGCGAGCAGTCTTTTCTTAAACATGCCTAAAGATTTTGAGCCAGTGTTAGATTGTTAACCAGTACGTCCATTCAAGTGAGAAGTGAGTTAGGCACAACTGCTCGATGTACAGGCACAGTGCGTCTTCCAGGCCTGGTCCTTGGAAATGTGTGAATCACGCTGTGACAGCAAACAACCTTTCATTCTCTAGGCTGGATAAAAGTAACAGTGATGCATAAATCCATCATCTCTTCTGCCTCAAGAGCAGAATCAGGAGGAGAATCCACAACTTAATCTCAAATCTGTCTCTTCCAGACCTGTCTGACACGCCATCAATCTAGCTCCTGCTCCTTTCGCTCCACTGACACTCCTCAAAATATTTTTCTCCCTTGTTTTCCCTGCTCCGTCCTCCCCTGGCACTCCTCAGACTTCCCTGATTTTCCATAATTGCTCTGTGTGTTCCTGGTTCTCTCCATGCTCTGGTCATTGGTCTCTCCATCATATCGGGCTGATCTCTGTATTATTACCCTGTCTCTCTTTTCCCTACTTAGCTGTGGCTCAGCCCCTCCATTTCTGAGTCAAACTTGGTAGATGCTTTTCCCAACAGCTACACCTGCCTAACCAGTTCCCACCCACACTCCTGGTTGTGTCATCCTCACGCCTCCCTCTCCTTCATGCTAAAACAAGCGTAATGGTGTCACATGTGGTGTTACATGTCGGAGCTGATCAGCCAACTCCCGTACACTAGGAGCCTATGTGGATGTGGAGGAAAAGGCTCTGCCCATTGCAATTTGCCTCTGAACTCCTTGGGAATAACACGGGGGCAGTGCTGGGAGACGAACGAGTGCTGGGTGTGCTCGAAAACCACAGGCTTCACTTGGCTTCCTCCAGACAAATGCATTGCTCTGGGCAGTTTTCTGTGCCGTGGTGAGCAGAAACAGCCTCTCCTCGCCTGCTCTCCATGCTGCCTGCGAGCTGTGTGACAGGGACCATGCAGCCCAGGGTCTGAATTAACAAGCTTCATTAAAGGCAGGGCGTGCTGCATCAGCCTCACGCCACCCTCCCCTCTGCCTCACGTGCTCGTCCCACCACTGACATGGACAGAGACGAATTCCTCTCTCCCCGGCTCTCTTCCTCTTGCAGCACACAGCACCACAGGGGCTCCACATCAGCCATGTCCAGCACATTTTTCCCGTGATTTTTTGTGCATTCCTTGGATGTCAGTCTCACAGACTTCACACAGTCTCTGTGCATAACAGTGGTACTACCTAGCAGCTCTGGCTTGCTGCTTCTTTTCTTCTTTTAAATGGAAAAGCGTTTAGCATTTAATAGGGATGAAAATAATAGTAATATATTGAAACAAAGCTGGAAGCCTCTGGGATATACCCAGCAAATGAAAATTCGATGCTGAATGTGATCCTTCCAGGCGAACTTTTAGCCCCATCCAAGGAATTTAATAGAAAATTCTATCCCTATTATAAAATGCTATATATTGGTTTAAATATTTTGTTCAAAGGCACTAACCTTCTGTGAAATTCTCTTGGACTTTTCCATAACCTTGGACCTTTCCATAACCTCCATCTGCTTAGTATTCTCATCCCGGTGTACAGGGTTTTCTGAAGATGCTTCTTCTAAAGATTCATATTCTAGATGACACTTTCTGTCCACTGGTCTAATGGCAAAATTAAATAGAAATCTTAAAATATCAACTGATTGGCATGTTGGTAAGAAAATATTCAGAGATGAAAACTAAAAGGTTGCTTTGCTATGATGACTGGAATTCTTTGGCATGCCAACAGAGTTGCCAGCTGGCTATAGTAGAAGAAAAATGAGCAGAGCATCTGCAAGATATTTACAGTAAGGGTAGAGGGAGGAGGGGAACAGCCTTCGGAGTTTATCAGTGGTATGCAGAGGTCAAAACGTTTATCAAACCAATTTGATGTGAAAAACCCTAATGAGAAAGGGATTCTGAATATTCTGAGCAAGTCTTGGACTGATGAGTTGTGTCTCCCTAAGTTCCCTTGGGAATTGGATGGAAGGGATGGGAAGGGAAGGGAAGGGAAGGGAAGGGAAGGGAAGGGAAGGGAAGGGAAGGGAAGGGAAGGGAAGGGGTAGAGCGTAGGGCAACAGTGCAGAATCACTATCCTGTCACCTTTGCACAGCCAAAGGCTTGGCTTGGGCTGCCTGTGTTGCCTTACCCACCACCCCCATTCCCTCCACGCTGAATAGGTTTTGTTATTGCTGTCTGGAATGTACAAGACATTTCTTCCAGACGATAATATATATATATAAACAAAGTGAAAAGGTGGAAGAAGCAGATGCTGGTCCCCCTCAACAAACTGCTGCGTCTCAGTTGACCCCTGGTAATTCCTGTCCCAAAAAGGAGGCTGGGGGAGGAAGGAAAAGGAAAATTCCCCTGCAGCCGCCGGTCCTGCTGTGTTGCAGCATACACTGCTCTGCCCCGCTGCCAGCAATGCTCCCTGCAACCCCTGCTCCCTGCTTGGGCTTTCTGGGAAGGCAACAGTGGTCAGCCCTGGCTCTCCTCCCCAGCCAGGGCTGCTGGAGCCAGCGGGGGATTTCCAGGAATGGAAATTTGCCGTCACTGCCGGAGCACAGGGGGCTTTCCAGTGTGCAGACTCTGCTTTCTGACACTGACTCAGAAGGAAGGCAAGGAGGTGTGTGTGTTTTAGCCTCTCTCTCAGAGATGAAATGTGAGCTTCAAATCCCCACGTTTAGATGAACTGAGGTCCTCTGGTATGAAGGGTACGAAAGCTGGTATGAAACACGTTTTGTCTTCCCACGTTTCTGCTCTCATTTTTCATACACGAAGGCAGGCCAGTTCAAGGTTTCACCTCTCCCCACTGAAGAAAGCGTGCGGCTCTTTGCCCACTTCTTCCTCTGCACAGAGAGAGCTGGGGCTCTGCTGAAAGGGAAATTTCAAATTTCATTGCCAGGGGAGTTCACACCATCCTTTCCCTGTCCTCTCCGTGTCCAGTCTCCACACAGCATCTCATTAATGCTGATCAGTGCAGCCAGAGGCAAGGTGCTCAGGCTGAGGAGGACAGATGGGAAAGATCACTGATATTTGCACTGTTATTGGGCAATGCAAAGAAGTGTGCTCACTAGGGAGCTCCTCGAATGCTCCTCAGAGGCGGGCTGTGGGGCAGCAGGACTGAGCAGCAGATATCTCCCACCACAGCCATTCCTGGCAGGTTAGTCACTGGCTTCCCAGGAAATGGGATCAAGTCCTGAGGGTCTAACATTATTCTCTGGTTTGTCCATGGTGGTTAGGGTGGCTCCTCTGAAGCAACGCGAGCACAGAACTGGTTTAAACAAGAGCCTTTGGCTTTTTCCCTCCACGCCCTGCCCAAGGACTTTTCTTAGCTGCTGGTGGTGGTTGTTGAGAGGGACACAAGTGAAAGCACTCTCTGTAGACCTCAGCTGTGAGCCATGGCAACTGGTTTCAGGCTTGTGACTTCCAAGGAGTAGTGGCACCTCCCTGTTCCTCATGCTGTGCTTGCACTGCTTGCAATTGCAGTGTGAGTTAGAGCTGCTTTCTGCCTGCTCTCAATGAAGTTAATTAATCCTGAGAGACCAAAACCACAGCAGCGATAGACTGTGTATAGTCTGTTTTCCCTCCTCTCCCTGCCCTCTTTTCCTTGACAAGCAGCCCTAGTCTGAGACCTACCTGAACCTCGTGTGGATGAGTCCCCTGACCCCTCTGCCTTCAGCCCTTTGGAAACATCCATACAAAATCCTGCAGCAAAGTGCTCCAGTTAAATGTGCGTGATCGAGTCTGTCAAGGTTAGCAGGCTACATACCTGACCTCCCAGTAAAAGTTACATTAGCTTATTAGCTGCTGGTAATTTCTTTCCTGCAAAATCAAAACCAAATAGAGCTTGCAGGGTGATTGTTTTCATTAAAAAGCTACCAGCTGCCTAGCGTGCAGAAAGCCTGGGCAAGCTGCAGGCGGAGAGGAGCAGAGCAAACTCACACCCTGCTTCTGCCACATCCCGTGCTAAGCTTTCCTGGCATCCACAAGTCTCTCTGCTGCCCTCCTAGTATCCTGAGATATGCTTTGAGAGAGGAGCAGTGCCGTTTTGGAGAGGGCAGCATTGGCTGTGCAAGGCTTCATGAAGCCTGGAGGACAGCTATGCAGGAAGCTCGCAGGCCCCTTCCTCCACCCCCGGTGGTGGAGGAGGGTTTGGTGGGGAATTCAGTCTGAGAAAACAGTGACAAATGACTGGTCTGTGGAGAAGGGATTAGGAAGAAGGGGAGAGGAGAGAAAAGAGAAGATAATAGGGTAGGAATGTTGTTCTTGGAAGAAAGTTTTAAAGAGGAAGCAGATCATGTAACAGCCATGGGCAATACCACTTGCATCTTTCGTAAAACCAAGGAAAAACAGTGTAATGATTCACCTCATAGTGTGATACCACCAGTCTCGGACAAAGGGGCAGTGAGGCTCAGGGCCCACTGTGCAGCTGTGCCTCTTGGACAGTCACAAGCCGCCTGCTCCCCTCGCGACCTGATTTACCTGGGAAATCGAATCACATCCCTGGGACTATTGCTCCGCGGTGCAACTCACCTCTGTCCCCCTTGTAAACAGGGCATAAACCCACTGCAAGGCTCCACAGCATGCAGACAGCCCTGCTCCACTCCAGCTCTTGCCAGAGAAGAGGGATGAGTGCTGCCAGCCCAGGGAGCAGAGGGGAGAAGGTGTTTTAATATATGTTTTAATATTCCTGTGTTTCATTGCGTTTGAAGTTACAGTCACTGCCCCATTGTTACTCAGCTCACTTTTGCATCTGGGACTCCTGCCTGTGCCTCTAGCCTATTTAACTACCCCTGTTACATCAGGGAAGAAACCAAACCACGTGTAGGAGCCCTATCATGCCTTCCCTATTCCTCTTTTCTCCTCAGGAGCTGCCTGAATGTTTCCACTCCCTCTGAGGCTGGTGCCGCCTGCTCTGTAACCCGCTTCCTCCTGCCACGCAGTTCCTTCAGAGTGCAGACTCCGTCTGGAAGGGTTGTGATAGCTCGTTGTCTGGCAGGACTCATTTCCTTTAGGTAAAATGCCTGTTTTTACGCTTGGCAGGGATGACAGTTCCCGAAAAAACTTTCTGCAGGGCAGCGTTAACACAGAGCTTTTTTTCCTTTTGCTTTGCCCCAAGGTCTCAATCCAAGGAGACCGTTCAGATGGGGACCTCTCCACAGAAGCGTGGTCTCTGTAGGGTGTGAGCCCACCGGGCTCCTTGCTGCCCCTGCACAGAGCTGCAAACAGTGTGCCACTGCCCTTGTCCTCCCTCTGGTACCAGAAAAACACTTGTCAAGCATAAATAGGAAGGCACACCCAGCACTGCTGGAAGGGTTGCTCCAAGAGCTGCTAACTCGCTGCTTTCATAATTATTTATTTATTTATTTATTTATTTTTCTCAGTTTGCCACAGACTCCAGGGATGGGAAAGTAAATGCAGAATAGTCCTGGCTGGACAAGCCTGCCTCACAGTGCTGAGGGATGCTGGTTACATCGCATCCCAGCGTGTCCATCCGTGACAGGAGCAGGCGGCCGGAGGGCTGCCGCCAACCTCAAGCAAGGAGCTCGGGGAGGATGCTCGCGGCAGCCTGGCCACGCCGGTCTCTCACCACAGCACGAATGTGGCCTGAGTCTGGCCCAGAAGCCCACATACCGCAGGCTGCTTTTCCTTCGAGGCAACCACAAGCAGACTGATTTGTCTAAATGAAGGGGAAGCAACAATTTTAACTCCTTGCTGGTGCAGCTGGTCAGTAGATTGCTCCCTCGTGTAGCTACCTACCAGGTGGTCTGAGCCTCCTGAGTCAGAGCTCTGGGATGGTGGGATGCTTTTTTTAATTCTTCCTGTCCTTGGAAGTGATGGAGACCTCCCTCGTCACAGGAGTTAACGCTTTAAACCACCACAGCTGTTTCAGAAATGATTGTGCCCTGAAAGCCCTGAAAGCATGTTTTTGCTATATGAACCTCCCCAGTTTCAAAGTAACTGTGCTGATTTTTTTTTTCTCCTTTGTTTTGTGCTCCAGACACTTCCAAGTAGCAGCTCACCCTCATCCTGTAGGTGCTAAGTCTGTGCCCACGCTGTGCCCCTTGCAGCACTAAAACTTCTGCTTACGTTGGGACTTCTCAGCTTCCACCACAGGCTCCACAGAGAAAATACCACTGACCCTTGGCTTTGTCCTTCTGCAACTCTGCTACCTTAGCATGTGTCACTTGGAAAATGCAACCAAAGCACGTATCGATGCTGCAGGAAATGTGCTCGGTGGTGTGAAGGCTTCGTTCTGCTCCCCGCCTCAGCATGGGAACTCAGCTCGCTCCCTCCATCCTGCTGCCAGCTTATTTTCTGGGCTGTGACATTTTGCTGCGTAACCTTCCTGCTCCATACCTTATCCAGCAGAACTAACCTGACTTGTTTTTAACAGCTTTGCCCTGAGCTATGCAATGGTCTATTATTTATAATTCTGTAAAACATACTGAAGCTTTAAGAAGGTACACAACTACATTTCTACTCTTCTCTGGCAAGCCTTGCTCCTCTATCAGAAGGTCAGAGACTACTTGAAACGCACGCAGTTTCTGTGCAACTGCTGTAGAAAGGCATCAGGAGAGGAGAAGAAGGGGAAAATGGGGGCCGGGGTGCAGACTCCCTCATAGTGTATTTGTTTAGCCACGATGGCAAGTGGTGCTGGGGACTCTGGGCACATGCAGGGGCAGCAGATGTGCCCGTGACACCCAAGGCTCCACCGCTGCAGCACCCAGCTTTGTGTTGTGGTGCTGCTGCCCATCTCCTGGTCTGCTGGATGTGCTGCTGAGGCTCAGACCCCAGGAAAATCCCCCCTCACTCCAATCCTTGCCTCTCATGTTTTCACCCCGCATGTTGATTGAAGGAAAATGTTCCAAGAAAATGCTTTTTTTTTTTTCCTGAAAATAAAGATTCAGCATTCTGCTAAGTGATTGTGGACCACAGATAATTTAGCCTGGATTTTCTTTGGGTTCAGCTGCCTGGGGCCCTATTTGTCCTCCTCTGGAATGCTTCTAATTGCACTGAGAGCTGAAACCCTGCTTGGACCATGCTTTTCCAAATATGCAAGAACATTGATATCATTTCACTGCAAGTGAAAGATGGAAAAGCTGTTATCTTTCAGAAGAATCACTGGGCAGAAGACCTAAAGACCTTTGTGACTACAGAGTGGAATACCACTCATTTAATTTTAGCCATCTAAAAGCCATGGCATCTCACCTAAGCAATTTGTCTGGTCTCTCTCTATAATCGGTGGCAGGCGATAAGCCTGTCTGAGGATGACTCACTCCATCTATTTTAGGGTGGGCTGAATCACCCCCTTTGCAGCTGCCATTCTCTATCTGTTCACTACACGAGGAATCAAAACAAATCCCTCAGACCAGAGATACCTAATCTGAAGGAGCTAGAATTACAGCTAGAATCCCTCACCCCTGGTAATACTGAGAAGCACAGCCCAAGAACACATTCTGCTGCCTACATGTTGTCCCATCCAGCATCTTCATCTCATTTCTACACGCTGCTATGAAGGACACAACAGTGCCTTTTAACCTACAGCATTTTCACTTTCTGTATCTTCTTTGGGTGCCAGGGGCATTTTAACAGTTAAAGAAGATGACTGTGAGGGCAGCATTGGAGCTGTTCCAGCTTGTGTCCTGCGTGCTCCCAGAGGCATGGGGTGATGGAGAGTCTCCCCAAGCCACACAGCAGAGAGGTGGAGGAACTGAAGTCCATTTCCTCCGCAACTTAGCCCTGGATTGCTGGCTGGCTGCAGGAGCAGGAAGAGCATAACGTATGATATAATGTATAGAGTAACTATACGTGCAATTAAGCACCACCGTGCCTTTCCTATGACTTTGACCCAGAGCTGCCTCTGTTCTCTATTTCCTTTTGTGTATGAGAGCTCATTTTGACCTTGCTTACAGCAGCTGCACACCAATACATTCCCAACTGAAATATTAGTCCAAGCGAGATGTGAATCAGGTCCAGCTCCTCAAACCATTGCTGCTGTCTGCTGATTCAACAAGAGCAGCTGTAGGGGAAAACTCCTTGCCTGGCCCAGGTGGCCCAGCTTTCACCGAGGCTGCTGCACCTCCACCCAAGGAGGTCTGCAAAGCATCATTGGGAATGTGTTGGGGGATCAGCAGATGCACCATGTGGACACATTGGCTGGCTTGGCCCTGTGGGAAGCTCCTGTGAAACTGAAGTGGGGTGGTGTACAGCAGAAGGAAAAAAATTAAAGAAAAACAATTTGGAGGGAGAGGCAAGTGGTTGTTTTTTTAACGGGTGTGTAACATCACTCTGTAATCTCTGTCTTCATGTCTGTGTAGGTGCTCAGACAGTCTCGTTACTCTTTTACTTTTGTCACCAACTAAAAGTGCTTAAGTTGTGTGTAAATTACAGTTACAAAGTGTCCGTGCTAGCTCGTCTTATGGCTGGTTTTGTTACTCAGAAGTACCTGGTCCCAGGCCAAGGTCTTTTCCGCAGGATGCCAATGTGCTACGTGGCGAGCAGCTTCTGTTTCAGAGTTTTCCATCCAGGCCTTTGGATCCTAGGCAATTGCCAAGCCGCCTGCCAGGCCAGTTAAGAGATCGCTCAGGGTAGCAGCCTGTTTAACCAGTGTTTTCCTACAGTTACGTAAGGGGGGTGTAGAATACCCATTAGGAGGAAAATTCCAGCTTGTCCCTAAAAGACAAAGTGAATTTCTCCCATCTCACCTGCAATATCTGACCTCACCCTCTACTCTAGTACCACCAGCTCTCAGTCACTCGATAGCGGTTTTCACCCTTTATGCTACTGCTGTTGTGGAAACCTCTTGTAAGAGCTCACTCTCTGGCCAAGAATACTTGCTTACTGAGTATTTCTTTATCAGTCCTGGCTGATGTGTGTTCCTGCGGATTGCAGCTTCTTCTTTACCTTCTTTTCCAGTATGTCCAAGCTGGCAACATCGTCTGCACTCGTTCTGCACCGTGTCTAGTCCCACCTCAGGTTCCTTCCCCACGGAGGAAAGGATGCTGCTCAGCTGGAGCTCCTATCTCTGCAAGTCAATGAGCATTCAAATTCTCTCTGGCCATTCTAATATTATTTTTAAAAGAGCAACGATGTGAACCCTGGCATACCTGGGCAAATTCCAGCTGGAAAATCTTGCTTAAATGAACTTCCTTTGGTAGCAACTACAGGAAACGTTATTCTTCCCTCTCTGTCCTACTTAAAGTGGGTGTGATCTTGTTGCTGTCATCCCGTCTTTGGCTGAATTTCAGTGGGGGGATGGAAACACGATGAAAATGGTTTAACGACAGATTTACACGAAAGTGTCCTCAAATAATTAATAGGAGGATCAGTCTAGGGAAAAAAAGTTATTAGCTATTCACATGTGGGTGTTAAGTATCAACCCCCATAAACTTCTTCCATGAGTCACCTTAGAATACCCCGGTGATACAATGAAAAATTGTATCTGAAAAAGAGTTGTCATGGAAACACAAAAATAGCTCTAGAAGGGATGTTGAAGGGCCAGCCAGTCACTTCCCCTGTTACAAGATAGGATCAGATATAATTTAACCATTTCCAACAGAATTTCTCTAACTTGTTCTTAGAAACCTCATCAGCCTCCCAAGGTAACCTACTCCATTATCTCAATTTCTCTGGAAAGAAAACAGTTTCCAGACAGCTGATCGTTCTTGTTGGCATCTTTGCACCACTTTGTCTACCCCTTTTATGAAGAACATTTTCCCAAAACAGATGGGTTCTGTAGGTGAAGCTCTACCAGTGCTGATTTGAGGTGAATTATTACTTTCTGTGTCTTGTTTGTCACGTCAGTATAGAGCTTTTATTTTTGCATCAGGATAGCACTGTTGGCACATGGCAGGTTGCAATCTGCCAGAGCTCCCAGAAAACATATTAATTCTCCAAAACAGAGTGAATGAAATGGGAATGCATTGTGTAGTGCTAGCCTGTGTGCATTACCAAGGGAGCCTTCCCTTTCAAGTGCAGAGCTTTGAAAGCCTTATGTAGCAGGCTAACATGGGTAGTGGGAGTCACAGCTTCTGGAATTGAAGGAGCATATTTCAAGGTTCAACTTCTCTGCCAGTGAAAAGCTATCTCTTGCTCCCAAACAAAATTTGATTATACTGTTATACAAAAAAAATTAGTTTATGCCTTGAGCAGCTCTGGGTTTTGCTGTGGATTTGAGAAGTGTCCATGTGCAGCAGAGCAGGTGGGATGCCCTTTGGTGGTGGCACATGTCCCTTACAAAGGAAATCCTTCCATTTGAAATTTGCTGCTTAAAGGCATCTCCACACACCTATTTTTGGAGTCATCCTCCCTTCACCAGGGTGGGGGCCTTTGGGCCTACACCTGGATGTGGGAATGACTTGGTGCCCAGGAGAGAGCAAAACCCTGTGTCCTCCACCAGGTTTTTCTACTGAACTGGACCCAGTGGCTCAAGCACAGCAGCACCACACTACCTCATCCCCTTTCCCCCCTCGGTAGCTCTGTTGATCCTGCAGGTACCTGCTGGGCTCTGCTGGCTGTACAGATACCCTTCATGCTCCAAATTGTCTGTAATTACTCATTAATACTGCTCACCAAGCTCAAGGAGACATGGCAATTTCACATGTCAGAAACTAGAGAGAGCAGAGGTGTTGGAGGCAAACTTCCTGCCAGTTTTTGTCAGCTGTGAGCAAAGAGTTAAAGCTCCTCGGCTTTACATAGCAGGGGTAAGCATGTAACCAGTAATTTCAACCTGCTTGCTATCAGATAAATGAAAACTCTGCAGGGACATTGTTGGTTTAGTGCTTGAACAGGCATTTGACATGTGGTGAAGTGGTGGGTGAGTATTGCTCAGGTGGAGACCTGGATATGGTTCAAGGGAAAATGTGCCTGGCAGGAAAGGAGAAGGAACCTGCAATAAAAGCAGCTTGTGGTGACCTGAGAGTATCCATTCCAACCCTGGCAAAGGGTATGGAGGGCCACCACAAGCAGCCCCTGGCCAATTTGGGACACACGTTGTGTCAGGAAAGGGCTTTGTGCAGGGGGACTGCGAATCCTAGTCACATTTGCCTGGGCCAGCTAGAACCAGGGGCAGGGGTTCACACAGCCTTTCCCTGCTGCTTAATCATGAGCTCACATCTCACACTGTCCCAAACAACACCAGGGGCAGTGGGAAGTATGAACCAGGGGATGGTTTTGTTAGGGCGGGGATGAGGCCACCCTCTTTTTGAGGGAGAATAGCTGTGAATATGAACATTTATGTGCTTGTAGCTCTCAGGATACCATCATTTCCTTTCTGAAGAGAATGGGGATCAAATGAAAGTGTGGGATTCAGAGAACAAAGCAGGCAACCTCTGAGCCACAATGGGCCACACATCCACTGCAGAAGGTGTTTGAGGGAAACACACCATGTCTTCTCCTCCAGCATCTTATCAGATGTGCTCCAAAGAAGGACTATCTCATCTATGACCAGAATCTGTTGTGTGTCCCCAACTGGACGTGTGTCCATCACATCCCTTCTGGGTCACAGGACTGAGTGTCACATCAGCATCCCGATGGGTGACTGGAGGATGAGGGTCTTGTGCCTGTGGCCATGTGGTTGCACATCTTGGGGACTGAGGAACAGGTAGAGCAGTTCAGACAGATCTTAAAAATAGATGGTAGAAGACCTGGTCAGGGCACAAACCTTTCTGGGACTTCCCATTGATGTGGGCAAAGGAGGGCACTCTTGCTGCTTATGTTGGCATCTGCTTCCCTGTATTTACCCTGAGGCATCATTCTGGTCTCTCCTACCACTGGCTCTCCATGCCAGCACATCCCCATGATATCACTTCTAGTTTCTGTTAGGAAAAAAAAAAAAAAAAAAAAAAAAAGTAGCAGTGAAAACATTTTCCCCATTTCTAAAGAAAAGACAATTAAAAGGCTAAGCTTGATCTCTTTTCCATTCCCCAATAAAGACTGAATTTTTACATAATAAAATTATGAGCACCCAAATGGAAGAGGGGCAATCACTGAATTAGAGGCCAGATTTCTAAAGCTAGAAATATGACTCAGTTGTTTGAATACCTGCATCTCTCTAAGCAATATAAAAGAAGTGTGCTATCACCTTGCTTGCTACAGTCGATAGAGCCAAGACTTTTGAAAATGTCTGCCTGAAGCTGTGTCTCCAAAGTCCACTGTTCAGCCATCTGAATAAGCCGACTGATTTTCAGACATTCTGAGCATTTTACAATTCCCACGTGATTCTGCTAACAGAAAATCTTGGCCTCAGAGCCTTGCTGTTAAATTAAGCAGCACCAGGTCTGGCTGCAATTATTAGAGCTGAGAAAAGCCTCCATTTGTGTTTCGCTGCATGCCCAGCAGAGCTGGCCCATGTCCTGAGCAGACCTATGCTAGGTCATTTTTTCAAACAGATTTGCACAGCTTTGCTAAAAACAATCCTCCCGAAAATGTGATCCCACGTATAAAAGAGCCGAGTGATAGGACTCCTGTAATTCCAGTATTGCTGCAAAGCAGCTCAGAAAATAGAGTAAGGCACCAGCAGTGGAAAGGGTGAAACATGCTGCGGTGGAAGAGGCTGCTGGGATCTGCCCGCCTGTGGAATTTGAAATGTTCTCAGAAGTGGAATTGAATTTGCTGAGGTTTCAACTCAAAAGACAGGAAAAAAAAAAAAAAAGTCCTGTTTCAACATATGTTTCTAGTTTGTATGCTAAATGCATTTGCTTCAATGTTTTTGTGTATTTAAACATCTTTAAATCGTATATTATATAATGAAATAAAAAATACAAACAATTCCATTTTGTGAAAATGAAATTTGCATAGGCTTGAGAAAAGGTGGTGTTTCTTTTTTGTAAGATAAATTCAGAAAGTTTATTTCAGCTTCAAATGAATCAACCAAAAAAAATCTTTAAATATTCCATAGAAGAGAATTTGCTTCCTCCAGACAAAGCTCAGCAGCTGCCACAGCTGGTGTGTCTGCCTGGATCAAAGGGACCCGGAAGGGGCAGTGAGACGGTGTAACATTCGTCCAGCATGTGATAGTGAGTGCAAAAGTTAGTGCCTGGAATCATGATGTCATTGTATGAATTACAGAAAATCATAGGAGTTCAGGGAAACTTTCATATCCCTTTCCTGTTGTGGAGAATACTTACGTTGCAAACTGGCTGTGGCAATATTTAATTACTAGTTATGGTCAGTCAAACCTTTACATTTCAGTGGGAGTTTTGCATTAATCAGGAATAAAGGATCTGAAAGACAGACTGTCACTTCTGCAGATCCACTCTACTTCTTGCCTATGGTGCCTTGAGTGAGTATTGAGGACAGAGACTTGAGTATATTGATTATCCACTCTACTTGCCTATAGAATTCAGTATTTTGTTTTCACTAAATGAAATAGTTGGCAACAATACTGGGTTATAGAATGATAACATTCATCTTGTGCTCTGTTTTTTGAAGGAATATTACGCTGTCAAGGTTAATTCAAAGTAACCCAGAAGTTCGCACTTCCTCGGTGGCTTGTTTTGAACATAATCAGTGAGTTCATGTGACTTTGAACTCCTGTTGTACTCCTCCCTCAGTTTTAGTTCTTTAATGATGTCTTTTTGTTGATTCATTGTCTGTGAGTGCAGAGATAACCTCTCATTTTCCTTGTAGCTCACATCATGAGCACAATACAGACTATATGATTCAGCTGTGATTATCAGAGCTCCCTGAGTCTGGAAATGAAGCTTCAATTCCATCAGTCCATCAATTTCCAGATAATCTCCGAGCAAAGCAGTTCATGAATTATAGATCACAGCCCTCATGCATGGAAGAAAACCAAAATTGGTGCAGGTTTACCTTCACAGCTGGTTTATAGTTTATGGCAGTGGTGTTTAAGGAGACCTTTAGCTGTGCCTGCAGCTGGGGTGGGAACATCCAAAAGAGGGTGGGGTAAAGGGGGATCAAGAGGTCGGGTCAGCTCTCCCAGACTGGTAATAAGCCCCTGTTAGTGAGTCAGAACCCTCACCCCAGCTGAAGTCATTAAAGCTTTATGTGTGGGTGTCAGCTGCTAGTGTTGCAAACCACACTTCCTTGAATGGGTGTAGTGAACCGCATAGGGGGAACCACAGACACTGATTTTTTTTTGAAGAAACATAAAAAGCTTTGCTTTGGGACCAATGTATCAGACAGGTTTATGTACGTAACTGCCCAATGCTTTACAAAGTTTTTTTTTGGTTGCTTTTTGACTTTTTTTTTTTTTTGGTCAGAAACTGGAAAAAGTTATTTTAAACTAAATGAAGTTGTGATGATAGCAAAACTCTGTTGGTGTAAAACTTCTCTGGGAGTATATTCTTTGGGAGGTGAAGGCGATTTAATACTGTCTATAGTTATCTAGGTAACTAGTCTATCTAGGTAAGGCTGATCCAGTCAACTCCTCACAAAAGGTGTGCAGTGGTAAGACAAGAGGTAATAGACACACAAGCTAGAGCATGAGAAATCTTCATCAGATGAAAGGAAAACCTTTTTCTTTGTGTAGGGGAACAGATCTTCAAACGGAGACCAGAGATGTAGGGAATTTCCATACCTGGAGATCTTCAACACTCAGAAAAGTACCTGAGCAACCTGATCTCACCTGTGTTGAGCTGTGTGTTGGACTGGAAGACCTCCACTTTGGTGTCCCTCCCAAAATAAAATTAATTTCTTTGTATCCGTGGCTGAAAACCCTATGTATTCCTCAAAGAAAAGCAGATTTGTTAAGAAAAAGTTTCTAAAGCTGAAGTTACAGGTAACATCTAACAGCTCCCAGCCACCAAGAATGGTAAGTCCTGCCCCTCTCGCTCACTTCTCTGATCCCAGACATGTTTTGCCCTCTCCCTTGTGTTTGTTCTGGCACTTGCTCGGCCTTTCACAGGTCCACCTGGATCCCCAGCCTGGCAGAGCACTGTCGGAGTGGCACAGGCCCAGGGAAAGTCAGACCTGGCAGAGCGAGGGTGTTCACCATGTTTGGGATGGGAGGGACGTGGCAGAGAAGGAGCCTTCCTCCTTCCTTCTGGCCTTGGTGACCTACTCGATTAGCTCAAGTCAATCCGTGTAACTGAACCCTGTTGAAGCATCAGTGAAGGAGACAGTTTGAAAAAGCACAGCACTTCTAATACAGCATATGGCAAAGAAACCTCACATTTATTGGACAATTATCCCTAAGTAGCTCTCAGGAAATATTAGGAAATCTGAATACCAGTGTGCTCATGATACAGTCACTACATACAGTCTGTTTTACACTTCCGGAGAGCTAAACCTGAGGAGCTTTGCAGGGATCTTGGCCATCCTAGACCTGTGATTGCCATCTAGTGGGCTCTGCTTTTCTTGCAAACTCAAGAGAAAAGTTGCCTCCTGGAGCAGCCTGCTGGAAGCGGCTGTGCCCTGCATGCCTTCTGCCTTGGCTGGCTGGTAGATTGGCCTTGTCTGCCCCTTCTCCAGTGCTGTGTGTCCCCCCTTGCTCTGTCCAACAGGCATTTTCAGCCAGGGCTGTCGCTGACCCCACACTGCCCAGCCCTGTGGCTGGTACCCAGCTGAGTCTCCATGCAGGGGACAAGACACATACAGAGGAGACCAGGAGGATGCACGCTCACCCCTTGTGCCAGGATGAGTGACCAAGGTGTCCTCTAAATAACCCGAGACACCATATTGATGCCCTGCCATATGACACTGTCCAGAGAGCAAGTTTGGGAGGTCTCTTGCTCAAAGAAGGTAACCCAGGGTATTTTCTGAGCAGTGACAACACACAACACCAAGCAGGCCAGATATAATCTCCTGGGGCATGAGACCATTTTCCATCTTCTGCTTTCTTGCTTTGCAAACTGCCTGCATGGATGGTCATCTCCAGTGGTACAAGATGCCTCTTCTCTGGCAGGAGCAGGTGGCGTGAGCTCTGACATGGCCTCTGCTAGATTAGGCTGCCTAGGGGACTGCAGCTCTTCCACACAATGTCTTCCCACAGTAAGGGATGATGTATTTAGCCTTAACCAGAGCTCTGTATGGGAGACAGAGATGGGAACCACAAGCTGGGTGTGGAGACTTGGGCCTCCCACCATGTGCCAGGAGAGGGAGAAGTCTGTCTGGGCAGGGACTGAGTTTGCGTGTCACCACGCATGGCCTCATGTGATATGTCTGTGGCCTGAAGATGAAACTGCTCTATTTGTCTGACTTGTGCAATTAACTGGGCCTGCTTGTCCTTCCCATAGACTCGATGGATGAAATCTTCCCTTCAGGGGAGGACAGGGGGGGTAATAAGCTGCTAAGGGAAGCCATGTAGAGGGATGAGCAGCCCTCACAGGATTAGGCTGTAAGGCACAAGCCAAACTTGAATATGAGCCATGGTCGAACCTGAGCTGTGCCACCCACCTTCCTGCTCACAGGCATCACTAGAGGGAGACGGAGCACTGACTTGTGGCAATGCCCAGACGTAGCTCCTTAAACCCCAATTTTCTGTGCCTTTTCTTTCAGATTATTGCCCGAAATGCTGCACTGTGGAGTATGACAGACTCATGGGGCCCTCGGCCTCTTCCTACTAGGACCATGTGGGTTTGCTCCTGCCAGCACCGGGGACACAAAGCCCTGTGATGCCAGATGGCACCAACACACATGCACACCCTGTCTGTAAAGCAGCTAAGAAGCTGTGCATACATTAGTGTCTATAGCAAACATGCAGGAGGACATGAGAAAGAAGAGCCAGCTGTGGAGGGTTTGGGCTGCTGTAAAGAAAAAGCGGCAAGATGTTGCCTGCTGGTCCCACTGAGCAGGAGTGTAAGGGGCAGCAGGGGGATGTGAGTAGCTGAAAATGGCCAAGCTGCAGAAAAATACATATTCTGAAAAAAGAAATCTGTTCTTACAGAGAAGAAATGCCCACATAAATACAGCCAGGAGAGACTGCTCTTTGCATGCACAACAGATAACCTAAACCTTGGGTTAAAGCTGTGGGTGACTGGGAGCTGAGGAAAGCCTGAGTAAGATTTGCAGCTGGCCTGCTTGGTCACTCCAGATCCAAAGGGACCATCAGGCAGAGCTGGGACTCACCTCACATAACTTTGTCCCAGAGTTCTAGACGAAGCCGTCTCATTTTCCAGTCCAAACAACAGAGAAAGACAACCCAAAAAGGCAATTCATCTCCTCCTGAGATTGGTGTTTGAGATAAGCGATGTGATTCATTCTCTTGGCTTACCTTCCCTATTGACTACAGAACAGCCTTGACACCTCACCCACAAGAGCTGCCTCGCTGTTGGCTTGTGCTGGCTGGACTGAGTGTAACTTTTAATCTGATCCATGGTGTATCTATCTTAGCCCATACCACAACACCCTGTTTCTCCTCTGTCAAGCAAAAACAAACATATCTTCCAGCAGAATATCTGCCAAGCATATCAAAGACTGGACAATGCACTACTTTAACAGTTTTTCTGATTTCTGATTTAAATTCACCTGGTTTTAGGGTCTAGTCACAAGTTTTTGAAATGTGTTTCTCCATTACTGTTTTCTTCCCATTTATTTAGACTCTATGTACAAATGTGCTCTCAATTTTCTTTTTGATAAAGAGATGACGAAAGATAGTCTTTAAAGGTATTTTGAATAATTTCATGATGCTCTTCTTACCTTCTTCATTTCTTTTGAAATCTTGAAAAACACTGCCAGCAGAACAGTTTGCATGGTTCCAGAGCTGAGCTCATCAAGACTACATACAGGATCAAAATTAACTCCCTGATCATGCATGTTTGTCCCTTAGGTACAAACTCAGTTTTGTCACATCACACTGGGAGCTAAGGTTAAGCTGTTGGACCACTATGGCTGTTGTACTGTTTCACTGCCAGAGGTTCCCAGGATAGGCTTCATAGCATATGCCTGAAATTTTTGTCTACAACTTTGTAAATTTGCTTTGGTTGTATTAGAAATACATTTTACAAGATATTTGCAAGATAAATACTGTAGTATTAGAAATTTTGCCCCTGGATTTTTTCCTAGTTGAAAAAATAAATGTTTTTAGAAAAGGCTAATTCTGTCCTGTATTTACGCCTTTTCTGCCTTTCCTCAGGACAGACTTGCAGATACAGAAGAATATGCATCTCTCAAATATTTGTTTTCTAGTCTTTGTCATGTGGATTATATTACCAATTCAAAATTTAAGGAGAAGCAAGTCAGAGTGTTTGCATTCTGAAATATGTATGCCACATTATATGAGAAGATTATAGCAAACAGCATGAAATCCAGCTATCATGCTGTTCTCAGCAGTTATTTTTCTCTGATACGTTATACTTTTAGATTTATGTCACTGCTGGTGTAACACTATCGTATGTATAAAATCACTGCAAATTTTGTTCTTGAGAAGTTCTTGTGTTTTCTTCAGACTTTTTTCTAGAGAAAGGAAGAAATGCCAGTGACAGGAGTGGAAGTGGGAGATGCTTGGGAACTGGGGACTGAATTTTAGCACTGGCTTTGCCCAGTGGTGAAATAAATTCTCTTTTTATTCTATTTGACTTATGCATTTGTCAGGTAACAGCAACTATAGTGCCATACTTCAATAGCTCACAAAGTGATATGAGACTTATTGACAGAAAGGATGTTTATAAATAGAGGCTTATGCTTAGAAACAAACAATCTGCATAGCATCAGCTATCAATGTGCAGATAAAGGAGGTTGGCAAAAGTACGCTGTTCTACTCGTATTGTCATCACAGTCCTGGGTAAAAAAAAAAAAAAAACAAGGCTCCCTTACTGCAGCACAGCTGTGGTGAACGAAGAGGAGGAATGCTGGTGTCTGGGAAACAGCCAGCTCTGCTCCAAGGACCACACCAACCGGGGATGTTCCAGACCTGTCGGCAGCGGGAAGGAGAAACCTTCCTCGAGCTGCAAGGCCGTTTGGTCTGCCCAGAGGAGACTTGTGCTCTCCTCTGAGAGTATCACTTCTGACCCTTTGGGTCCACAAAGCTTTCCACAAATGCCCCCTTCAGTGGGGCTTGGCTGCCTGCCCTGCCCGGCTGTGTGAGCTCTCAGTGAGGCTGACAGCTGCCTTTCGTGCTGTCAAACCAAGCTTTTCATCATCAGAAATCATTGCCTCCCTGGAGACCCAACAAACCACCTCCCAGCTTTCTCAGAGACCGTTAGAAATGCCAAGGCACTACAAGCCTGCCTTTTTCCACCTCCGGGCAGCCTTCCTGGCTAAACAGAGCCCTTCATCATTTCCTGCCGAGTGCAAGCGCTGCACAGGGTACTGCAGGCTCCCAGAGCTCTCTGCCCATTAGCTTGTGTTACTCTGCATGCTATCTTGTATCTATCTCCTCTTTCCTGAGCCAGCCTGATCACCATCTCCATTATATCTTTAAAGAAATGTTCGTCTATGGAGTCTCCAGTGGTATACTAGCCAGGAAAAGAGAGGGAGAGGGAAGGCAGGAAGGAAGGGGAGAAGGGAGGAAGGGAGGAAGGGAAGGGAAGAAAGGAGGAAATGAGGAAAGAAAAAAGAAAGAGAGAAAGGGAGAAAGGGAGCAAGAAAGAGAGAAAGGGAAAGGGAGAAAGGGAGAAAGAAAGAGAAAGAGAGAGAGAGAGAGAGAGAAAGAGAAAGAGAAAGAGAAAAAGAGAGAGAGAGAGAGAGAAAGAAGGAAAGAAGGAAGGAAAGAAGGCAAGAAGGCAGGCAAGAAAGAAGGAAGGAAGGAAGGAAGGAAGGAAGGAAGGAAGGAAGGAAGGAAGGAAGGAAGGAAGGAAGGAAGGAAGGAAGGAAGGAAGGAAGGAAGGAAAGAAGGAAAGGAAAGAAGGAAAGAAGGAAAGAAGGAAAGAAGGAAAGAAGGAAAGAAGGAAAGAAAGAAGGAAAGAAGGAAAGAGGAAGAAAGGAAGGAAGGAAGGAAGGAAGGAAGGAAGGAAGGAAGGAAGGAAGGAAGGAAGGAAGGAAGGAAGGAAGGAAGGAAGGAAGGAAGGAAGGAAGGAAGGAAGGAAGGAAGGAAGGAAGAAAGAAAAAGAAAGAAAGAAAGAAAGAAAGAAAGAAAGAAAGAAAGAAAGAAAGAAAGAAAGAAAGAAAGAAAGAAAGAAAGAAAGAAAGAAAGAAAGAAAGAAAGAAAGAAAGAAAAAGAAAGAAAGAAAGAAGACCCCAGCATTATTTCTTGGTCTGAAGGAATGGAAAGTAAGGGGCAAGCTCTGCGCTTTGATGTGGCCGTGCTCCATCAACAGAGGCAGCTAAGCAGAGGCTGACTAGAGTTGTATCTCACATGTATGTAGTAGCAAACTGTGCCTTCACTCGTGGTATCAGGAAGCATGAGTAAAATTTGGGGAGAACAGAAAGGGAGGAAAGGGAATAGAGAATACTATCTGTTCCAGTGCAGATTTCCGGAATGTTAGTGGTGCAGTGAGACCCTCGGAAAATGCTCCAATTCCCCCTTTTTTTTTAAGAAGACAATGAAGATGAGCAAATTTACACAACCATCATATTTCATTCAGTCTTCTCAGAATCACAGAATGGTTGAGGTTTGCAGGACCTCTGGAGGTCATCTGGTCCAAACCCCTGCTCAAGCAGGGACACCTACAGCAGGTTGCCCAGGACCACGTCCCGGTGGCTTTTGAAAAGCACTCTTCAACTGCTGATGGAAAACTCCCAAGAAAAATGGTCTAGTTAATATGGGATCCATGCCTCAGAGCTGCAGGTCTTGCATCTTCTGTGATAGCCTGTGACAGAACTGTGATATTTGGAACAATATAAACATTTAAAATCTGACGTGTGGGAATTCTCCTGTTGAAAGTCCTCAGATAACAACCCTTGTAACACCGGTATTGTATTTTACAGATGTGGCCCTCCGAAGCTTGTACATTCAAACTCCACCTCAGCTGCTCAAAACCCCTAAGAACCAGTGAGCCTTGTGTGCTCCTACGTGTAGGTCACCTGTTCCTGAAGCTCCTTTCTGTCCTTCCCAAACATTCATTGTGAGTTCTTCTCTTGCCTGTTTCTGGGGCATCTCTGACCCCTTCACTGCTCACGCTGTGCCAGGGCTACTGTGGGGCACCCCATTGTGCTCTGATGGTGACACTGCTCTCTGTGTGTGCCCCCATTCCTGTCTCTGCACCACGCTAGGGGCTCTTCACAGCCCTCGATTTGTTTTCCTACAACTCCAGTTCTCCCTTTCCCACCTCTCACATAGTGCCCCGCTGCATTTACCTTTACTCCCTGCTCTGTGCACAGGGGCTGTCATGTAGCCTTCAGGCCTTTCTCCACCCTTAACTCCTTGCCTTTCAAAACTGCATGCCATCAAAATCCTGTCTGGTTCATGGATTAAAAGGGGATGAAATTCAAAGTTGATCATAGCCAGGGATCTGGCAGCCAAATATACAGCACATTTCTGAAATGGAGATACTATTTGTAATTTCAGGCATGTCGGGCATTCAGACATTTTCTTATTTTTGCTCATGCATGTCTTGAATTAAGACCCTTAAGGAATAGCTGTGTGAGTATGCGGTCATGCTGGGATCCTCCAACAGATGCCAGGAAGAGTCACTGACCCCAGGCAAACGCTGCTCTGCTGGGGGGGAGCTGTGGCACTGGTCTGCACCTCTTCAGTTTGAAACAAGGGGGCCATTAAATGCCCCTGCCTTTGCGCAGGGCTGAGACAATCAAAACTCTTTCTCTTTCTGCTTGTTCAACTTGTTTGCAGGGCCACAGGACTGAGGGTATTCCATGTTAATAAACTGTAGTGTACTGGAAAGATACCTGGATAGTGTAGTCAGGTTTTTCCTGTTAACGGAAACAAGGGCCCACATATCACTAATCATCTTAATTGCAGGCAGCAATGTGACTGATTCAAGAAGAAGAAATAAATGCCTATTTCCCAGAAGGAATCTCCATGGCAACAGGAGGGTATGGGACTCATCTGGTCCCACATTTCCAGGATCGATACATACATTACAGATAGCATTAACCAGTGTGTGTACTCCCATCACCTGAAATAACAATCTGCCATCAGCCTGTTCACATCTGTCACAGCATAATTTCATCCCACAGGGGTGAAATTTGCTCAGCCTTTGAAAGGAACTAAGTAGGGGGGAGCATAACTGAAGGTCATCGTGTTTCTTTCTGAACCTGCCCGCCTTCAGCAATATCCAGCTGAGCTGCTTCAAATCCTTGCTTGAGGATGTGGAGCTTGGGTGGATGACTTGCAGTTATGTGTGAGAGCTGTGGATGGTTCTCTCTGGATTACGCTAAGCTCCAGAAAAGGAGCTTCTCCAGATGTCTGTTCTGGAGCCCATCCTATTAACCAAAAGATTAATCCATAGGTTAATAACCTGTAAGGTAAGATGCATATGTGCACTGAGTATACAGTTTAGCTGTGGTGTGCAGAATGATGTCTTCTGCTAGCTGCTAACCTGTATGAAGGACACTACATGCTCCATGCTTGCATGGATTTGATTCTATTATTTTGAACTTCGATGCAAATGTCCAGTCTTGGCTCCATCTCTCCCAATTAGGGAGGCCTTATGATTCACTGTCGTTAGATTTAGTAGATGTCTGTGAACAAACTTTGAAATATCTAAATTCCAGGGCACAAAAGCTCCTTTATAACCCTCATTCGAAATTAAGCTTGTGCTGCATTCTTGCCATTTTGAAATGACCCTTGTCTTGAACACTACGTCTTGTGATCCGTAAATTGACTACAGGAAAATGTTTCTAAACTAATGTAACTTTGTATTAATGCAATAGTTGTATGTCCTATCTACATATCTCTGATCTAGGGAGTCGTTATATCACAATCCTTACCACAGCAAGGGAGAAACAGCAAGGGAGTATTATACAACTTTATTGTGTATGAACAACACATTATTTTACAATATTTTTGTAACATGAGTCTGTTCCAAGACCCAACTGGAATATCCAGAAAAGCCCTCTTAATGGATGCCTCCAAATTCCTGACTGTCACCACGTTTCAAAGTGGCAGCTCTAACCTCCTCTGTCCTTGCCTGCATTTCTCATCTCATCAGAAATATATATTATTTATACATAGCCTGGCGTAACTCCAAGGAATCTGTTATAATTTATCAAGTGAACATCATGCATTTGGAAATTGTCTGCATACTTATCTACACAATAGACTCCTCTGCTACATGGACTCCCACATATTCCCTGGAGACACGACTCCTTCCCCAGATCCCCCCCAGCCTCTTCTTGTGTTTCCTTGTCTATCCTACCGCACACTGGAATTTCTGGCCCTGTGCCTCAGAGCTCTGACATGGCTTTTTGGGAACAGTGCGTCTCACTGTCTGCCGAGATGCTTGCTCCTTGCTGTGTGCATCTGTGTGTATGCGGTGCTTGATGAACATACCTTCCTTTAAACGAAAATCATATTTATTTTTCTGGAAGCTTTAAGGCACATGAATAAGCACTGCTGAGGTCAATCCATTTCCTGTTGAACCTGCAAAGTGGCCACTTTAATTTAGGCAAGAATAAACCTTGTCTTCCATCACGGTCATTTTCGTAACAGAACTATAATCCTTGTATAAATTATACTTCACTCTATACACCATACTACTTACTTCACTTACTTGATACTCCAGAAGTAGGTTTCGCTAATCTGGGCCATGTAAAGCTCTGGCTAAACCAGCCTTGTGGCCTACTCCCCCAAAGCTTGCTCTTCCCACATGTGCATGCTCCCAGTGCTCCTCTCTGCCAGCAGAAGCCTTTCACAACACACAGCTCAGCCACGTGAAGTAGTTGCTCTGTTTTCATTTATGCTGCAGGAGCGAGTTCCAAACTGTAAGGACCCAGGCCGAGCATTGTGTTCAGTCCCAGCCACAGCAGCTTGGGGCTTCCCTGTGGCTTCACCCAGGCTGGGGAGTGGTGCGGACACCTCTTCTTCAACACAGGCAGACACATCAGCACGGTCCCCTCTGTCCACTACAAAGATGGGAAAGCATGTAGGAGAAATACTTCCTCCAGCTGTCAGGATTTCTCCCTATTTCAAGCCACCTCGCCTGTCCCATTGGGTGGGAGGCAGCATGTGGATAACCACCACAGAGCAGACAGCACAAATGCATTTACTCACACGGAGGCAGCAGACTGAGCTGAGGTTGGGCAGAGCAGGGTGTACAGTGGGATCACGAGAGACACAGAGGAAAGTGGAAGGGTTTGTAGCGGAGATGAAGGTATGAACAACTGTGATTTTCTAAAAGAAAAATTTATCCTCGCAGCTGTGGGTCTTTCTTAGACCCTGTTTGTCAGGTCATCAGCAGGTGCACTGGGACTCCTAATTGTGAGGGAGCTGCAATTAGGCTTGCAATTAGTAACAATAAATGAGGACATTTACAGCTGGCAAGCTTGCCACCCCACTGCTCCCCTGTTCAGGTGGGTGCATCTGTGGTAATGTTAATGTTAGACATGTCCTGAAGTTATTAGTTCAGTCCTATTGAGAAGGCACATCTGTTCTTGCTTATACTGAGTTCATGCACGCCAGCTTCTCTTGACAGCTGTGAGGGGCTATGTACTCAACATGGAAGCCCAGAGATGAGCCCAGAGGTAACCACTTCATCTAAAAAGCTGGGATGTATGTATAAGCAAAAAGAGTTTGTGCATGATGTACGCTATAGACCCTGGTGCTGCTCACAGCCTGCCATGTGGATCCCAGTCCCTGTCTATATTGCACTTTGAAGTTAGTATCGAAGTCTGCTATGCTGTACTGTGAATTTCTTGACCATGGCACTAAGATGTTTAGAATACACCTTCACAGAGCTGGACCATGGGCTTACCCCTCCTTCTGAGCTCTCCTCTTCTGGCAAGAGCACAAATAGAATCAGAAGACACCAGGAGGAGGGAGCTGGGAGTTTTGGTGTCAGCATATGAGAGCCCAGTGCACTGCCTGGAAAAGGGGAGCTGAGCAGCTGCTGTGAGTTTGAGTGCTGATAGTGGAAATGGGTCTTGCAGGGGCATGAAGGTGCGTTTGAACTAGCAGGATGGAGGTACCCACGGTGCTGTTTTGCACTGCCCAGACTACTGCAGGTAGGGAGATGGTTTATTTTATACACCATACTAATTAATTCACTCAACTGATACCAGTTAACTTGAAAAACAGCTGGTTTTCAACTCTATCCAAATAGATGGACTGTTTTGACAAAATCTTCAGACACTGGTTTTCTGCATGACCGTGTGTGAAAGCTGTAGGGGAGGTTCCTTTGTATCATCCACAGGGGGACACCCAAGGGGAAGAACAGCCCTTCTTAGCAATTAATCTTCCCCCCGGGAGCATGGATAAAAGAATGCTGCAACACAGAAAGGATATGAAGCCAAAGGACCAAAAGTATAGCAGATGTGAAACTACAGAGATCTCCCCTTTCAGACAGATTTTGTTCCCATTTCCTCCCTAACCTACTTCAGGCACTGTGGTGCCATCAGTTTGAACATTATTGCCTTTTTTTTGTTTGTTTGCATGAAGACCTTTGACACTGGTATCAAACTGTAGGTCTCATCACCCCAGGACACAGAATGTACTTGTAAGAAACTCAATAGCCAGTGCCTTGGAAAACAGAGTACAAGAAAACACTTGAACTGAAAATCAATAATAGATTTTTTCCTCTTAAGTCTGCATTGCTAATGCTTTGTGGGATTACTTTTGTATTTCTTTTCAGGTCATAAAGAACATGTTAGCCCTGGACACACATGAAAAAAATGCATCAGAATTTAAGTACTGAAAGGATTGTTCTTGGACTAGCATGGAGGATGTCTCTCTATCAGCAACCATCCTGGATGTTTTAAGAAATCCTGCTTCTGTGATTGTGCTGGAGCCTGAGATGGTCGCATTTGGGCAGGACAGTTGGAGCTGCCCTTGCCAACAAAGGAACAAAGCTGGCTTAGGGCTACCTGCAGATGTGGTTGATCTCGGTGGGATTGCTCCGAGCCAGGTTGCAGTTTTCTTTTCCCACAGTGATACTGGAATCCTGATCAGAGGTGAACAGTGCTGAGTGGCTGGAGAGGGAAAGATGTTGGCTCATGAAGTGGAGGAAAAGAGTTGGAAACGTTTGACGTTTCTGATATGAGCATCCTGACAGCTACAATCAATCAAAAAACTTGCCATCTACCTCTGTTTCTTCACTTTGAGGGTTATACTGAAAACGATACGTCTTCTTTGGGAACTGACCAACATTTTTCACAGGGATGGGGAAAGTGCAAGGTGGAGGGAAGGCTCGTATGAACACCACCAGCCAAACTGCAAAAAGTGTCCAAAGAAAGAAGCCAAAGAGACAGGGTTGGAAGCTTCCTTCAAACCATTCTTTCTCCCACTCCTCGCCCTTAGCTTGGAAGACCCTGAGTAAACAGGATCAGGACCCTGAGGTGTGCCATGCCTGCCAGCAAGCCTTGGCTGTGCCATCCTGTGGCAGGATGGCAGGGTTGATGCCATCCTGCGGCCTCTCTTGAAGTTTCTGTGTTCAGGCAGAAACAAGGATGGGTTCAGCTGTTACCACAGCTAGTTTAAATTACTTTTTCTCAGGGGGGTGGTTGTACAGTATCACGCGGTCCCAGAGACCCAAAGCTGAAAGGCACCTGTGTGACAGCAGTGTTGCACCCAGGCTTTTTTTTTTTTTCTTTTTTCTTTTCAATTTTCTACTTCCTAGGCACATATTTCCTTCATGTCTTTGCCAGCATACGCACTCAGAAAAGCTCTCCCCAGCAGCGAAGGGAACTCTGCTTTATTCAGCATGTAAGATTCAGCCTTGCTGGCTTGCTGGTGAGAAATTATTCTGGTTTCAACACTACCCTGTTGGACCCAGGACTGCTGCACAGAGCTTCATGTGCTCTTCACTGCCTCTGGTATGGTGACCCTTTCTGTGGGTCAGTCTCAGTTCAGTTTGCTTTTTCAGCTTTCCATTTTGCCTTTTTTCTGTTGTTTCCTGACATGGTAGATCATCTTTAGATCTTTAGATGTTCGTCCCATGCTGTGGAGCTGATGCCACACACCACTAGAGATAAAAATGTTTCTCTGTACCTTTTTCTTTTTTTTTTTTTTTTTGGGGGGGGAGTGGGTTGGGAGGTATGCTTTCTCTGAGCTATTCCCTTTGTTCTATCTGATAACAATAAACAGAATAGACAAAAGCAAAGCACTGACATATGTATCTACTTTCTTCAGTTTTCCAGATTTGATAGAGGAAGCACCATCACACCCAGACTATGCACTTTTGGCTGGAGTGCAGTGATATCTTATTTCTTCTTCTAGCAGCAGTTGCTTCCCTAACCTAGATGGGGATAAGTTAGGAGGGTGATATTCTGCTATGGTTGTGCCTTGTGCTGATCTGTGTGCTGCAGTGGCCAGTGTAAATGAAGGAGAGTCAACTGCATCTGGCTTTTCTGCAGAAATTAAGTTGTGAGCTGACAAGTCAGTTAAGGGAATGAGAGCGTAGATGGAGGAGCTAATAAATTTCTCAGCTTTCAAAATTAAGTTTAAGGCAAGTGGCTAAAAAACATAAAGTATATCCACATCAAACTTCTCATGCTAACCTGGGCATCCTGTGATTAGCAAGTATTACTTGATATTTTGAACGCTTATTACCAATTTCAGCCATCCCCACGTGTTCTGTCTGCATGGGAAGGGCTCTTCAAACATTTTGGCCAAATATTTTTCCATCAAAGTCTGTAATGTAATTAATGTTGAAACCTTTTTGGAAGCAGCATTGATTTTTGACAAAAACCTCGGCATGAAAAGTACAGGTTAGTGTTGTTCTGAAAAACAGCTAAAGTGCAAAAAAAGTGACTTTTAGTTTCACTGCGTTCTTTAGTTTACTCTGTTTCTGCCTTTTAAAACTCTGTTTTCCCCCCCTTTTTTTTTAATATCTCCCCACTTTTTTCCATTGGATAAGAAGAAAAGCTATTCCACAAAAGTGAAAAGAAAACCACGTATTACTTTTATTATTATTATTATTATTATTATTATTATTATTATTATTATCTGCACGTTAAAATTTGAAGTCAAAACTGGGACTTGATGTGAAACAAATGTCAGTTTTAGTTTGGTATTATACATAAGGAAACCAAACACCTGACTGTGGGGAAAGAGGAGGGGAAGAAGACTCATTTTTCCATCAGCCACCCTTAAGGTATCTTGACCATAACTCCAATGTCCAATTTTCCAAACTCAGCTTTGAAGTGAAGGAGAACAGCAGCTGCCAGTCTCTGCTGAGTCTTTCAGCACTCTCCTTTGATCACTCCGAACAAAGTCATTTGTTTTTCTCACTTCATTTTCAAAATTCATAGGAAGAAAATTATTGGCGCTAGGCCTGTGGAAGAGAATAGGTGAGGGCTGCAGTTGTGGGTCTGTTGTGGGGCTCCGGAGACTTCGTGGATTTTTTATGTCAAAAGATGCTAGGGCTACGTACCTGGGGAGCACAGGGCTGAGCGGCGCTTTTGCCCTGCGTGAGCTCCTGAGCATTGCTGCAGGCCCCATGCAAATACGCCATGCAATATGTGGACAAAAAAAGCACCTTCCTTGCCATGCAAATAACAGTCAAAACTGAAGATTATAACTGCCATATGTTTTTCTTAATAACTTAGACTATAAGACCCTCTTTACAGCAGACCAGCTGAAATAGAAAGTCCTCTCTCCCAAGTCTGGTTATGTGAGAGGGCAGAGATTACCAGGCTAACCTGGGCTCCTATACCATCCACACCACCTGGAGTTCCCGGAGTAGGATCTCACACCTGAGACAGATGCAAAACCTAGACAAGCAGCAGCATCTGTCTGCTAAACTGTGGAGAAGGATCTTCACCTCCAAGAAGGAACTGTGAAATGGTGAATGGCACAAGTGCAACAGCGCAAGAGCATCCTGTTAAAATTTCTGCCATGGTTTTCCCATGTCTGTGCTTATCCCAGATGTTTTTTCATATATTGGCTCACACTGCACCGAGAAAAGTGGAGAGAAATTTTCCACCATTGCTATCAGGGTTCAGACCCGGCTACATGAGAGCCCTACTCTAAAACAGCTTCCAGCTGGCAGCAGGGTTTTCAGCAGTGTCATCTAACCCTTCTGGGAGAAAATGTCAGGAAAGCAGTCTGGAGAAATGTCTTGTCTCAACTTGCCAAATAATGGATGGTGTTATTTGGATAAGATGCTCCACGAGACGTATACTCAAGCTGACATTTAGGGATCAGGCTAGACCAAGAAAATATTTTCCATCCCTAGTGGTTATAACTTTATGGGGGTCATTCCTACATTGCAAGCCTTCTGGAGAAACATGAAACTGCTTTTACCATTTTTTTTTAAAATCTCATTGATTGTTCATTGTTTTCGTAAAATGAAAAAGCAGCTGTGATTCATCCCTATACATCCAGTGGATCAGATTAAATTATTCCTGTCCAAGCATACCTTGAAAATAAACATTTTCCTCCTCGTTTAATTTCTGTTGCATATGATCCAGTTCTTGTAATCATATTCTGGGCAGAGAAAAAGCTGCTGTGATTGACAGCATGGAGAGCAACAGATGGTGCTGTTTCTGTTCCATTGAGAGCTAGAGAAATAAGCCTATTCACTGGCATTACAGACTGACTACTATAGATTTAACTCTCCATTTTAGCTCAGTTTGTGTGTGTGTATGTGATGAGCTCTGTTAATGCCTTTTAAATCAAACACTCTGATAAACATCAACTTTAAATTAAAAACAAAAACATTTATAGTCTTTTAAACCTTACTAATATTTCTCACAATTTTAAATGCAGATGGTTTCGCACACAAGCATCAGTAAGGGTGCTGGGGTGCAGAGCAACATATTCATGGTGTAAAATTCCAAGGTGATTGCTCAAGGCTGGTACTACTCACTATGTTGTACCATGTAGTATATATGGGAGGATAAAATCATTGCAAATTTCACAAGAACAAGAGCAGAGTGAGTTGGTTGCCTGAGTGTATATCCAGAGTAATTGTAGATATTGCTTTGAAATGTATTGGTATAAGTGGGAATACCTTGTCTGGGTAATTTAGATAAAAAGTGCACAGCAAGTTTGTACCTTGGATTTCCCAGAGAAGGCCTTTTTTTTCTGGGCAGTCAAAACACAGCAGGGCTGGCAAGTAAAGCCCCAGTAATCCTGACGCTAAGGAAATCTCCCATGCAAAGGAGAATTTCAAGCTGCTCATTTATCTTTCCTGCTATTTTCCTGCAGGCTTCTGTATGTTTTTGATTGTCTAGACTAGATATTTCTATTCAACGCTACTGCATTTTCTAAACTTTAACTTTCCCTCTCTGAATCAATTGCCTTCTAGCTTTCCACATCACAGTGTAAGTTACAAAGCAAAATGTCAAACAAATGTCTTGTCCTACAAATGTCTTGTAGGACATTGGACGGACAAGGCATTACCTCGGGGCTGTCATGTGGATACACTTTCCATTGTTTGACTGCTCATCAAGTCAAAAAGGTCACCACTGGAGCAAACGTCAGTTGCAGTGCTGCTGATGCTAAGCCAGATCAAGAGAGCAGCAAAAAGGCTTTGCTGAGTTGAGGGAGATGAAAACACAGGTTTAAGGACTTTCATAAATTGGGACCAGAAAATTTGGTGCTACCTCTGAGTGGCGGGGATTTGTATAGTACTTTAGAGACTTTAGTTAATATATTTGCCAGATATGTTCTGCAAGCATGGATCTTCAAAAAAAAAAAAAAAAAAAAAAGCTGAGAAAAGCTAACTTTGCTGAGAGGGGTTCTCTTTTTTTCTCAAAAGGCATTTACATTGCTCTTATCCAAAGTCTCTGAGGTCTGTGTGTATGAGAGACTAAGCACTTTAGTCTGCTTTAGCTTTGCAAGTTTTTATCACAAAATCATGAATAAGTTAATCAAGTTTTGACACAAACTCAGTGTTCAGGTCTGTGAACTTGCATTAAACCACGATCTTGTGGCTTGTAACAGTAAAAAAAAAACAAAACAACAAAAAAACGCAAGTAAGTCTTGCAGTGATTTTTCCAGCCCTATTGCACACCAAGGCTCAGACCCATGCAAATGCCAGCAACGGTGTGTAAACCTTCAAAGACTGTTTGGATGCCACAAAGATGGCAGTGAGCTGTAGCACAGAGCAGTAGAGGGAATCATATAAAACTACACTGTTCTGAATGCAATTCTGTTCTTCTGTTAAATACACAAAGAAGAGACAAAATTCCTGAACTAAGTCGATGAGAGCCACAAGCAAGATACCTTGCCTACAGCTTTCAGAGTGGATTTCTGAATTAAGGTTATTAAAGCCACGGGTGGTTGGGTGTGTGGATGGATGAATGGATATACCACAAGAACTGCTCTTACTACATGTACAGGCTACTGAGTAAGTAGATCCTATGGGTGTGGTATGAATTGGAGGGTTCAATTAATGTCTCTGAAACTGAATGCCAGTTTTCTGCCCTCCAGGTTGGAATGGGAGTTATTTGGTAGGTAAATGTATTCCTTCACTGAACTCATTCCTTTGAACACATGCAGTCTGATGTTTGGAAGGTATTTCCACAGTATAAGGTGGTTTGTAAAGAAGCAACACTCTGTTCCCATACAATCAAAATTAGGTTCAGCTACTTCAATGTTTTTTTTTCTCCCCCTGCCCTTCCTACTGTCAGGAAGAAGCTTATGGTTTTGTACCTTTTGCTGTGGTCAGGTCATTCTTTTCAGTTAGCATGGAAGAATGTGGTTGGTAACTCACCCTTATCCCACCCCTGTGACTGCAAGCAGAACCAGCACAGGGACAGCAGCTGCCCCACAGCTGTCTGCAGTGCTCGCCAGCAGCATCCTCCCGCTGATGGATGTGGCTGACCGCTCCCTGGCCACAGTCCTCATATAGATCCAGTCGCCGTGTCTGACGCTGGATCCAGTTCCAGTTTTCCCTCAGTTAAAAGGGATGCATGGTCTCATTTGGCAGGATCCACCTCCTTTGTCAGCAAGCTGCCGGAACGCTATGCGCTCTGAGTTTAGAGATGCGTTGAGCTGTCTCCTAACATGGCCCGTCTCTCTGATGATGGAGTTTACACCAAATACAAATAATTTTGATGTGGATTTCCCTTCCTCTGGTTCACCCTTCATTCCCCCACTGCACCTTAGGGGGTCTGCACTGCACAGCGCTCTGGAGCACCGACCTCATGGCAGCTCCTGCTGCTCTGCTGATTGCATGCATAACACATTGGGGTCCTGTTTGCTTTCAGAGTGAAGGAAAGCCAGACCACTAGAAATTATTGTCCTTTCAGGGTTTTCACCCCACTTGAAAGCAAACTTTTGCTCTTTCTGGTACCCATGTTGCACTGCAGGTTCCTGCACAACATGAACCTCAGTTTGGATGAAGAAATGAATCTACAGCAAGACCCCAGACCACAGCAGGCAGAGAAGTGTCTTATAGAGGACATTCAGACATGTGATGGGCAGCCTCTGACTGATATTGTGCAGACTCGGGGCCTCTGCTTAGGTTCACTGCCTGAAAGGAGGTAGGTAAGTCCCTCTCAGTGATGGTTGCTGTGTTAGAGGGTGCTGGGACAGTTATGCAACCTCTGTTTGAGTCTAGCAAACTGTTTGTTGTCTGCTAGATGTAAAGCTTCAGCAGGTCATTTTAAACCCCCTCCAGTTCCAGACATATACACTTCACTGTGCTGGTAAATCTGCGTTTCTGAATTGCAGAAACACTTCTCACCCACCAGACTAGGTGAACACCTTTATCTCCTGTCTCCGCTGCTCATCCTTGCCCTGTTGGCTTAACCTCCTGGCACACTTCTGCTGGTGGGGATTGTTTTTTCTTGGTTTTCAGGAAAACATGTGCTCACCTGTTGCCCAGGACACTGCTAATCTGTGCAATGTGATATGTTTCAGGGGGAAAACAGGGTGAGGACTAATGGCGGAAAATCCCATCAACTGGAGCACATGGTAAAGATATCAACCTGAGGATTTGCAGAAGTTACTTGAAAGGACACAGTTTCCTTTCCAAAGTCACCCTGAGAAGCACAGTTTTTCTCTGGAAAAAAAAAATATATATATATATTAAAAGGAGTGCACGTGGCTAGTGTCTTGGATCAGTTTTATCAGCAGATGGGGGAAACAAAGTCTCCAAGAGGAGGTGAAAGCTGCTGCTCTGGGGAGAAGGGGAAAGATGAAGTCCCTCCAGTCCAGGAGCACTGCTTAGGCTGTGTGAGGTGGCCCTGCCCAGTCCAGCCTCCTGCCATGTCTTGAGTCCTGCCATCTGCCTCACACCTGGGCTCTGTTTTTGCCTGGCATGTCCCCACATCTCTGAGGCCTACCTCCTTCCCTGCCTCCCCTCCCTGATATGGCCACCTGAGGGAGGGCAGCCCTCTGCCTCGGCCCCAGTTTCTCTTTCTGGCTTATCTCTGAGATGCCATTTCCATCCTTCAGGCTGCTTTTGGTGGCAGCCTACTTTACCTATGCCTACAGTTGGCCACAGGCACTGACCGCAACGGTGGTGTCGCTTTTCCCACATACCATCCATACAGCTCAGCCTAAAGGTAGAGGCTGGGCTTGCTGCCTACTGTGTTGGGAGTTTCTTTGCTTAGAAGCTGGCTAACAGTCCCATGGCAGAGCCTTTCTTAACAATACTCAGGTTTCTTTCCTGCCAGAAACTGAATCCGACATTACTGATGAAGTTAATAGAAGTTACAGACACGGGGCGAGACTTGTTGAGCCAAAGTGTCCCACTGCAGAAGATCTTTTGGCCGTAATCCAGCATCCCATCTGTTTTTCTTATGAACCAATGAGGAACATTAAAATCAGATCAGTAAATTTAATGTCTGCTTTAGCAGCTTCTGTGTCTTGAGGTTTTTGAGGCATTTCTAAAGATGTGTTGCAGGAATAATGTCTCTTTATTTCTCTCCAAGGCCCATGTTGGCTAAATGAATCTATACAAGAAAAAAATTACGCCTACCCCATAGCTTAAACCCCAGAAGGCAAAGGCAGGGACTGGGAGAATGAAGAACCTCCCACTGTTGGAGAAAATCAGGTTCAAGACCACCTAAGGAACCTGAAGGTGCACAGATCCATGGGACCTGATGGGGGTCCTGAGGGAACTGTTTGCTGAAGCTGATAAGCCACTATCCATCATATTTGAGAAATCATGGCAGGCCAGTGAACTTCCCACTGATGGGATGAGGGGAAACACAACTCCCATTTTTAAAAAGGGAAAATGGGAGACTACCATGACTGGCCAGTCAGTCTCACGTCTGTGCCCAGCAAGGTAATAGAGCAGATCCTACTGGAAACTGTTCCAAGGCACATGGAAAATAAGGAGGTGATTAGTGTCAGCTAACACGGCTTCACTAAGGGCAGATTGTGCCTGACACATCTGGTGGCCTTCTACAATGGGTTTACAGCATTGGTGGATAGGGGAAGAACAACTGATGTCTTCTACCTGGACTTGTGCAAAGCATTTGACACTGTCCCCCATGATCTCCTTGTCTCTAAATTGAAGAGACATGGATTTGATGGATGGATCACTGGTAAGGAACTGTCTGGGTGATTGCACTCAAAAAGCTATGGTCAACAGCAAAATGTCCAAGTGGAGATCAACAATGAGTGACGTTCCTCAGGGGTCAGCACTGGGACCAGAGCTGTTTAATATCTTTCTGGGTGACATAGACAGTGGAACTGAATGCACCCTCAGCAATTTTGACAACGACACCAAGCTGTATGGTGCAGGTGACTCACTGGAGGGAAGGGATGCCATCCAGAGGGACCTGGGCGGGCTTCAGAGGTGGGCCTGTGCAAACCTCATGAGGTTCAACAAGGCCAAGGGCAAGGCCCTGCATCTGGGTCAGGGCAAACCAAGCACAAACACAGGCTGGGAGGAGAACTGAATGAGAGCAGCCCTGAAGAGAAGGGGCTGGAGGTGGTGATTGGTGAGATCAGCATGAGCCAGCAATGTGCCCTTGCAGCCCAGAAAGCCAACCATGTCCTGGGCTGCATCAGAAGCAGTGTGGCCAGCAGGGAGAGGGAGGGGATTGTCCCCCTCTGCTCTGTTTTCATGAGACCCCACCTGGAGCCCTGCACCCAGCTCTGGGGTCTCCAGCACAAAAAGGACATACAGCTGTTGGAGCAGATCCAGAGACCGCGAGGATGCTCAGAGGGCTGGAGCACTTCTCCTGTGGAAGAGCTCAAGACCAGGCTGGATGGGGCTTTGGGCAACCTGGTCTGGTGGGAGATGTCCCTGCCGATGGCAGAGGGGTTGGAATTGGATGGTCTTTAAGGTCCCTTCAAACTCAAAGCATTATGTGATTCTATGATATCCCTCCTGCACTTGTCACCTTTAAATTGCGAAAGGTGCCAAGATGATTGACTTCTCTAAAAATATTTATTAAAGACATTTTTCTGTACTAAATAGAAACAATAGTGAGTCAACAAGAAAGCAGATTAATTTATATACCTTAAGGGTAATTGGTTCAGGAAACAATTTTTATCTCTGTCTGGTTTTCCACAGTAAGGCTTGTAGAAAGAAATGTTTTCTTTCCAGAAAGCATATTAAAAATGGAAAGCAATATCTTTCCATAACATGATTCTAACAAAGTAAGTAGACATAGCAGTACCATGGGTGGTCATAACAAATTAATTACAGACTGATAGGGAAAGTGTTTTTGAAAGTGAACATTCTGGCACAAGATGATAGCAAAGATATCAGCTCAATCCATTCACTTCTTAAATGAGTCAAATATTTTTTAATTACATTTTTTCTTTGGAGAAGGGCTTTAAAAATAAAACTTTGGGATGTGTACTTAAATCTGTACCTTTGGCAGGGTCAGTGCCACCTGCAACAGGCAACTGGGCCAGCTTTGACAGTCTTTCACTGACCTGCCTCTTGTTCATGTGTGGTTTACACCTTATTTGAGGAGAGGAATCGTTTCAAACAGTGTCCTCAGTCACTGGAGTGACTTTTATTTTTATGCTACAGAAAAATAAGCTTTTTGGTTATCCTATTTTTTGACAAAAATCCTGCATGATCAGTACATTGTAAGAGCAAAGTAAGGATCCTGCTGTCCTGAGTATCGAGGTACAGAGCAATTAGAGGATTAACCGACATTGCACAGATCACGTCACTGTAGACTTGAGAAACAACTAACCCTTGTTAGAAGCAATGAGCAAGACACAGAAAGAGAGAAGAGAAGAAATTGTACAATAAACTGTACAAGAAATTGCCCAGCTGAAGGGAGTTTACAGCTTTCCTGAAGCTGCAACTAGGAAAGTTCAGGGAGAACCAGAACTTCTCTGTGAGGGAATTATCTGTGATTGCACAATCCTACATCCATCTCAGATGGAAACATCACTGTCAGCACCCAGACCACTGCCAAAACGGCTATTCTAAACTGTTTTGGGAATATCCCATCAGCCTTACCAAGAAAGTGGTAGGACCTAAAACAGTGCTGCCAGCAGAAAGAATTTGGGGAAATCATACCACACTTGCAGGCGTAAAGGGCAAAAACCTTAGGTAACATTGCTTTTCAGATTATTTTTACACTGTTTGCTGGACTGCAGTCTGTATTTGGTTTATACTGTGACAGAACATACTATTCATTTTGTAAATGTGCTCGGCTGTGCTCATGGAAATCAGCTCACATGATGCTTGCTGTTCCCTCCAGGGCAGCACACCACAGGCTGGACACACTCACAGCCTTACTGCACCTGACCTCCCCATGCTAGCAGGAGAAGGGACTACCCCAGAGTTGAAGGACAACCCCTACATCCCCTGGCTAACACCAAAATATTTTATAACACTCAGAAGTTATCACGACTCTCAGAAGCACCTTCAGCTCTGTACAGCACCTATTCCTATCATCGCTATCTTCTGCAGAGACTATTTTGATGTATTTGGCAGGTTACAAGATCACAGCCTTGATACATAGCCATAAATAAGTTGTTCAGGTCCTTATTTTGATGCCCCAGTAATTTGGGTCCCTAATTACAAACACCTGGACAATATGTAGCATTTGCTATGAGATGTAAACTGCCTACCTTATGTAAAGAGCGCTTAGAGAAGACAATGTGTGGATATTCAAGTGTCAGACATGGAGGCAGAGTAGAGCAAATAGCCCAGGAGCTGGCATACTACTCTCTTTAATGCAGTGAAAAATTCAATTAAAACAGACACCTGAAGCAGACAGAGGAGAACTATGGCACTGCTAGAGAACTGAGGTGTCCAGCCAAAAAAATATTTAGGTCTAGCTTGCCACAGATACAGACAGCCTTTCATAGTTTTGGGCTTTTATTTCCACTTCAGTCACTCCAAATCAGCCTAGGGGATGTCATAAGTGGAGGAATATTTGGTAACAGCTGGGGCTTCTAAAAACTGGACAAACTCCTAGAAGTCTTGCAAAAGCCATCACCTCAACCAGAGGGAGTCATTACTGACAGTCTTGAGACTAAAGGCCTGGACATGGTTGGTAACAGGTCTAGAGAAGGTCTGTAAATGTTTGGAACATTATAGAAGAAGGTTTGTCTGCTACTCCCCACCTTTTCCTACAGATGCAAAAGGAATTCCTCAAGTGCATAAGGCCATAATCTTCCACAAATGCCATTAAAAAACCACCACAGTGATATAATTTCCTTTTCAAACTATCTTGTTTTCTTCTCTCCATGAAAGTGAATACTTAGAAACCAAATTAGGAAGACAAACACAGCTTTTTTTGCATTGCAGGAAACTCATTCTTTTCTGTTATAAATGGTGCGGCTTGGCTGGGCTTTTACCCAGCAAGGGCTGCCAGTTCTGTAAGAGAGGTTACTCTTCTCTCCAGTCCATGTGGCTCTTTCCCAGTTGTTATTATTATAGCATAATTTATATATAATATATCTATATTTATATATCTATAATTTAATATTATAGCATATATTTTTAAATATATTTTTAGCCCAAACAGGCAGGCAGTGAATGAAAATTAACAAATTCTATCTCATGCTGTGCCAGATGTCCTTCTTAATTCATGGCAGCACCATTTTCTGACTCTTCTGGGGTAAAGAGATATACATGGACTGGGCATTTATCAGAAACCATTTACAAGCGGATGAAAAGAAGCAAAGAGCTAGTCCTGCAGCACACCATAGTTGCTGGGTTTATATGCTATCTTGGCATCTGTCCTGGGTTGTTCTTATAAGCCCAAACTTTTTGCCTCTTTCTAGGGCTGGCTTCTTAGCTCCTTGCAAGCCAGCCCATTCATAGTGTGTAGTGTTGGTAGGAAATGCAGGTAGGAACAAAATCAGAAGATCAGTTAGTGACAGACACCCTTCCCTTTCCATAATGTGATTTATTTGAACCGTTTTGTGATCTTTGGATCCCAAGTGTGGTGGCAGAGGTTTTCTCATTTTGGAGCCTGGACACAGTGTGTTCACAAAGCCAGCATTTGGACTTTTCTCCTGAAGATCTCTGCTGGGCTCACCAGAAGGATGTAAACCAGAGCTTTGGTGCTGCCTTCCTGGCATTTGCCTAACAGCCCAGCTCTTGAACTACAGTGTCGCAATACAAACATAAAGTAAAAATTGATAATCTGATATGAATTGTCAAGAACTAGTCCAGTGATCTTACTGGGTCAACAGATAACAAATCAGTCACAGTTCACCCAAGGAGGTGCCCAAGTAGGGCACTTCTGGAGGAGTTTGATTACGTATACAAGCCCCATTTTTCACTTGATATCACACTTTTCTGAAGACTTGAAGTCTTTGATATGTCTTGGGAATCTGAGAAACTCTGATAAATCTGGACCTTTAAAAACAATTTATGTGAGATCAGGTCACCAAAGCAATTCTGCTTACACACCCTGGACAAATGTGCAATTCTTGACCTCTCATGGGTACTGAGGCACACTGAGAGCATTTTGTCTTTATGCTTTTCATTCCAGGCCAGAAGATTAGTCTTGGGTAATAGCGTGCCTGAAACTGTGTCTTAGCTTCCCATCTAAAAATAACATACCTTATCTGAACTACCCACACCTCCTGCATGTGAAAAACTTGAGCTGGGGATGTACGCAGAGGAGGATTTCTCACAAGATATTCCTTATTTCTTGCTGGGTAGTTAAAATAACGAGCAGTTGTTCCTGTGGCATTTCATCCATTACACTCTCGGTCCTGGCCGGAATAGAGAATTGCAGAGGAACACATTTCAAGTAATAAATTTAAACATTTTGAAACTTGAGAAAAAGGTGAATTAAGAGAAAGCCAAAGATTCAGGTTAGATCTTGTTTAATCCAAACCAGGATATCCATCCCTGACAAAAATGTTGACCACGGCTATTTTTTTGGCACAGTGTTTGTTCTCTCCCCACCCTGGTTTCTTGGAAGTCACTGTGCTCTGGCTCTTCAATTACAGATGGATAATTGATGCATTGCAGACTGGAAAAAGCTTATCACACTGCATTATTTGTTCCACCACCAGAGCCCTATCACCACTGTGAAATCTATTTCTGCAAGCTTGAAAGAGACTTGGATAAACCACCTGGCGATCCTGTCTGGGACTGTCGACAGTCTGATCCAGGCAGTTTTTCACGGTCTCTTAAAAATGGCATTGACAGAGGGAAGGGGTCTGTTTCACCAATGCATATTTTGGAGAGAGGGTTTGTGCAGACAAACTGATGCAGGCTGTGCTGTTTATTAGAGGATCACCCAGACTGAGGCTCTGTTCAGAGCCAGGAGCTCAGGACCAAGTTTCTGCCCACTGCTGTTCACACCAAATTTCCCCACCTCATCCCAGCATAAAGCCAGCCTGAGCCCTACAAATTCTGCTCTGCTTTGTGGTTTGGACAAACTCATCAGCAGCTGCCACATCTCTGCATCGCCAGGCTGCAGCAAGGCAGCAGCACATCCCTAGGCCACTGGGCAAGAGTGCACGAAGCCTTTTGGGTACCTTCCTCTGTGGCACCAAGCAGAGGGTGCTTAATGATGCCTCGTCTGGCATTTAAAGCCAGCCTTCCTTTGCTGATCCCCACTGGCAGGCCCTTGGAGGGGCTTTTGCTGACACCAAGCAGCGGAGCAAGCCCTTCATGGGCCCCTGCAGGGATAGTGACAGGCACCAAAGGAAGAGACCTGATCATACTGGTGGCCTGGTGAGGAGAGGCTTTTCCCACCAGGCATTTGCCAGACATTTCTGGTGTGCTGAGGGCATGTGGCCCACCTGCCTTGGGAGCCCAAAAGCCATTTGTGGGTGCACAATATTTGGAAATCCTCACAAATCTGCTTTCCCCTTGATAGCCCATGTCTGTGGAGGCTCCCTCAGGGAGCAGGGTGGTGGAGTTTGCCTGAATTCCAGTTACTGACCAAAACTCCTGCAGAAATAAAGAGCAGATCTCAGAAGCTTTCAGCAAAAATACCTCCCTTGCTTGGTCCTGTGGGATTGCAGTGGTCAGCACAGAGGTGGGAAAAGGCTTCAAAGCCGTCGTATGAAAAGCAGCTGCACAGCTCGTTGGCTCTTCATCTTCCTTCCCAGCTCCTTGGGGACAACACTTGCAAATCCCACCTGAAAGGGCTGTCTGTGTTCTCCCTGCAGCCCTGCTGAGGTCAGAGGGCTCTGCCCAGCTGTGGCACGTGGCTGTTGCAGAAGCTAGCCAAAGGATGGCACAGTGCTGGGCATTTTGCATTGTTGCTGGAGAGGGGAGGCTTCCTCCCTGCGTTGCTGCAGGAGCAGCGTTAAGTGCCAGCCAGGTGGGGGGAGCTGGTGGCCCAGCAGGAGCAGAGCTGGTAGCACGCCTGGAATGAAGGAGCCCAGAGAGTCATGGTGGGGTCAGGAATTCGGTGACAGTCAGTGGTGGCATGGTGCTGGGTGGCCTTTGTCCCTTCAGCTGTGGTCTGGCTCTCTCAGTATGGCTCCGCGGAGATGACTTGTGAAAGAGCAGGTGCAGATTACCTCTGTGTTTGGTATGAAGGAGTTAACACTGCAAACAGGATTATTTCTAAGTGAAGGAACTGTAAATGTTTAATTACAGATAAAACCCTGCCTCAGCCAGAACATTTTTATTTATAATCATTTTGCTTTGTTGCCTCTTGAAATTATGTCCTGCAGTTTTATATAACAACCTCATTAATAACCTGCTTTCCCAATCTCAGTACTAATAAGGTAGTAATAAGAGTCACCTTTCTCACAGAGTAGCATTTTTGCTTGCACAGAAGGTGGGAAGCAGTTTTTACCTAATAGTTATTGCATTTTAGCTGATATCTAATTATCTGACATAAATATATCCACGTGCTTCCCTTCATCTTAAACTGTTGATAACTAGGCAGAAATATATCCTGCTGCTAGAGAACCTTGTCGATAGAAGAAAGGCAATTATGATGTGCTTGAGCTTATGTAGCAAAGGCTGGAAGGGTGATGCTGGCTGTGCACGCAGCAAAGGGGTGGTGTGTGTGTGTGTGAGTGTGTCAGATTTTATTCTCTTTTTCATCTCTCTTGCACTGTTCTCTGGCCCCACAACTAGAAGCAGAAATCAACCTTGTGGTCCCTTCTTGTCTCCAGATCAGTAGAACCTGTTCTGCTCTTTGTGAAGCATTCTTGGTATTTTATTCCAGTACAAAGCAAATTCAAAGTATTGCTGTTTTGATGCTACATTATTTTAGATTCACGTCACACTTTTGGACGAGTGTATTTCACTCGTCCAAACTCAGAGATCAAGAATGGAGAATCAGTACCTCCATTGCTTTTTACTTTCAAGTCCAAACTTTCTGCCTGTAGACAGTGACTTTGTCTGCCTGCTATTCCTTGTGGAAGGCACAGAGGAGAATGATGGGCAGCAAAGACTTCTGCATATGATTCTGCAAAGACTTCTGCATTTGATCAAAAGATTGAAAATAAAAGAGCAGAGGCTAAACTCTATCATTAATTTGGACAAAAAATTTGTGCAGCATCAAACCACGAGAACATGATGGGCAGGAACCAGGTGGACTCTATTAGAAAGTGAGGAAGGGAACATTTCTTCTTTCTCATAGCTGCCAAGAAACATGCTCGTTTCAGCTTTTGCATGAAATGATAGATGGGATGGGTCCTTTGAAGCCCAAATCTCTCTGGTTTTATTCCTTCTCACTTTGGGACATGGGTGCTGGCAATATTCATTACTCATATTGGAAACATTTGCCACAGGAAGCTCCTGGAACAGAGTTTGGAAAGCCATGAAAGCCTTAACAGCAGTTGAAAACATCAGTGCTGTCCCAGCGCTTGCTGAATCAAATTATTGAGTGCCAAGATAAATTAATGTTTGTCTCTGAGTCATTCCCAATTTTACGGAGTCCAGGGTTTTCAAGCTCCTTTCCTACTAAGAAAATCCTCTCTCCTTGAAAAAGAAATCCCATTTTGGTGGCAGCAGCTTCCAAATTCTGGAATGGTGTTTAGAGAAGACTTGTTTCATTCTTCAGTAAATTCCTTTCCATTTCTCCTTGCCCAGTGAAATAACTGGAATATTTGCATTTTTTTTTCAAATCAGGGTTTTCAGTTGTCATAAAGCATAGGCTAATGAGCCTCTTCTGTGAGACTATCTAGTTGATTAATATTTATACACTGAAGCAAGGCTCAAGGGCTAATCTATGAAGTGTATTTAATGATCCTGAACATCTGGCTTTAGAATCCAAGATTTCACTGAAATTGAATTAAGATTCCTGTGATTAGACCTTCAAAATAAGGGAGATAAAGGCAACAAAAGCACAAAGCCAGGAGACACAATTCTGCCTTCCAAACCTATGGACTGGCATAACCATGAGCTGCCCCTTTTCCGGAGGCTGTTGCTGAGATATCCAGGATGCTGCAGACAGTGGTCAAGTTTATCCTTGTGGGGAAAGCTGAGGTCTCTGCTCCTATGCCACACTTGGCCAATGGAGAAGGATAAAATGGGGAAGATCTGCTCTTGGTGACTTCTGCTGCTGGCAGGCCTGAGCACTGCCCCTGGACTGGCTCAGCTTGAACCCTGGGCATCTGTGGTGGCTGGCACTGCCTTTCTGGGGTACCAGCACAGCCCCACACTCCTCGCTGTGGGCTGCAAAACTGCAGATCATGGAAGAGAGTGGCCAAGTACACGTCTGTGCTGACACCTTTCCCAGCACTTGCACCAGTGGTAGATGTACCCCAACGGAGCATTGCTCACCCCTTTCCATCACATTTCCAGACAGCTTCTCCTCCCACAACGTGACTGCCCTGCTGTCACCCACAGAAAGGGTCAGAATATAAAACAGAGAGCAGTTCCTCACCATCATTCAGCAACCATCAATTACTCATCCCTCCCAGCACCTGAAAGGGGCTGAACAACCCTCAAATCACCAGTCTCCCTTTTGGGCTCATCTTCAACTTAGACAGGACAGACACATCTCCTTTCAAAATCCTTGCTGCTTGAGACTTTTTTATCTTACTTGGGGTCAAAAAAAGGATTTCCTAAGATTTCACAAGGATTAAGATTAGGCTTTATTCCTTAAGATGCTCCACGCATCTCAGCACTCTACCAGGCAGTGAAGACCTGTGATGGCTGCCCCTTACAGCTGCAGTCAACGAAGTTGGGGCATTTTAGCAACTCTAACTCATTTTCCTTGTTTAGCAGCATCTCTGGTGTTAGGCTTTGCTGCTGTAGAACACCTAAGGCTTTTTACATTGACAGATAATTTAGCACCTCAATTTCACTTGTGGGTCCTAGACTTCTGGTTGTTCACTTCCTGGTTTTTTCCCAGAATCTCTTTTGGAGTGCCCTGTCTATGTTCACCCTCAAAATTAAGCCTGGGTGATATTTATATATTATTACCTTCAGAAACAACTTTCTGGATGGATGAAACCTTCACACTATATATGTAGGTCTCTGTTGCTCCCAGTCCCCTCACATCCCCTCCTCAAACACATGACTTTAGACATCATGCTCTAAAAACAACCACTGTAGCAACCTGCACCACAGCCATCACATTTCTTCAGGCATCTGAACAGGGAAAAGAAAAAAAAAAAAAAGAGGGGGGAGAGGGGGGATAATTCAAGGCCACAGAGCACCACAGAGGTCACAGAGAGGAGCCCTGTTAATCAGGGCAGTCATCCTTGAGCAACTTCAGTACGAGAGGTCCAGAGCAGTCCATCATGTTGCAGGGCCAAGGATCATTCCCTGGGACCGATGCCTTCAGTAGTGATACTGTCATGTACTGGGGAAGTGTTTCTCATGCGCCGGGATGCTCCTTGCTCTCAGGAGGGTGAAGTGCATGCATGTGTAAGCCTCTATGTGTGTGCATTTGCAGGACTGCTTTCTGCAGATGTGGCATTCTAGAGGATACTAGTGGGTGGTTAAAAATATAATAAGGATATTATTATAGATATATAATTTGATTCCTTTAGTCTGAAATAAGCCCCCGGTAAATTTATATTTACTTGGCAGAGAAGACATGAAACTTGGTTTGGCAGTTGCATTTAGCAAAACATTGTGAACTCAAGGGAAAAAATATTGCCTGGCTGAGTAGGTTGAACTAAAGCTGAGAAACAGGGCTCTGTGAATCTGAATTCAACCCAGTTTTTCAGAGCTACTTACCCAGTCTACTTCCACCATTGGCCAACTGACAGAAATTCAATATTTTTCTTTTAGTGAATGAAAAGCATAGTCAGAAACAGCCATTGGGGCAGAATCATATGCAAAAGCTCCTCTTGTGCTTTTGTTTCCTAATTGCTCTTGGAAGGATTTTTCAGACTGGGCTGACGCAGTTGTGTGTGTGAATTTCCTGGCAAATAAGGAAGGTGACTGTGTCCAAAAGACATTTTAGAGTGTGAATTCACAGCTTTTCCATGTCTAATCAGGGAACGTAAACCATTAGCCACATGTTCTCCATTTCCATCACATTTTTTCACACTTAAACAGAAACATGCCAAAGAAAAGGTGCTACATTCTTAATGCCCCCAAATAGGAACCACGGGAGTCCGTTAAATGCTGTGGCCATTTCCAGCATACAAATCAATTTTCCTTGTGGTGGTGAAGTGGTGAATAATGCCTGGTTTGTTTAAAGGAGCATGACTGATTTTGGATGAAGGATCCTGTCACTTTGGCATTTTTAGTTTTATTTATTGCACACAACCGTATAAAACTTGGTACTGGTCTCAGTGCCAGGCTTACTAGTGGAAAAGCTGAAAGGACCACATAACTCCTGGTGCAGCAAAGAGGTTCTCCTTCTGCAAGGCATTTTCTGGACTCCTGAGAAATTATTTTGAATAACATGGCAGAGAAGGATTTCATCAGTTGGCATCTGCTGGCTTTATTTTTTCTTCCATTTTGCCTGTGTCAAGAAGAATACATGGAGGTGAGCAGAAGATCTTATAAACCAGTGGCCAAAGTATTGCAAAGTCACCACCAGACTGGCCATAAAGGTTCCAGAAGCAGGGAAAATTTGAAACAGCGGAGTCAACTTATAGAGTGGACTGTTGCTAATAGCTCTTCTACAGACCAAAATGTCCTGAGACCAGAGGTAGATGATGTAGAACTGACTACCTCAGATAGAGTCCAGGTACTCTGAATTAATCTTCTAAAGATAACTTTAAAGCTAATGAGAATATTTATTTTTTTTCCTAAGATTATTAACAATATATTTATGAAATGAATTTTATTATAGCTGTATATTGGTCTGTATCCTGCTGGGTTGCTTTATAGGATCTTTAAATGAGCTGGCAGAGCCAGCAGTGTTTTTGGAACACTGGTAACAACATAGACAGAAGTCCTCTTTTGCTGAAACTATGATACAATGCAATCATATATTGTAATATACAGTCTCTTAGCTATTTCAAGGTACTACTTAATTAATATATTAAGTTTTAGATTCAATTGACTCATTTGGATGTGAAGGAAAATTAATTTGCAGAGATATTTGGAAAGATTCAATTAGAAGAGAATGAATTTCATTGAAAATTATTTATATAAATTATACTCTCTTGGGCTTGAGACAAACATATTGAAACTCTTAGTATTCAAAATTATTATTCTCAGGGATAGTTTGAATACAAACAAATATTAAAATGTTTGAGATCTGAATAGATTTAATAATGATATATATCAACTTAGTGTCAGTGGAAAAAGATTTGGAATGAAACTTTTAAAATCATCTGTAGTATCTGCTTTCTAAACTGGGGGTCTTTTTATGTCTTTTACATGGCATTTTATATGTTATAATCATTAGCTCACAACAAAGAGATAATTGCATAATTTGATTATACAAAAAATATTGCAATCCAAATTTAAAATGAAAACTGAAGGGTAGAAGACAAAGCTTTCCCCAGCACAACAAAATGATACTCAAATGAAATTTTTGTTGATTGATATTTCTTAGAAACAAGAACATGAATGTTTTGCTCTTATTTCTGATAGAAATGTTTGAGTCTTATGCAGTCCACAATTTATCCTTTGTGATTTAAAACAAATTTTCAGTTTGAACCATGACATTTTGAATTCCAAAAAATCACGCACATACAGACAAGTGTGGAATAACAATCTATTTCATGATAAGCAGAGGGGAAATTTGATTTTAATCCTGTTTTAGGCTTAAAGAACTCAAACACATCTGAGTAAGGGAATGAATTTAATACACCACTATATGACCTAAATATAAATATAAATATATCATTTAATTTTTGTAGTGCATTGCATTTCATATTTCTTGAGCAGGAATTACATGTTCCTATAGTACACTCAGCAAGATAGATATTTAACTGTAGTTATGCTAAACTACACTTGCAGTATACAAACAGTGTAAGCAAACAGATATATATATTCCAATGAGTCAGTTACCATGTGTGTTCCTCTTTACTGCATAGAGAATTGTACAGCTGCATATTATAGACCATATGTTATCGGTAGTTAAAGACAACTACTAACAAAATATCATATAATGCAGTATTTAATGCAGCATAATGATTTTTTAAGGTTAAAGCTCTCAATCACAGAAAGTGCCACTGTTTTTTGGGTGCATGTGTCTCTCATCAGAGAGTTTAGTACATGTGCAGAGTTGCCTGCTGGGAGAAGAGGCTGTGACATTGAAAATGAGCCCAGCAAGCCGGAGTACAGCTGATGGCAGTCATTTACCTGCCAGTCCCTTCTCTGGGAAGCAATCTTTTTCTGGGGAAATGATGCAAGTTTTGGCTTACTGAAATGAAATGGAGTACTAGCAGATGCGTGACAGGGCCAATCCATCACAGAGTGGCTGACGCAATAGGTATTTTCCATCTCCAAACTCCAGGGATTTCCAGGCAGAGAAAGAAAAGAGATGGTAAAGACTTGTTTTAATTTATGTCAAACTTCTCCCCTCCCCCTGAGCTATCTGAAAGCTGTTTTGCAGCTGCTGAAGACACCCGGTCTGTGAATGGAAAGGTTTCACCTCTAAGTCCTACTTTGCTGCTTATCCTAACTGTGAGAGGAGAATATAACCATCTAGTTAAAGAGTTTTAAAGATCCTATTCCCTGTTGTGGCACTGAGATTATGGCATTTGTCTTTATTGCACTGGGTAAGAGGTCAGTTTCCACACCCCTGGTAACTTATGAAAAATATAATGCGTATTTCTCTAGCACATGGTTTGTTAATAAATGGGGAGAGCCATGCCAGACACATTTGCCCTTTTTAGCTTGCTCCTTGAAAACCTTCAGGTACTAGTCAAACTACTGGCGTTTTGCCTTGAATTCTGGTGGCTTATTTATTTCATTGCTAGAAAAGGGGCATGGAGGACATTAGTGCCCACAAAGAAATGCTATTTTACATTCAGAACAGGAGCCAAGGATGGTGGCTGTACATTACTTGTCTCCTGCATTGTCTTAGATAGCACAATGGAAACCCATCAAATTAATTAGGAATTGAAAAAGGATTCGGTCTCTTACTATGATTAGTTCACATGTTTAAATTAAGGGAATTTTATAGACCATCTGCTGCCTAGAACTGCCTCCTATACACTAAATCCTAGGAAATTCAACAAATATCCGCAGTGTCATTGTTTCCAGTTTTCTATCTTTATTAGGATATCAGTGTGGTAGATACATTTCAAAAGCCCCTAAATCATACTCGTGTTCCGAAAGCAATGCCAAAGGATTCATTGTGCAATAAAATTTATGTGCAAACGGCTGCATAGGACACCTTTGGCAAGTAGGCTGTAATTAATATCTATGTCCCGTTTGGGTGTAATTTTACATTAGCCACAGCTTTTTCTTTTAAGTGTACTTTTCATGAAGTTCTCTGTTTTCAGAGATTAAAAAAAAATCCTCGATATTGATTGTTCTTGGCAGCCAGTTATGAACATTTTTTTCTTCCTCGTCAAAGGATTAGTAAAGATAATAAGTCAATACTATTTTATGACTTCCATAAGTAGCTATTTTCAAGTCAGTGGGACTGCTCTAGTACAACCAGGCTGGCAGGACTTACCCCCTTTCACACGTAATCTGTTGAGTTTTTGGAGAGATTATGTCAAATAGCTTTTGGCTATGACCAGCGCTGGTATCCATTTTGCAATAAAACTACTGCTTATCTAATAATGTTGGTCAGGATTTCAGTGCGTTTTGTAAGAAAATAAATCTTACCCGTGCAGAGACTTTCATGTGCCTGAGGTAAGGTTTTCTGACTGGACTCAGGCCTTCCCTTTCCAATAATCCACAGTTCTAAGTATTTAGGTATTTCCAGGCTGATAGTACTTATTTGCTCTTGGCAGAAGCGTATATAGTTGGCCCTCTCGTTTAATATGAATATCAGGCTCTATCAAAGAAAAAGCTGGAGATTTTATTCTTAGCCCATACTTGACATTAGCATTTCTGATGGTGCAAAATGTTTGCACTGTTCCAGTCCTCTTGTGTTTGGCTCCCTTTCTAGAACTGAAAATGAGCTGAAAACAGGGTTACTTCTTTTGTTATATTAGGAAACACTCAAACAGTGTGTCTGGTGATTATCAGTTAAGTTCTTTGTAAAAACAGGGAGAGACAAAGCAGCAAGAAAGATACAAACAGATTCTCCAGGAAGAGATAGTCCAAAAAGTAGAACTCATTTTTCTCATACAATATAGAACTTATCCAAAATGAAGATGAAAATCATCTCGTTGACCAAAATCCCATAAATCCAAAGCTCTTCTGCCCACTGGCAAGTCTTAACATTTCCACAAGTCTTTGAATATGGAGCACATTTGTTGAACTGTCAGGTCAACCTTTCCTCCCATGGTGGCTTCACTGTCAGTGGTTCCAGATGCAGAGGGAACGTGTCTGTGGCATTGGACGTGTAGCAGTATTTTGTTGGCATGAAAGTTGTTTTCTGTATTTATGACATAAATTCCCAAGCCTTTTGAAATGAATGAATTCTGAGGGTATGAGTTCTAGAGGCATGCTTGGAAGAGTTCAAAACATGGGCAGAAAAGCAGTGTTTCAAATCCAGCTGTTGACCTTGAGGGCAGGAATACAGCACATCTGCATGTTCATTTGGAAGCTCCCATCTCACCAGAGGATCATTTGCTGCTGTTAAACCAACAGGTCTGCATCAAGCGAGTAATTTGAGGATGATAAAGATGATGGAAAGAAAGGAAAGGAAGACCTAGGAGGATATTGAAAGAAAAGATGTAGTTGGAACTATCCTCCTGCAGAATTTAAGAACTGCAGATTTGAGCCTCTGGATAATAGCAAAAAATTGTAAGGAAAAAACAACACAGTAGGAAAAATGAGGAAGTAGAGAAATAAAATCAAACCTAGTACTTCTACCTCAGCTGACCCATCAGAAGTTTTGTGGCCACTGAATCACCACAATGCCTAGCTACAAAATCTAACCAGGATTGAATGAGACTCCACTAGTATAAATACAATAATTTGGGAAGGAAAAGCACTGAAATAAAGCCATTATCAAACTATTACAGAAACTGAGCTGTTTCTAGTAAATGTATTAGTTTACTTGTATTGTACCTTGGCACTTTTTTAGGTTCTCCCAGCTTTAATAGCCGGTAAATATGCAAGTCTGAGAGCCTTAACAGGAATATGCTGCATTTTTGAATATCTCCTTTTGGCAGTCTGGCCCAGTTTTCTTAATGCTAATTGAAGAATTGTTCATTGCTGACGGCCAAATGGAATCCCTTTTTTTCCTGCCATTCATTGCTCCTAGCCTTGTTTGCCAACAAAAGGTCAGCAGAAATGTGGGATCAGTGAAAATCAAGATAGGAACCTAACTGAAATATTCAGCTAACTTTCATTACTTGGTATTATTTTGTTTTCAAAACCCCCACTACATTTGTTGACAACATTTTTCTTTTGTATATTTATATTTATTTAATACTCATATCGGTCTTAGAACACCTGAAGAGCTTTTGCCTTAAATCTTCCAGAAATAACATCTTTAGGGAAAACCCAAGTATGGGAGATTTCATTCCAGATAAGAAATGTTTTGAAAACTTAGCAAATATATAAACAGAGGCTATGCAATGAAGACCCTGTAAGTGACATGTATATGCACTCCATGAATGAGTTAATTAAAATTTATTTTTGTGCACTTAGCCACCGCAAACTGGACCGCAGAATCCAGACTGTAGTTCCTGCTGCCGTGGTGACTTTGGAGTTCGGCTATACCAAGGACCCCCAGGACCTCCCGGCCCCCCCGGGATGCCAGGTAAAAAATGCACTTTAATCTATTTTTGAACAGTCTAATTACAGACTACAAATTACAGGCTATTCTCAAAGTACCAGAGAATGGTCCAAATCAGTATCTGGGGACAGATTTGGAAGCAAGTTTTTTCTATAAATTCTTAGGAAGACAGAGGTTTTCAGTAAGATTCTAAAGATTTTCCCAGTGTAAAACTAATTGTTAATAAAAATCAGCTTTCAAATATTCATACTGAAATTAATCTCCTTATGTTTCTAGGCCAAATTGTTCTCTCTTCTTAAAGCAGCATGAAGCTTCCATTAAACTTGGAAGAACTTGTTTCCTGGAGTTGATTATTGCTTTCACCTTCGAATAGTGAAGCAATAATGGATTGCTGGATAGCAATGCTGTTGTGTACTGTATGCAGGAGTTTTTTTCATCTGGCACACTGCTAGCCAGATTTTTACAGAGACACACCTTCTCCTATTTTCTCATGGAAACTTCTTTTTCTTCTTTCTTGCTGTCTTCCACAATAAGAAGTAGTTTTTCTTTAAATTAAAAATGCACACAGAAGAACAGAATACACAAAACTAGAAAAAGAAGAGCCTACAGAAGGGAAAAAAGATAGTTGTATGTTTGTCTGTTTGCTACAGCAGCTACCTTCAGGGATTTGAATACGATCATTCCTAAAGCAGATGTATAATGTAAATGAGTTTAATGGTGAGGCCTCTTGTTCAGAAATACTGCATTACGTACTAATACATAGTCAACTTCTTAGAAGCTGGACAATATTTTTATTACACCCGCTCTTTTAAGGCTGCTGGTCAATACAGTGGGGCACAACCCAGTCCCAGCTTTGCCCTTTCTTCATGCCAGGATGCAACTCCGTCACACTCTTGTGTTATCAAAGGATGCCACAAATGTATGGCCAGTGGCAACCTTACACAGCCTAGAATTTCTGTTTCATTCAACTGCTGCATTTTCTATCATTGTGTGCTTGAGGGGAATGACAACAGCTGTTCTTCCTTTGATTGAAACAAATACCACTTGTACACTTCTGTTCTGAGCTGTTAGGAGAGTAGTGCTGTTCTTTCAGGAAAGATCATTCTTGTTATTTTTGGGACTTACTGATTTCTCCATTCAAACAAACAAACAAAGAATTGGTTGATTTCTTCTATTCTCTAGCTTCTTAGTTTGAAGTCAATTTTTTCATAGTACAAAAACTTTGAAGAATCACGTATTCAGATTTGATCACAGACAACATAATTCTTCTTGTAAATTCATAATTTAAGTGACTAATCAGAGAACAAGCAGAGTGACAAAGACTCTAATTTAAATTCACATTGAATTAGATCAATGATGACACCAATTAATCCTCTGAGTACTTAATTGAAAGGTCAGGCTCTTGCTTCAGTCAGGTATAATAACTACTCAGTTATTCTGGCCAACTTTAACGTTTTGTCAGTCGCATAGTCACACATGTTTGCTCAGTAATTTCCTCAGTAAACATTGGGAAGTAAGTAATACTGCAGATGCAGAAACACATTTTTATAATGACCCTTTTTATAAGAAGCCATCTCAGAAAAGTTTCATTATAAGGCTTTTGTCTTTAAATCTAGCAACAAGCTATCAACCTCTTCAAGCTAACCAGCACCCTAAGAATGTAGCTCCTCCAATTTTTCACACAGATGGGTCATTTAACTAGCTTAAGATTACATCCACTCTCCACTTGTGTAGACAACTTCTTAAGACAACAAACTGTTCTTCAAAATTATCTTATCCTATCCTAGTTAACTTGAATCAACAGGAAATATGTTTTTACACAAAAGAAAAAGCAAGAGTATATATGCAGGCTACCAGGTATGTGTCATCTGGCAGTGGCCTTCCCTTTTCCTAAGCCTCACGTCCACTGAGGTCTCCTCCTTGCATACCTCCCCAACAATGCAGTGACCCAAGACACCTACAGTTTACACAGAAACACCAAGGTAGCATGAGAATTGACTCTAAAACACCAATGTATGTCCTTCTGGAAACATGCTCATCAAAACCCTTACCTTCATCTTAACCACACAACTGTTTCTTATCCATCACAACTCAATGTGGGTTTTATTATGAAAAGTGTAAGTGTTGCAAACTGGTAGAAAAAGACCCTGTCACAGATAGCTGTTGAAATGTATTATATGAAATAATTGAAGTTAAACAGAAAACTCTGTTTCTTTCAAGGAAATCATGGAAACAATGGAAACAATGGAGCAACTGGCCAGGAAGGAGCCAAAGGTGAGAAAGGAGACAAAGGAGATATGGGACCGAGGGGTGAGCGTGGCCATCATGGACCCAAAGGCGAGAAGGGTTACCCTGGGATTCCTCCAGAGCTACAGGTACAAATCCGCTTGTGTCAGCTACAGCAGTAACTAATGCAGGATACTTAAGCAAATCCACCTGTAAATGAATACAGTGAGAGACATATATATTGCATTTGTCATGACTGACAAATATGCTCTGCCAGATCTTCCTGGGAAAGGAAGACATCAGGGCTTAGCCTTTTTTAGAGTAAGTTTCCAGCTAAGAAATGGGCAGGAAGAAACAAATGGCTCCTTTTTATGACAGAAAGCCAGTACCTGGGTCACTAAAGGTGAATAACAGGGACTACCATTTTTCTATTAAGCTGTACTATACACATAATTCTGTGCTTCCCAGGGCATGTGAAAAGAGTAAAGGAGTTACTCAGCCTCATGCTTCTCAAGTCAGTCAGGCTTTGTGAGATTCTCATAAGCACATGTAAGCAAATCCTTAAAGTACTGGGTCAAAACCTTTGAGTGCAGCCCATAACCCTCTGGTTTTGAAAAATACCCTTCAGTTAGTTATCTGTGGTTTTAGAAGTCTCAGTGTCTGAAATATGTTGAGAAGCATGTAGGGTCTGTCTAGGAATGAGCAACCCGAAAGCCAGGAAAGCATAAAAATATGGGTTCGAGCCTGAGCTTATAAGCTCTGCTGAGAAATGGATGTATTTTCTGGGCTCAACACTGTGTTGACCTAATCCCCTAGCGTTTGGATTAGAGTTTATTCATGTCCCAGGAATTCAGCAGATGGTGGAGATCTTATATATATAAACCTGCAGTAGAGCAGAGGCATGGTATAGTGTTGTTCTTAAGGCAACCAAAAGCAAATAGGGCTTGTATAACTATGACCTTTGACTGCTGCTGAAAACGGGATTTAAGAGTTGCCCACACTATACACTGCAGTGTGAGGATATGTGAGTATGTGAGTAGTTCATCAGCAGTAGCAGGAGTAGATTTGGGTATGTCTATGATTCTGTGTAGCATAGGTGCTTAAAGCAAGATTTAGGTGCATGGTAAGCTTTTGGATGTATCCCCCCTGGTATCCAGCTGCCACTATGGAATGGGCTTCTGTAGGTCTTGTCAGATCAGCCAGCCCCATATAGGGGAATCCTAAAACACTTCAGATGGCGCTAGATACATTTGTGTGGGCACCTGGTTGGAGTTAGATTTAGCTCCAAATTAACATAGTTTAGGAGCCTATTTATGAGGAAAGCATCTGAACTCCCATTAAATACTGATTATATACTCATTATATACTCCCATTTATAGTCATTGGGGATCTAGAAGAACAACTCACCTTAATCTGATGGTCAATGCTGCTTTGGGGCAGATGGGTCTTCACACTCCGTGGACTATACAGACTTGATCTCCAGTAACTACAAGGAAGTCTACATCCTCACTCACATGTACACTCTTAAATGGAAGTGTCTTAGTCCTGAGCTGATTCATACCCCCAAAGTCAGTTCACCACAGAAAGTACAAAATGGGATGTAGCAAACATGCAGGAAAAGGAATCCCACTTCCAAAACCTCCAACCATGAGCAAAAACAAATTTCTGATCTATTTACAAATCTACACCTTTTAACTGAAAGATATTGCTCTGAGTAACAGTCATTCATGTCTGTTTTATATCCTCATAAAAGTATGCAAATTAACAGCAAAATCACCAGTAGAGATAACCTGTATAACGTGGGAAAATGACTGTAGATTTCTTGGCATTGTGTATGCTTGAATTCTCAGCCTTATTTTGCATGAAGATGGAATAGTTGCACAGAATAAAAATCATGATGAAAAAAGCTTCCAAAACTAATGGACTTTTGTAATATAGCAGATTTATATTAGCACCCTTGAAGAATTAACTGGGATTAACTTTATAGCTGAATATCTTGAAAAACATATTGGTTGTAATTACATTCAGCATAGACATTTTTGCAGTTTTAAATGAGTGATCAGTATTTCTTCTTATGCATAGTGGTACGAATTTAATTGAAAAAATAATAATGAAATGGCACAAATAACAAAAGCTTACATATCAATACCTGTTTCCGTGTAAAATTCCATCACTATTTTTAATAGATGTGCTTAAAAATTCCCTATACTGTAGAGCATATCATTTCTCATTAACATCATGCTTAAGAACTTTAGAAAGTGGATAGATTGGCAAAAAACTTTTGAATACTATACTGTTTTAAGTACATAATTATTTTGAAAGACTTGCATTCCCATGTTGATCTGTTACTTCAAAATGAGACATAGGGAAAAAGGACACCTTTTTCAGCTCTTTTGGTCAGCCCAAGAAAATAGCTTGGGTTCAAAAAGAATGTGAAATGGAATCTAAAAATAAATAAATAAAAAATTCCATCAAGTGGCCATTACAGCTGCTTTGCTTTAACACATGATGAATTTTGATGTGATCCTGGCTGAGAAACAAGAAGTTAATTGTTTGCTGTCAGAGAAAATGTATCAAGTATGGATAAGGAAAATCAGCCCAAACTCTCAGTTCACATCTGGAGTGCCTCAGACTTCTGAGCAGATGGCTAATGATTTCCATTGTTGGATCTGACCTGGCATCTGATTTTGCCTTTTTCAGTTTTCTTCTTTTCTGTATCTGAAATCAAAAGAAATTTTGGGTGGTTTTGTTTGTTTGTTTGTTTGTTTATACCATTGTAGCTGGAATTTCATGAAAAATATTGTTTTTATGGAGATCATTAACAGCTATCGTTGAACACTTTCCTTCTAAGAAATTAAGAGACAATAATAAAGTGTCTGTCAAGTCACTATGCGACTTTCTGGCATCCAGGTGTGATTCTGCCTATACCCCAACCGCTGACAATCAGATGGGGTGATCACAGACTTACAGAAGAGATAACCTCCTTCCCTACCCATGCAAAATAGTTCTCTATAGGTCATTCCCTGGTATCTTACTGAGAATAATCTAAATTGTCTGGTGTGGGAGGTTTTGCACTGCTTCTTGTGAAAAATTTTCCATGGCCAATATGTCCCACTGCAAGAAGTATAATATGAAGTTCAAGCACAGTTCTCACTTTCTTAGTTTCCTCTTTTGATCTTCACCACTCTCTGTTGCCATGACTGAGGGGTACAGGGCAAGAAAGAAAAAGTGCTGATTGCTGAATCCCACTCACTGAACTTTTAGGAGAACTCTGATAAAAATGCTTGATGCATTTTTAGGAGGTAGTTAGGTAGTAGGTAGCTAGCAAGAAACACCAATATGTATGGATTTTACCAAGATTATTTTTTCACATATTCAGTTAAAAGCAATATCCAGCCTAACTGCATTGGGGAACATATAAAAACTAATTACGTCACACGTATCAAAAACACCATACATTTCCATACCAGTTGTCTATTGCATCATTCTAGAGAGAGTCAAAGGTAAATAAAATCTGAAACTAAGGTTCTGCTCTGCAAACTCTTGCCCATACACTTACCTTTACAGTCATGAATAGTCCAATTGAATATAAGAAAGCTAGCACTCTTCCAGTTTCTTTCAATGGGAGTTTTGTTACTGGTGTTTAATGGCCTTGGAGCAGAACGTAGAAGAACATCTCTGTCAGGAAAATAAACAGACTGCAAATACAGGAAAAAATTCTGTAGCTGATTCCTCTATACATGTACACGTAACGGACGATTGACTGAGAACTGCATTTTTCCAGGTTGCTTTCATGGCTTCCATGGCTACTCACTTCAGCAACCAGAACAGTGGGATCATCTTCAGTAGTGTCGAAACCAACGTTGGAAATTTCTTTGATGTTATGACTGGGAGATTTGGTGCTCCGGTGAATGGTGAGTGCTTGCAAAACAAAATAATTCAATTCTGGAGCTCTGGGGAGAAGTGTGATCAATAATGGTGAGAAAACAGTGCTGCATTAGCACAAGGAACTGATGAGACATCATGATTGCCACTTGCTTTCAGGGAAATTGTATTGGAAACTGAGCAAGCCAAGAGAAGGCTTGCTAGCCAGCGTGACTAGTGCTAGCACAAAGACAGAAGAAAGAGGCGTTACCAGATCTGGGGAAGGAGCAAGATGGTCTGATTTGAGACCTTTAGCCCTTCTGCCACTGTGATGGTATAACCATGGCCACATGTTGCAGCAGCTTCTCATCCACCTCCTGCCTCTAGCCATTCTCTCCATCCTTGTTTTCCCTTGAATCTGTCCATCTGTGAGCTGGCCAACAGCAGATGTGTCTGGAACCAAGGCATTACAGTTTTTCCTGAGTTATTTTTCTGCTACATCAATCCCCCCTCACAGCTGTGGCACAGGAGAAACAACAGGAGATGGGGGAGAGAGAGCCATAACCAAACACGCATGTAAGCAAAGCCTAAGACCATCTTCACTTGGCCTTTCTCACCCTTCCATTCATTTACCCAGAGCTATGAGAAGTGATGATAGATTAAATGGAAGTTAGGCCCTCCAAGCTTGCTGTGGCACTTGTCTTACTGGTGGCTAGAGGTATAGGTGATTTGGTCACAGCTGCCCACTTCGCAGCTTACTGTATATGTGGATGTTAAATTTTGACCCACAATGATTCAGCAACTTTGATGCATACTCCAAGCTCCCACTGTAGGGTCAGTGCTACAGAATTACTCTTCAAAGAGCAGGAGCTTGTTCTCTCTCCTGTGGGTGTTTTGTATATCTCACGATACATGACACAGTTGCACAGACAGCATTGGCACCTTTCAGACAGTGAAAGAGCTAGAAGGAAAAAGGGTGATGGCAAGGGATGCCTTGTGCAAACAGAAGAAGTGGTGGCTATGCCTGCATTGTTCGGGATGTGGCATGGCCAGTAGAGCAGCAGTAAGTACCAGCAAGTACTGCTAAAACAGCTCATGCCCTGACTGGCTAAGGCAAGATGGTGGCTGCATGACAGCCTCTGAGGCTGAGCCCAACCTGGCCTGGAGGCTGCCCTTTTAGGAATGGGCAGCAGCAAGAAAGCAAGGAGAAAAAAAAGGTGAAAGTGAGGTCACAGGACTCAGCCTGTGGGAAATTTCTCTTTTGGTGAGATGAAAGAGATGGGCAGTCCTGTCATGTTCAAGTAAAAGTATTTCTCTGGAACAGGATGTTGCTTAGCCCCTGCCTTAGGCAGAATAAAAATGAATCAGATTTTGGTCTCGCTACAAGCAGAAGAAAAATACTCACTGATAACTATAAGTGAATTTTGGTCTCAGCTGTTCTGCTTCCTAAGCAAGGAGCACAAGCTGGCAGTGTGACTACCTCCTTCTACAGAGAAAACATATGATATTTTGCAATCTTTTCAGGGGTGTATTTCTTCACCTTCAATATGATGAAACATGAAGATGTGGAGGAAGTGTATGTGTACCTGATGCATAATGGTAACACAGTATTCAGCTTATATAGGTAAGTGAAGGGTCAGGCCATTTTCACTGCAAAAGCCATGTTTGCATAGATGTGACTGCTTGCTCATGTTTCAAAAAAAATATTAAGTTGTTCTTTTTTTGAAGAAATTTGGTAGGGTGAATTAACCAACTAAGAAAAAGTATTATATTTTGCTCTCCTCAACTTGCAAATTTGGATCCTACCTGACACAGATCCTGGACCAAAAATTCTGCCTTGATCAGAAGTTCCTCAGTGCTGAGGGAAAAGGAATTAGCACTGCAAGTCAGGGTTGGAGTTCACTGGTAGCATGAAGTCATTCTGCTAATACATATCTTCATCCTCATTTTGTCTGTCAGAGAAAGGGTGTAATGAGTGTTCAGCAGCTAATAATAGTCTTGTGAAAGACTAGGGGAAAGATGTTTACTTTAAAGGTGGAGAGCATTTAAGCTGCAATAGTGAGGATGGGTAAGAAGTGAAGGTGTTCCACTTACTAGCTTTGTTATCCTCAACACACTTTGAATAAAAAAGTTTCTGAACTTTTATGAAGTTTATACTACTTGCAGAATCATCAAGAATAGGATCCACTTGTAGCTTAGTGACTCGTATAAAGACCACGTCAAGAAGCTTGTAGCCAGGTAGACATCTGAAAAAAAGAAAAAAAAGTGTTTGGAAAAATGTTATTTGTTTAATACCAACAAGGGTTCTGGTGCCAAAATCAAGTCTTTCTCCAAAGCCTGAATAAATGGATGTGAAAGCTTAGATTCAACACACTGGATTTTAGACACTTAGATGACACTGGCTTCATTTAAGCTGCCTTGTTGAAGCTGCTTCTTCAACGGCCAGTAATAGAAGCACCACTGAAGGGTGCTTCATTCCCAATAGATCTTTCCTTCAAAACAAAAAGCACCAAGATCTCTTCCCCTAATGTATTAATATCAGAAAAAGCAACAGATGGAGGAAAGGGAACTAACACACAAATAAGTTGGTGAGTTAGCCCACACCATACACACTGAAGTTCCAACACAAGACCTCAGGATGGTGCAAACTGCCTGTCTCCACCTGTTGCCTGTGCAGGGAGCACAGGGACTCACCTCACAGGAGTCTCCTGACCTAGAGGCATTCAAAATGGACTTGGATGAATCACAGGAAAAGAGAGCATCACAGGAAATCTGGAGTGTTGTGAAGAATGAGCAGAAATCTATTTTAAAGCATAAATTCATAACTGTGTCATGGGGAAAACAAAAACAAAACCAAAACCATATAATTTAAACTTCCAGAATTCCAGATTTTCAGAAAGGAATGATACAATTATATAAGGTGCAGAGGTTGTCTAACAGGTCAAATGCACAAAAATGCCAAAGTTTCCGCATAAAGCTGAAAAAATGTTGGCAAGCCTTTCCAGGAAGTTTTGCTCAGGATAACAATGTGCTTTCTCAAATTCATTTTTTAAGTTGTTTGCATGATCGTTGCTGACAAAGAAAAAACTGATTTGTTAAAATATCCATCCTTAGCTATGAATCAAAAGGGAAAGCAGACACTTCAGGAAACAGTGCAGTGCTAAAACTTGCCAAGGGAGATGAAGTCTGGCTGCGAATGGGAAACGGAGCTCTCCATGGGGACCATCAACGCTTCTCCACCTTTGCTGGGTTTCTTCTCTTTGAAACCAAGTAAAGAAAGAAACAACCAAGTAGGTGTTTACCTGAGGAAGCTTCTTACTGGGAACTGGCATTTTTCTTGGACTGTGGAATTGCATTACGACATGTAAAGATCAAGAAGGCTTGTTTTGATGCAATGTGTTGCTATTTCTGTATCAGAGATGAGCCAAATACACCGGGTAGTTGACACAATTACAGATGCACGGAGGATGTATTGTCATCTAGGCTGCAGCTGTTCAATGTTGTGATTGCTTTCTTCTCCAAAGCGACTGAAAAACAAAGGGGAAGGAGTTTTAGTAATTTAGAGAGCAGTTTGCACAGTAAAGCCAATTTTGTCTGTAAATATACTCTAGTTAAATATACACCAGGAAGTGAACAATGTTTTTCTGTTCTTTTATTCAGTTCTTATGACATGTTCATTTAAATTTGCATCATGGAAACAGGCCTGAATGAATTATAAGTAGGCTCAGCTGAGACCAGATTTAAAGGAAGCTTGGACTAGAATGAATTTTACAAATAGAAAGAAAAAAAATGTGAAAATTAAGGAGTCAAGGATTCAGGTTTATTGCATCCCCATCTCAAACCTCTGAAGATAATTTTTCATAGATTTTTAGTACATATTTATGCTTGCTCTCTCTCTAAAAAAAAAAAAAAAAGACTGTTAATTTAATAATTCTTGCCTCAGTAGGAGCTCAAAGCTAAGGTAACTTAGTCTGCAGGGTACATGAGACTGGACAGGGGAACTATAATGTTTCTTCCAAGCTTTTCAGTTGTTGAAACCTGATGTAACTGAATGCAAGCTGTCAAAGCAGAGGTATATATGCTGGAGAAGTTGGGATATGTCAACAGCACAAACAGAGAAACACATTTTGTGAAGTTTGGAGCTCTTTTAGAAGGATGTATATTTTAGTATGGCATATTTACTTAGCAGCGAAGTTGTTGATACAGTTTTATTACCAACCTTCCGAGAGCCAGTATTCCAGGAAAAGACATTGCAGCCTAGCAAAGCAGCAGAGACTCAGTTCATATTTAACTGGTGAAAGCAAACACTGGCTGGCTCAGAAGTTCTGACCACAGTAAATCAGGTCATTCTTCAGCATTAATATCCCATTAATATTTGCTACCAGTTTTTCAAAATTTGGCTACCTGAAATCCTGTCTTGCTATTTTCTTTTCATCAGAATCAGCACTGAATATACTAAAACAATATTGAAGTTTGTATATATTTTCTGCACATTCTGTCTCTCCACACGCAAGCTAATGAAATACAAATTACATTTTAAAAGGGGATCACGCAGACATTACCTGTCATTAATGTGTAACAAGCAGGTGGGGTTAGGGCAATATTTATCTGAAATTCTCTTCTATTGGCTAAAGATACCATTATCTCTCCAATAGAGAAAGTGAATCAAAATCTGCCCTATCAATGTCTGTGTTCTTGTACGCTTTCCTAGTGTATGAAAACCATGTCTTATGATGAAAAATGCATGTTGATACTTGATGATTATGACTTGTGAATTTTTTAGTTTTACGCATCAACCACTGAAAATATTAGCTTTAATGAACTGTCCTCTGATGACTTTTATTTTTTTTACATGATTTTGGGTTGGGTTTGCACCACATAAGTTTTCAAAACCTGAGACCATGTTATTTTAATTAGTATTTTAGTAACATTCTGGCATGCCTTCAATTTAAAACTCACTCACCAGGTAATCAGAAAATGTTATTCTTCTGGAGTAAGTGCACAAGGTGCATGAGATATATGGCACCATGAACTAAGGTTCACAGTCAGAAAAATCTTGAAAAAAAATTATTTCTTGTTTGTGTTAGGAATGTTTGCTTACTTTGTAAAACATATATTTACCCAATAAAGATTAATAGACATAAAACTGCAATGGTTTGTTCATATCATTATTTACTATAATATATCTGAAATCAGCCAAAGACAGCTACCGTTTGGAGATTACAGAGATATATTCATAATATGTATTTCTTAAGCATTAATTTAATTAATCTAAACTGGAGAAAGACTGTACTAAGGACCAAAAATATATTCATTTTTTATATATATGCATACATAAGAATTTAAATCCCTGAGATTTCCTTTAAGGTATTCATTTTCCTTTGTGGCATGGCTGCTTTAATTCATTTTGGTCAGAATAAAGCGCTTACAAATGATGATACATACACTCATTTTAAGGTTCTTTACATTATCTCTTGTAATGGCCATGATATAAAAGAAAGCCAAGTTTTACCATTCTCATTTTATGTCATTTTCACAAGTTTTGTACAACTTGGACTGCTAAAACAGGGTGGAAGGCAACTGAGAATAACCATGAAAGCTTTCTGATGACAGCAATGTGGTCTCAGTTCCAACGTTAAGCATTTTTTTTTACATCAAGGTTGAAACTTCCAGGCATTTATAAGAAATCTCTACAGACTTTTCTCTGCAAAGTTACTGCATGTAATCTCTGCTGACTGATTGCTGTGATACTTTACATTTTAATTGTTAACCTACATATTAGTTTCAAAGATCCTTCAAAATATAGCAGCTGATGTAAAAATCCATGTGTGTGTTCCCATCCCTCAAAATATTATCAAGTTTTATATTCAGTAAGTCTTGTGGAATATGTGTGTTTGTCTCAGAAATGTTTATGAAAATTAGTCATCTTTCCACTGCTGTCAATAATTGAAAGCCTTTAAGAGATACTCAAGAAAACAAAACAACAACAAAAAATAGCCTAGTTACAAAGAATTTTCTCCTTTGTTTTAAAATAAGTGGTTTTGATTTCTGGTAATTTGTGTTTCAAGTGAACAAACTCCTGGAAACTCAAAAACACTGCCCCATACACAGCTTGTGCCCTGCTCTGTATGAATTGCCAGCCCCTACTCCTGGTCCTCCTTTCTCCCAAGACCCAGGACTGCCATCCCTCCCTGTGACACTGCCCTGCCTCTCGGCAGCAGCCTTGCAATGTGGCAACTCTCAGCTCCAGCTGCATTAGGAGCGTTAAGGGCAGCATTTTGCAAATGGCTGCATGTCACTTGAGAGATGCTGGTGGCATGAGCTGAAACCTAACTGAAGGAAAATGTCTTAGGTCTGGGTCCCAGTTTCACGACTGGCGTTTTAAGAAAGCAGAACTTGCCAAGAAAGAGGATTTGGTAGGAAGCAGTTTGCAAGGAAATGTGTAAGGCAGAAGCAATGGGGAGTTTAGACTTCAAGTGAGCAGAATGTAGATGAGTGCAAGAGAAAGGCAAAAAGTTGTTGTTGTGGTCTCTGGTATGGCCTGGCAGTGCAAAGGAAAAGCATGTCCAGAGGAATTAGTTGGAAAACATTGACATCACAAGAGTAAAGCACTCAGAAAATTTATTTGTGTTTGATAAAGGACCAACGACTGAATATACTTCAATTGAAAACGCATATCTTGCATAGAAAGCTCTGTTAAATTCACCACTGATTCTGTAGTGAAAATGTATTTGAAAAATTTGTGGGTTTAAGCAACGTGAATAGGTCTTTAATTACAGTGACACTCAGATCTTTCATCTTCCCCATGAAATTTCTAAATGCAACTCAACTGCTTTCTGAAGTAATTTTTTAACTAAATCTTTTATTTTTTTTGTTAATAAACATTTTCCTCATACTTAACTGGCATGATTAAAATGACATTTTGTGCTCAGGGCCAAAAAAAATTCACACAAGAACAAAACATGCAGGGAGCAACAAAGGAGATTAGTCACTAATTAGTTATGAAATGTCCAGAGATCTTAATTTTGAAAATCAATAGCAAAATGCTTCTGTTTTGCACTTGGTGGTGCTAACTTACAAGTAGGGCTTAAGAAAGCTTGGAAGATAGCACTTCTCAGGGGCTAAAGGCATTCTTGGGACTATTCTGCTAACATAACTGTACAACCCATCAATTTTGGAAACACGGCACTACAATGCACCCATTCCCACATTTGGAAATTCCTGTTGCTGTTTGAATCAGTAGCATGTACATGGTCCTCATGCACTTTGCAGGCTGACAAAGGAGTGGTAACAAGAGTGAGAAGAGACCACGCTGGACTTGTGAAACTGGGAGGAAATTTTAACTGGCCTCATCCCTCTCCTCTACCACTGGGCTGATAAAATCCAGCTCATAGATTTTGGCATGAAAACTGTAAAGATGACAGTGGAACAGCCTCAACATTGTGCAGCTGCATTTGAAACAGGGCAGGGCATACTCCATGAACACATTCACAGAATAATAAAACCCATGTGGTGCAGGAAAGAGATTTCTTGCATTAGCTGCTGAAAAATTGCACAAATGGAGTTTTATCCTGCTTTTCTGAAGACAATCCAGCAGACTAGAGAAATTTCACCAATAAAAAAAACCACACCACAAAAACAAAGCAAAAAACCCAACAGTGTTTTAAATGAAGTGCATTGTTACAACACCAAGAATAGTAATACCCACATTAAAATCATCTTTGATATCTTAGCTCCTGTTTCTTGTAAACGTGCCTCACAATGCATTCTTCCCTTCATATAGACATATGCTGCTTCTTTGCCTTATCCAGCAGCAATGATATAGTGCTTGCTAAATAAGATGAGGGCTATATACTAGAATGTGATAGCCAAAGATGAATATAGAACTTCATTCAGTAATTCCATCCAACGTATACTTAATGAAGCACTGTTATTATACAATACAGATCATACTAATACTTAAGAAAGAACAATGTAACTTAATTCACAGCAACAACCTTTAACTTTTTTTTTCTTTTTCATTTCTAAGAGCTTCATTTACCAATCTTAACAATTATTTGAAAGAAAAATGCTCCAGGCTCTCACAGTGTACTAAGAGAGTCAAGGATGTCATCAAGGACTGGAACTTCAGGCCAGAAGATGGGAATTCTGAGTTTGTGTTATCCTGTCTTGTGAAAAGCCCTGGACTCCAGAGGAGAGTTAATTTGTCTGCTCTTCATCTTGTAAACTACAAAAGAGTGGAAGTACCATTGTTTCAAACGAAATCTTCCATGTAGTGCATCAAGGCAGATCAGTGCTGTCTTCCCTCTGAGAATACATGCTCCTCAGAAAAGTCCACATTTGCTTTCTCAAACTATCAAAGGGACAAAAAATGAAGAGGAACTGATTTAGTTATAAATAAATAAAAGTTACAAGTAAATCGTGGCCATAGCTAAGGTGCAAATTAGTGGCTTATGGGCAACAGCGTGGCTCTGTGCTGGAAACAGTTCATAAAAACGAAGGCTTATCACACTAGCGCATGCTGGAAAAATTGTCTGTAATGATTGTTGTGGACAATGTTATTCAGCAGAAATGTGCCATTGGAAAGAAGTGAGGGTAAGATTGCCAAGCAGTGTTGCCCAGCAGAGAGCTGAAGCTCAGTATCCAGGCAATCAAAACCTGGGAATAACCCTGGTCTAGTTTCTAGTCCCCTCAGCAGTGGTTAATAATAAACCTCTGGGAAAATATTTATTTTCTACAGTTTAGCCAATATAAAGGTTAGTTATATAAAGCTGTTTGCCAGTTTCTTCATCTAAATCAAGAAAGCACAGCAATATCATAAGGTACGACTCAAAGATGAATACTTTGTTTCAGGTACAAGGGTAAAGGTCCAAAGTACAGGACTCACTGTCACAGAGGTCAGTAATTTGTTCTATTTCAGCAGAGTAACAGGAGGCAAATTTCTTACACCGTGAAAGTTAATGGCAAAGCTTGTTTATTGTGGCAAACCCAGGTCTGCACCTCAGTGACTCCCTGGACTAGACAACTCACAAACAGTGTATTTTCTAGGAGATTTGATTTTAATGAAGTAGCACAAGGCAGTTTATGCAACTACTTTCTGTGGATGAGAGTGAGCTAAGTCTGTAATTCATATTCTCAGACAGAGACAGAATTTCAGGCAGTATGAATTCACAGCTACTTTAGAGGGATGTACTGACCTCAAGATAGATTCACTTTTGGGCTTGTGTGTGTGTTGGGATGCACTCTTAAAACAGAAAGCAAGGAAGTGTCAGTTCACACTCATGGGGAAGCAAACACAGGCAAGCAAAAAGACGCTCTGTCTCCCAGCTGAATAACCTATTGAGATTGCAGAGATTAGGCTGCTGCATTTGAGAAGCATGCTGTATGAGGGACAGTGTGCCATAACAACACGTAATATGAGGTCAGAAGTGTGGAGAAAATTTACTTTGTAAATATTGAGAAGTATTATGAATGGAGAACAGCTGCTATTCAGGCAAAGCATAAACACAGGTTTGGGGATAAAGCACCCGTGCTTGAAAACTTTGATAAATCTGGGACACAAAAATACCACCATAAACTTCATGTGAATCTTTAAAGTTCTCAACTTCAGATTAATGCAGATATGTTTGAATTTACAAGGGAAGTGTCACTCTGTGTTGTGACCTACTACTTGCATTTTTAGGCAATGATAATTATCAAGTAAGGTTTGAAATATTGCAACAGATGTGAGCAATTCTTTTGCATTTCTTGCTTTTTCATTTAATGAAACCAGTACAAATGGAACTGTTAGTAGTATCTCTTAAAACCATGCATTAGAATGGATGAAATTGTGCATAATATACTTGCAAAGGAAAGAAAGAAAGAAAGAAAGAAAGAAAGAAAGAAAGAAAGAAAGAAAGAAAGAAAGAAAGAAAGAAAAAGAAAGAAAGGAAAGGAAAGAACCACGAGAATCTAGGTTTTGTATAGAGCTGTAATTCACATTCCTACCTCAGTGTTTTTCCGATGGACTGAAAAATTAGAGTAATTGTAAACAACAACTCTGATATGAAATGTAAAAACCTGGCATGCAGTGCAGCCATCTTGCATCACAGAAGTACCTGTACCTGTGTCAGAAAAATTGATATAACATATGATACATTATTTCATTTTTTCAACACTGACTGTGGAATACACTAGCTTCAGTATAGGACATGTACACTTTTCAAAGGATGACGCGGATAGTGACTCACTGAAGTAATTTAATCAAGCCCACAAAAGCAGCGGGGCAAGATCTGAAACAGAACTGCCTGCCCTGCCACCCAGACTGGGGTTTTAACCTCGTAACAACCTCTCTTCCCACACCTCTGCAGCGCTGAATTTATACAGCCACCCATTCGCTGCTGCATATTAATGAAACATATTAAATGGTATTGCATATATCAGCATTGCACTGTTCTTACTGCAAGCCTATGTCAAGAGATAGCTCTTTGTATTCAGCACATAGTTTCTGCTGGGCAACTTACTGCTTTGGGAGAGTTTGTTGGATTCAGATCATCAGCCTCACCCCTTGGTGAATTAGGATCTCTCTTTCTCTCCCACACCCATGTCTTTCTTAATTTGTTAAAAGCCAATTTTTCAAAGTGAAATTAATGCTCATGAAGTGGTGCCCTTGCTTCCCTGAAACTAAGATAATTTAATAAGGTACTGACTTGAATGTTTCTGCCACAGAGTATCCATTGGAATGATTGATGGTAGCAAAAATGCAGGTGTACAGCCAGAATAAATGGATTGCTCAGTTAAACCATAGCCAAATCCAGAGGTTACACAGGTTGTGCTTATAGTGTTATTTGGATGTGATAACCTAAACAATATCAGGTGAAATGAAAAAAGGTGAAATTGCCTGTTCCTATTCAACACAAACTCCAAGACCCTAAGCTGAGAGGAGACAAATGAAACTGAAAATCACTTAGAGAAACGCAATGTCCCAGTAATATCATGGTAACTGTGGAAACAAACCTGTGTATGGAACAGTGTCTCTAAGGGAAATGGATAATAAAGGAAACAAGCTACCTTCATTTGAATAAAAATGCGTATTTTTTTTTTCTCTCCACCATTTCTTGTGGATGGCAGCATACATTGGATACAATCAGTGCCTGCATTATAGGACCAGGTGTCTACTTGAAAAATAAAGAGTGTTCTAGAAATAGACCTATTCTGTTTGCTAACTATGGCAGTTAAAACAAATTCTGCATTTGTATTTGCAGCCTTTACATGTTTTTGTAGTCCAACTAATTTACAGAAATAAATGAAACAAACATGAAATTGATTGTAAGGGCCTCTTTGCTGCCATAACCTGAGATACTGGGAGCAGGACATAAATTTGAAAAGCCCTGTTAATCTGATGCCTGCTCCATCACTTTTCCTGAATGGATGTCCATTCCTGTCAGCAGCCTAAACAAAAATAAAATGACCATTGCCTCTAGTCAAATGTGGCTGTTTTTCAGGCAGGCTGAATTTAAAGAGCAACTGTACATGAATACAGGCTTTACTAAATCCGGTGTAATTTAACTAAACAAAAGTACCTGTGCTTTGTGCAGGGGAAACACTGAAAACTTCAAGAAAGCTTCCTTCCAGTACCTAAAAGAGGCCTACAAGAAATCTAGGTAGGGTAGTGTAGTGATAGGACAAGGGGAAGTGACAAGGGGAAACTAAAGGATGGTAGATTTAAATTAGACATTAGGAAGAAGTTCTTCACTCAGAGGGTGTTGAGGCCCTGGCACAGGCTGCCCAGAGAAGCTGTGGCTGCCCCATCCCTGGCAGTGCTCAAGGCCAGGCTGGATGGGGCTGTGGGCAGCCTGGGCTGGTGGGAGGGGTCCCTGCCCATGGCAGGGGGTCGGAATAAGGTGGTCTTTAAGGTTCCTTCCAAACCGAACCATTCTGGGACTCTGTGATTCTGTATTCTATGATGAAACAGGAGATATTCCTGGCTCAAGCTCCTCTATGCTCCTGACGTGCAAAGGCTGGGCTGATGGCCCTCACGTGCATGATCTTCCCTTTGCAGCACCACTGAGCTAATGGATGGCTTCACGTGGGTGCCATGTAAATGGCATTTTACAGGGCACTTTACAGCCCTGTCTCAACCAGATAATCTGGTCCTGACAAGGTATTATAAACTGTTTGAGATGTTGCTATCCTAGCTGTGGGCACTGTTTCTCCAGCAGAGGTTACAGCTGCTGTAGCAGGACCAGACAGGCCAGTTGAACAGCAAATCTGGTGGGAGAAAAGAAAACAAAAACAAACACAAACAAACAAACAAGAGTTTTTATCATCTCATCCACTAATGTCCTTGAGTGTGGGTTTGAGCTCTCAGGGACCCTCCATAGCAGCCTCACAAGGCCGGGACAAACGACTGGCATGGAGTTAGCTGCCCTGTAAAACACGTCCAGTTTTTTTTTTTGTGTATGTAAAGTTGGCGTCGATTTTCGCATTCCTTGCTATCCACCCAACTCTGAGCCGCGAGGGATAGCACCCCCGCACGCCTTAACCTGACTGAAATCTTACTGCAGGCGTGGAAACCTGAAGGCGAGGCGGGGAAACCTGCCGCTAAGAAGAGGCAGAGGCAAGGGGCAGAGGAACACGAGCCGTCCCCACAAGCTGGGGACGAAGTACGGGGTCTCGGGTCACCGTCCTGCCCTGCCGGAGCGCCTCACGGCGCCGCCCTAGGAGTCGTCGACCCGTTGTGGCCGCTGGGCGCGCCGCCGAGGATCGATGTCTCGGCGCTCGGCAGCCGCCATCCCCGCCATGGCGCTGAGCGGGCTGCGGGTGCTGGAGCTGGCCGGGCTGGCTCCGGCTCCGCTCTGCGGCATGATCCTGGCCGACTTCGGGGCCTGCGTGGTGCGGGTTGACCGTGCGCCCCGCTCCGCCGTGTCGGTCGACGTGCAGGGCCGCGGCAAGCGCTCCTTGGCGCTCGACCTCAAGCGGCCGCCGGGCGCGGCGGCTCTGCGGCGGCTGTGCGGAGGGGCGGACGTCCTCATCGAGCCCTTCCGCCACGGTGAGGCGGGGCCGGTGATGGCCCCCCCCCCCACGGGGGCACCGAGGGGCTGGGTGCGGGTGGGCACTGAGAGGGTCGCAGGGTAGAGGGTTGTTGGGTTTGGGGTTAGTTTGTGGGCTTTTGGGGTGTCACGGGGAGGGAGCGGCTTGCTGGGAGTTGGTTTCCCGTGGTTGGGTGAAAAACGGCCGGGATTTGTGAAAGGGTGGTGAGCAGCACCGAAGTGAAGTCAGCCTGGCTGAGGCTGGTTTGACAAATAGTTGTGGGCAACACCGCTGTGTGTCACAGAGCAGGAGGCATGCGAGAGCCTGGACAGCACTCCTGCAGTGGTTTTCAGGCCTGTTGGTGTAATTCAAGTCACATTTGCATGGTTAGTGCCTTGGGAAGACGCAGCAGACAGCAGGGCTTATGATTCCTCTGCACACAGCAGCAGGGAGCTGCTCTCTGGCCTCATAAGCCCTGCGCAGGCATTCAGCTGATGCTCATGCACGGGGTGTGCCTGTGTGTGGTTTAGGAATTTGTCAGTGACGGTGCTTTTCATTCAGAAAATAGGGTTTTATGAGTATATTTTGGGGTTTGTCCCTCTGAAGTAGTGCAGAGAAAGTAAAAAATTAAGTTTTTCGTTGTAAATTGTCTCCTGTTTTCTAACATTTTTTTTATTATTTAATTTTTGCATATAGTCAAAATTTCCATGCTCTTCGGCTTTATAAACACTTGCTTTTATTGTGTAGTAATGCAGATAATTCTGTAACTAGGCATTAAGGTTTACAGGGCTCTGACTAAACTAGCCAAATCCGTGATCCAACATGGAGCTGGTGGGAACCAATGAGACGGTGAGGGCCCAGGCAGCATCAGGAGAGGTTTTTTAAACGCACGTGTACCATCAACCTTTAAACAAATGATTCTGTGGCTCCACTGGTTATGGGACACTCACTTTTCACTTGTGCTTTCGGGAATTTTGCTCACATATTAACGAGGCAGTCACCAGAAACTAACTTTTGAATTTTTATTTTTTTTGCTGTGCCTTTGTTGTCATATAAGCAAATTTATGAACTGAACGTATTTGGTTCTCTAAATAACTCTTTTTAATTGAAAGTTTAGAATGATAAAGCACTCAGACTGTTGTACTAAGCTGTTGGAGTTTTATACAAGCCAATCCTGAAGTTTGCTTGAAGCTTCATGTGGATGGGCTTCTGCTCTGTCCCCAGTTCCTGTTTTAAACTATGAATCCTAAAAACTTTGCTCTTGCCCATAGGGAGAATGTTTTTTCCTTTAATTTGATTTTTACAATTTTCTCTTGGTTATTTGATGGATCTGGCTTCTCAAAATAGGTGCTAATTGGTAGAAATGTGTTACAAATGTCACCACTTTTCTCACTAACATTATCATTTGCCACTTCCCAGTAAGTAATACAACAGAAGGAGATCTTAAGGAATTTGAAGATGTAGTAATTTTATGAACAGTCTGTAGTAATAGGTCCTGGGGCAGAATGGGCACTGAAGTTCTGTCAGGAGAGTAGATCTGTTCCCCTCCAAACCGCGTCTCCCTGCAGTCCTGTTACGGATCATAGGATGTAGTCTCACCAACAAACACTGAACCAATAAAAATCTGTAATTTGTTTGCAACTTGAATCTGCTTCTTTTAAAGCCACTACTTTGGAATGCAAGATAAAACTTTAGGCTTGATTACTGTAGACCCATGCTGACCAAACCTATATTTCATTGAGTTCTGAAAGTTCCTTATTGTCTGCATTAGAAAAAAAAATAAATTTTCTTGAATGTAATCATTGCAAATAGGCTTTGGAATATACAGTTTACATTGGTGAGTTAAAAGATACAGGAACACACGGTGTACTGAAGAGGCTAATGTGATGAGGAAAGTATATTCCAGTGAAAGGTGGAAGCAATTTCAGGTCATTTTAATGTGGAAAACATGAGAGTCTGCTGTTTTTTTTCGTAAAATGATGACTGCCTTCAGTAGCTTTCTCGCTCATTCAGTGATACATAGAGTACAGCAAATTGAATGGCAAGCTTTTGGGGAAATAAAAACAGAAAAGAAGTCGAAAAAAAAGACCCTAAACTTTAATTTCGACTTAACTGGCTTGCGTTCAAAATGTATGCAGTTTGTTGGTAATTTGTGACATTCTGACTATTAATATTTTAATATAAATTCTGAATTAGAATGTATTATTTCGGAAATTGCAATTCATTTCTGTTTTATAATTAAACTTCGAACCATTTATATTTTGAGTCTTATTAAAAATAAATGCAAATTAGGATTTTGTGCCTTGTCTTGTTAAGGCGTCATGGAAAAACTTGGTCTTGGTCCAGAGGTCCTTATGCATGAGAATCCCAGACTCATCTACGCTAGACTTACTGGATTTGGTCAGACAGGAAAATACGCCAAGTCTGCAGGACATGACATCAATTATGTGGCTTTATCAGGTAGGCTGTAAAATTTTCTGTTGAATAAGTTTGTTTTTTTTTTCCCCTTACGTCAAGACTCAAGAATTTATTGAAAGATTCTTTGCAGATAGCTCCGATTACCTCAGGTTTAGTCTGATGAAACAGCTGAGCAGATCTGAAGCGTCCCTGTCAGTGAAAGGAGGGTTTCCGTCTCCTTTATTGTGCTTCTCCCTGCTTGTTTCTCTCCAGTCAAATATGGTGCTTGCTTAACCCGTGTGTGAGCTGTCTCGGCTCCCTAACAAGTCAACAACTAAGTAGGAAAAAAGAGGATGTTTTTCTGCCGGGTTATTGAGGGGAAGCAGTTCATTAGGAGATCTGACAAACAATAAGTTGGTACAAGAAAGGACGAAATGCGGGCTGGACTGGACTGTTCCTTTTGGCAGCAGCAGTGAGCTGTTAGGCTGGATCAGCATGGCATCTCAGACTGTACAGTATTTTCCTTCCTTTGTGTGCCATTTTATCTGAATAAGTTTTTTTCTCTTTAATGAAAGGACTGAAGTTTTTATGCATTTTTGTCTTTGTACTGGGCTTCTGTCCTAGAAAATCTTTTTACAGTCCCTAAAGGGCTGTAGATTATTTTGTGTGTGTTTGTGAGCAGCTGCTTTAAAGTAAAGAAAAACTAGGCAACTTAAGCCATTTGAGCATTCTCATGTTCTTTTCTTTTCTGCTGTAAATATCTCTAAGGATACCAACTGAAGGGAAAGGAAGTTTAAAATGAAGCAGTTTTGACTGCAGGATTATGTTTCCTTAAATTACTGTTGACAGAATGCTGATTTTAAGTATCGTGATTCTACAGGTATGCAATAACAAACAGTAACAAAATTACCCAACTCTGATGGTAGCAATCAGTGTGTCATCAGTGCTGTCATGCATGATCCTGTTTACTGCTGTTCACACTGCTTCTGTCTCTGCCCACAAGGGAGGAAAGTGGGCCAAAACTTCTCAGCTTCCCACTGCATGGTACATTTCTTTTAGCCCCAGAAAAGGGCCAAAGCAGAGGTGCTGCAAATGTGATGTGGAATCACCTACTGTGGGGATCCACAGTGTTGTGGAATGAAGTTTTGTCTGGGATAGATTCAGTCTTCTCTCATTGTGTAAGATTGTCAGGATATCAAAAAGAGTGAAAAAGACACAGCTTGGAACAGTTGTGATTTCATGTTGAGATGATTTCAAAGTATTATGATAATTTGTTATTAACATAGGTAGAGAGTCAAACATTATTGTCTATTGCTGTCTTAGATTGTAGTGCTTCCTGTTTACAAAAAGTACTGTTTCTGTCTCTGGAGCTGATGTAATCAGTAGTATTTTGGTTGGTGCTATATTACATCACTAAAACTTAAGTCATTCTTTATGAAATTTTAAGGAAATAGGACAAGGTATTTGGGATGTATCAGTCCTGAAAAATGAGATCTAACATCGTAATTTCTTAATGAGCATTGGCTTTTTTCAAATAAAACTGTCTTGCATTAGAAACTCCAGATACAAGTTACTATGTTAACTCAATGGTGCCTGTGACAACCTTTAGACTGTTAAAAGAGAGATTTTAGTCAGTGACAGGGCTTTATGCTTGTACTATATGCTCTGCAAAATTCTTTATACTGTGAACTCGTTTGTGAGTGTTGTTTGCACTTAGCTAACAGTCTAATGCACTTCCTAACTAAATAGTGCTTCACCATCATGCAGTTCTTGGGAAATTCTTACCGTGTATGTTGTGAATCTCAGACATTAGGCTATAGGCTTAGAAGAGACATGACCATATGCAGAGTTTCTTATTTGCCCAAAGGGACCTGTGAGGGAAGTGACAGTAAAAAAGCTCTTCAGGATGGAAGAGAAATGCCAACAGATTCAGAGGCAAAACTGCCTTTGCTCTATCGTCTTTCATTTCAGCATAATTTCTGGCATAGTTTCCCCATGTCTGTGTTGCATGCAGTCAGAGGTAACCTTTGTATCTTATATTCATCCATACCTCTGATATACAACCTGTTTTTCAAAACTACAGTGTGAGGAAAGGACAGAAGTGCAGCTGTCAGTGTGAAATCTTTTGTTATGATTGTTAATTCATGGGTTATGTGCACAGAAGACTGTAAATCTGAGTTTTTACTTTAGAAGATTCAAAGAAGAAAAATTTACTGAAGTTTCTTGAAGCACATTCATATTGCCTACTGAATTCTTTTGTGGTAGGTTCTATGCGTGTACAAAGTATTAATATAGAATTGTTGCATTCAAGTTTTTGTATGAAATTTTGTCCTTATAGAGCCAAATGATCAAAGGATTATCTATGAGATAATATCTATTTTATTAATTTAATTAAATGCATCTTCACTAATATGATTTGAGATACTCTATTAATAATTTTGTGAATGAAGGAGTAACTATCTGGTAAGACAGAGCTGGAGTGGAATCAGAAAACTGTTGGTAGAAGTTTACTTTAGCTTTTATTTACTCACATAGATTGAAAAGAAGAAAAATTTGACCATAAACATTGGTTTCTACATTTCTACAATTAACTTTATACTTATGTTTGCTTTGTTTCCTCTACTACCAGGTGTGCTGTCAAAGTTAGGTAGAAAATCTGAAAATCCTTATGCACCAGTCAATCTTCTGGCTGATTTTGCTGGTGGAGGTGTGCTCTGTGCAATGGGCATTCTCATAGCCCTTTATGAACGTACCAAATCTGGCAAAGGACAGATCATTGATGCAAGCATGGTAAGTTTTCTCTTGGGGAAGTGGGGGGGATGATTGGATTTTATTTTTTTTTTCCCAACTCTAAGTCTGTAAAAGGAAGGAGGTTGGAGCTATTGGTAAGGTTTAAAATTGAGAGGTTGGAATGTGAAAGTACGTCATCGCATAAAATGGCTATTGCTTTATCTGAAAGCAGTTTTCACAGGTCACTGTTGCCATGGCATCCTTATGACATGGGTGACATACTGCAGCTCTCCCCCTGTGCTGTTCCCTGACTTTTATTTTATTTTATTTTATTTTATTTTATTTTATTTTATTTTATTTTATTTTATTTTATTTTATTTTATTTTATTTTATTTTATTTTTTATTTTTATTTTTATTTTTATTTTTTTTCTGTGTTTTCTACAGTAAGATGAAAGAGGGGTAAGGGATTGCGTTTAGTAAATTCACAGATAATGTGGATGTGGGAAGAACTACAAGCATGTTGGATGACAGGATTAGAATTGAAAATGACCTCTACAAATTAGAAAATGACCTGAAAAACCTGGCTGAAATTCATCAATGCTGCTGCTCTGTAATTTTCTTAGGCAGAAACAATTCGCCGCACAAATATAGCGTGAGAACAATTGGCTGAAGTATGATCCTGGGGGTTTGTAATAGTCACAAGCTGAACATGAGTCAACAATATAATGCTGTTGTGAAACACATACACACTGTATTAGGGTGTATAAACAGGAAATAGACCCAGCAAGGTTTCTTAAGTAATTCTTGTCATCTAATAGGCATTCTAAGGCCTCAGGAAAGTACAGTTTCTGGCACTGGCCATTGTCCTTCCCCCAAAAAAATCATCAATTTGTGGGGGTCCAAGGAACACAACAAAAATGATTGCAGGTCTGAAAACATGACCTAGAAAGGAACGTTGAGAGGGTTTGTGTCTTTACAAAAAGAAATGATGAGTCTTCAAATACTTAAAAAGATGCTTCTTCTACTTCAGAGTAGAACAGAATAGTTCAGTTGGACAGGACCTTCAAAGATCATCTAGTCCAACTGTTTGGAGTATTAGTTTGTCTTCACTATTGGTACTTTTAGTCATTAAAAGAATTTTCTGCAAGAAGAGTCACTGTAAGTCTGCTAATATCCCACATTCCAGAGATCTCATTAGGACATCTCTGGTTGTGTGTGTGTTTTTTTAGTTGTTTGTTTGTTTTTAAAGCCTGCAAATCTTCTCTCCTTCAGCTTTTTCTTGTTTCATTATTAATTGTGGAATATACAGTTCCCTGCTGATTTTCCTGGTGTCCTGCGAAATGGATGGAATATTCTGCAGTGTTGCTGGATGTATTTTTTCTGGAATGTTGTTATGAAAAGCTTGGCTTTTATTTGAACAGATTTCCAATGAGACAGTTGATGAAAAATATACGTGCATCATAATCAGCAGACAGTTAAATAAACTGTTTTGATGAGCCTGTTTTTATTTCTAATTTTGTTTCCTGGAAACAGAGATTTTTAAAATCACAATACTGCACTATTGGAGCTGTCATTTCATTTTAACGTTCTTTTTTATTTAATAGGCGTATTAAGTTGCTGTACAGTTTAGGTAGTCTGGATGTGTTAATGAGTCTGACACATGGTGGAATTTTCTAAGGTAGAAGAGGGAAAATGAATTTATTATTTATAGCAGTTTTGTGTCCTTGGGATTAGTTCAGTTTTTATCTTACTTCATGGATTGTTAAACTGACCGTGTTAGTTTTGTCTTTTTATTGCACTGTAAATTTTTCTCATCTAAAATTACATCTGTTTTTTGTCTTTGATGTTAGTAATTCTAGTTTGTCCTCAGAATTTTTGTGATGCAAGAATTTGTTGTATGTCTTTTATTTCTAATTAGTGTGCTGAAAGCTGAAAAGTTGTCTTGGGAGCATTCATATGAACTGTAATATACATAAAATAAACTCCTCTAGTTAGTGAAGGTAAACTGATAGGAAAGGAGGGTAGAGACGATCAGGTCAAGGGGTATGTTCGCAGAATTTGTTCAGTGTCCTGTGTTCCTGTTGCACTGTATAGAAAAGCAGACACTGGGTCCTGCATTTCAGCTGCATAGCTCAGAACCTGGTCTGAACTGCTTCGCATTACTTGCTGTCTCTTCTCATTGACTCTGCAAGGGTTATAGGTTTCTCTACAGTCACCCTGATAGTTCCCACACACTGCGTGTGACAAGGGGTGGATGCTGTGATACAATACAGTAGGCACAACGATGCATCTGCACCCTCACACTCTTCTGGAACAGAGGGATGCGAGACAGGGCAGTACTTGAGGTTCACTCAGAATTTAGATGCAGTCTTTTGCTGATGGTAGGCATCTGACCAAGAATGACTCGCTCTTTGTGAAAAGACAGCCGCAGGAAGATAATGATCACTCACATAATAGTCTCATGGTGAGAGCTGTCCGCCGTCTGACAGAAGGCTGGGGTTCCAGGTTTTTCTCAGCCTGGAGGTATTCATAACCAAAACCCCCACATCCTAAAAATGTTCCTCTATCAGAAGGATAGATTAGGTTGGTGTGCATTTATTCTCAGCTTTGTTTGAGCTGTTTCACTCTACAGAAGTGCCAGAAGACTCACGGAGCTGATAGAGGTCACCCAGCAGGACGGTGCCTCTGGATTCTTGTCCCTACTTCAGAGGCTGCTTATGCTTTTAGGGAGTCATTAAGTGAAACACCTCACTATTACTGTAATCACTGTGTAGTTCAGCTAAAGCGGAACCTCCCAGTGTTACCCTTTTCATGTTTTAAAAGAAAGTGACCACATTGGTGTGTGTGGTGTCATTTGGAGACATGCCTTCGGGGATTTGGGGAGGATGTTTGGTGCCTTTCGTCTTTGAATTGCAGCAGCCCACAGGCAGAACCTAGCTGCCATTTGCCCAGCTAAGTGCATATACCAGTCCAAAATTAAGGTGTTATTTTATTTTAAGTGTCTACAGGGTAGTAGCATGGTAGATTGTCAGTAGTTCTGTCAAATTTTGGCACCAAAATCTGATTTGTATTTAGAGCTTATTCTAATATTATTCCCATTTGTTATTATCCCTACTTGCAATTTTTTGTTGTAATTTTTTGTTACTAGGAGCAGTGAAAGATAAGATCATTAATAAAGCAGACACTTTTGCAATTATTTTGCAAACATGCAGAGGAAGGTACATAGTGTTTTCTCATAGAAACGTCGGGCAAAATTGTTCCAGCATTCGTGGCAGGAACTTGGGAAAGAGGCCAAGCAACACATTTTAAATGAAGAAGCCATCGTACTTCAAAGATTCACATAGTTTAAATTCTTACTTAGAAAGGTAGAAATGAATAGATATTTCCACATGAAAAATCAGTAGCCTTTTATTTTCATACAGGAACTGTTAAAATTAGGATGACTCCAGAGGAGGCCACAAAGATGATCAGAGGGCTGGAGTACCTCTCTTACTAGGACATGCTGAGGGAGCTGGGGTTGTTCAGTCTGTGGAAGAGAAGGCTCCAGGGAGACCTCACAGCGGCCTTCTAGTGCCTAAAAGGCAGGAAAGCTGGGGAGGGACTCTGTCAGGGGCTGGAGTGATAGGACAACATGGAATGGCTTTACATTAAAAGAGGGGAGATTCAGGTTGGATATATGTAACAAATTCTTTACTCAGAGGGCAGTGAGGCACTGGCACAGGCTGCCTGGAAATGCTGTTGCAGCCCCATCCCTGGCAGTGCTCCATACCAGGCTGGATGGGGCTTTGGGCACCCTGGTCTGGTGGGAGGTGTCCCTGCCCATGGCAAGGCATTGGAACTGGGTGGGTTTTAAGGTTCCTTCCAACCCAAACCACTCTATGGTTCTATAAACTAGGAAAACGTGTTGAAAGTGTGTGATGCATCTGGAGCTGCATTATTACATTTATGCTCCTTCTTATTCTTTAACTCTAGACAATATAATACATGAGACAATACATATGCAATGTAAGTAGTACTTCTAAATTATAAGAAATTAAACTGCTTACCAGAAATTTTGTCATAAATCCTGACAAAGGAGAAACTTTATAGTAGGTTTTTATTGTCTTGTTTTATGTAGAATTAAGGTAACCTGCCAGTGAATTTACTGAAGCTGTTGTTTTCTTGTTTTTGTTTTGTGTATCTTTCAGGTAGAAGGAATAGCATACATAAGTTCTTTTCTGTGGAAATCGCAAAATTTAGGATTCTGGAACAGACCTCGAGGTGAGAACTTACTAGACAGTGGTGCACCGTTTTATGAAACCTACAGGACCTCTGATGGAAAATTCATGGCTGTTGGTGCTATTGAGCCCCAATTCTATGAGCAGTTAATAAAGGGTAAGTAGCTTGGAGTAGTTGTTTCACATCAGCAAAGCATGATTGAATGAGTGCTTTAATACTTTATTTTGATTCATGACAGCAGTTATGTTGATTTCTTTGTAAAAGCCAAACACTTCTCAAAAACAATTGGGCAATATGGTAGCAGTTCAACTGATTTTCTTCTAGCAATTTTCTTTGTTTTTCATCCCTTCTTGACCTTATCCCCAGACACTACACTTAAATTAAAAATTTTCTCCTGAAATTGCAGCAGTGGTAGTCTGTGGTGAGGCTTAAGAACTAATCAACTATTTTTCGATACCACTTTATTCAGAGGCAAGTGAATATGCCTTAAAAAGAAGATGTAATTCTTTGTTATTGCAAATAAAATTGCAAGCAATTCATTTATTTCTGCTATAATTTTTTTAAAGAAACTTGAAATTATTTTAGAAATGAATGCTCATTGGGGTAGTTCATAGTATTTCCTAATAAATAAAAACTTTTTATAATAACAAAGCTTTATAAATTAATTTCCATCACAGAATTGAGTGGTTTTTTTTTCTGTCCAGCTATGGATATGTTTTTTATATTTGACTAAAAGCTTTTAAAATATGACTTTAAAATATTATTTATCTGTTTGAAAAATTAGAATGGGTCATGGTACTTCTTATATGTAAGAAGGATATAAAACCATTAGAGAGTGTCCAAAGGAGGGCTACAAAAATGGTGAAGGGTCAAAAGGGGAAGATGTAGGGGGGAAAGCTGAGGTCCCTGGGTTTGTTCAGCCCAGAGCAGGCTGAGGGGAGGCCTCATGACGGCCTGCAGCTCCCTCATGAGGGGAGCGGAGGGGCAGGCGCTGAGCTCTGCCCTCTGGGGACAGCGACAGGACCCGAGGGAACGGCATGGAGCTGGGACAGGGGAGGGTCAGGCTGGGTGTTAGGGAAAGGTTCTGCACCCAGAGGGTGGTCGGGCACTGGGACAGGCTCCCCAGGGACATGGTCACAGCACCCAGCTGCTGGAGTTCAAGTGTTTCAAGCACCCTCAGACATAGGGCCTGGGTTGTCCTGTGTGGAGCCAGGAGATGGACTCAATGGTCCTTGTGGGTCCCTTGCAACTTGGGATGTTCTATGCAAAATCATTAATCCATGTAGTCAAAACAGAAATACACCGGTACCTCTTTACCTTTGAATTTTTTGTGTACTTTGTGTTTTTGATCAGATGTGCTTTTAGCTTCCTATCGGTTGTTTCATTTACAAACAGATTTCTTCTATTGTGCTCCTTTGGCAGATTATTATACTTTCCATACAGAATTTATAAAAATTTTGAAAATTCACAAAATAATTCGAGATATATTTTCTGTTTCCAGTGTTCTGAGTGTGAAATATATCTAAAGTTCTCAATCTAATTTGAGTTGTGCTTAATGAGTAGGAGTACCAATGCAGAACATACCTGAAGTGGATGTTCCCAGACAGCATTATGTATACTGCTTCTGTGTATGAATTGCTTAAATATGGTAAATCTTTGCCAAGTGAGGGTGGCAGTGGAGCAGCTCCTTATTGTTGCTCAGTTTCTCCCCACTGGTTGTTTCTTGAATTGTAGGGTGGATACCTTCTCACGGGCAGTTACTGTCAGCTCAGCCCCAATCAGCTACATTGTGCTAACAAGAGCATAGCCAATGCCAGGACCTGCACTTCCAGGAGTTTTTGAAATTCAGGAGCATGGCTAAGACAGGATGAAATGAAGGTATGAGGTTGTGAGATGGGGTGTGCCTTTGCTGAGCAGAACCCCTAAGAGATTTTGTGGACTTTGGCATTGTTCTTTTGCAACCTATGGTGCTCCCAAAGAAAGTTCTTGAACATCAGCGGCTGTAAATGGCTGTTCCTCTGTGTGGCTAAAAAGGGCTGTTCATTTGCAGAGAGGATCAGAATTGTTACGTGTTGATATATGAAATTCATAAGGCAGGCTCACAGAGCGTCTCAGTGATATATCCAGCATTACGGACGGCACCCAGATCAGATGCCAAGTTTGGAAATGCCATCTTCCTGGCTGAAGATGGTGGTATTCCTCTTCTCATTGGCCTGAGAGTAATTTGTCTGTTTTTGAGCTCCAGTTCTAAGCTACTTTCTCTTGAAAGAGAAAGTACAGTTGCTTATTCCACGCTTAGCAGTTCTTGGAAATGTTATTCTCATCCAATGCCTTGGGATTTTTCTATATATATATATATATTGATTGCAAGAAATAGTTGGGGATCAAAAATAAATATAAAACTGTATCAAAGTAAAATTTAAACCCTTGTTATGAAAGTTAGGGAATTGGAATTCCAGTACATGTCCTTAGGGAGAATGCCTGTATTAAATACAAAGGAAAAAAGAAAAGAATAAAGCTGATTACTCAAACACCCATATGTTTGGCTTGAAGTGATCAAACACTGGCCTGCAGCATTCATGGCTGCAGTATTTTATTATTCTCTGGAGATTTAGTTGAATAGTACTTACTTTTAAGCTGCAGGAGTGGGAAAGAATCTATACTTGTTCTTAAAACAAATGCTGCAATGAAGTCAGATGTTGGTTTGTCACTATGCCTCACAAAGCCTTTGCTGGACACCCTGGCATCCTGTGTTGATTGTTGCCACAGGGTGAGGACTCAGCTTTTTCTCTGGCAGCCAGCCAGCCATGTTATATAACAAGATCCCTGTAATGAATTAATCCAGTGTTAAGGCAATATAACATGACCACTGACCAGTTTCTGTCTTATCTAGATAACTATTTCCCGAGGAAAATGCTGAAATTCTGTTTTTCTCTATGTGGTTTTTCAGAAACTTTGAGCAGCAACTATAAATTCATCTGCCTATATTGGGGCATCCGCATTCAAGAACTTTATTTTCATGCCTAAAAGTATTCCATCCGCTTAAAATGTACATAAATGGCTTGTTTTTTAACAGCTGAAATTTCAAAAACAGTTATTCCACCAATAAAGAACCTATGTACTTATATGTAAGTAGATAGATGACGTGTAATCACAGATGCACCTGTGTTTCAGTGTGCTTCTGTCAAAAATTCAACATACAGACTGCAGTCTTCATGGAAGTGCTGCTTTTTGCCTTTAATTACAACTTTTGCTTATTTCCATTCACTAGTTTTCTTTGTTTATTCTGTAAAAGTGTGTTGTTTAAAATATCAGACTGAACTTCAGATGTTTGCACAACAATGTGTTTAAAATAAGTGGTCTTTGTGTGAATTGTTCAGACTTCCATATAGAAAATAATTATCCCCTTCAGTAGCTCTTCTTGCAGCCTTTTTGAAGCAATAGTGTATTAAATTAGAACAGCTGGTTCTTCTTGTGGCTTAGGGATTTTTTTTTCCTTTCCGGGATATCTATTGCAGAAATTCAGTTCAGAATTTAAGCCTGCGAATGTTATAGGGAAGAGAAAGCTGCTTGTGAGAACTGTATTGCTATTTCACAAACCCAAGGAGCTTTGACTTGAGTCATCTGTTTAACGCATTAACTCTATGCTTTGAAGTAGATTTAAATGGTATGTTCCAGTTACGGTTTCCATAATTTTATTTCACATTCCACCCCCCCCCCCCCCCCCCCCCCCTCCCCCCCCCAGTTCTGGTCATTTCTGCTAGTAAACAATTTGGTGCTGTTCCAGATAAAATAAGTTCAAAAGCCACTTTGTCTCTCTGTCCATACTCAGAGAATAGGTTATTTTTCCCACTCCTACATAATGAGAACACAAGGATTTGTATGTTGCAGAAGTAATGGTCGGAGATTTAAAGAGTGCAGAAGTGAGAAGGGAACATGATTTCTGAACCAGTTGTCACTGCCCCCAGAATTTCATTGAGCAGAAGTGAAACTATCTTCCTTTTGCTTTTAGTTTACGTCATTGTTTTCCTGCAGAGTTAGGAGCTCAGTGGATCTGAGTGCACTTAATGAAATAGTGAGGAAAGTTTTTTCTTAAGGATCTGCAGAGGGAAACTTACTAAGTTTACGAAAATACAGTATTTTAGTTTGAGAAAACTGTTGGCTTTTTGGATTGTGCTCAGCAGGGAAAATTAAATTTCTTCTTACCACAGGTTTATGAAGAAAATAGGTTATATGAGAAACTGAAGCTATATAAAATAGATGCAGTAAATAATTGCTGTAATAGCTGCAGTATCAGGAGTTGTGTTCTGGTTACATTACAGACTGTTTCCTGTTCACAAACATGCTGTAATCCTTTTGCTTATATTAATTTTATTACTGCTGAAGTCAGCCAATGAATAATGAAAATACCTTTGCATCTTACAAGAAGTCCTATGTAGGGAACATGTGCTACTAATGTTAAGTCTCAATATATTGATAAAAAGAGACAGAATGTCTTCCAGCAGACCTGTGAATTGCTTCTGCAAGTTTCTCTTAATTTTCAGCAGTACGTGCTTAGTATTGCTGTAGCCAGTCTAAGGCAGGCATGCAGAACACAGGAAATTTCATATATCAAGTAAGAAACGAAGGTTGCTTCTGCATTATCATGTGGCATGAACTCTACTGTATCAGATGAACTTAGTATAAATTTACAGTTATGTGAAAAGCAGAAACAGTCTCTGAAGTTCTGAACATTTATTTGATAATCCTTTCACTACATTGTATGTCTTCTATTTGAAAGGATGGAAGAACGTAGAAAGCACTTGAAAAATATAGTTTACATCATTATGAAGGATTTCCACGGGGCTTTCCATTTAGTGATTGTGAAGTATGGTGTACTGTATTAAAAATCTGTTAATGTACTGAATTTGATACAACGTTGTTATTAAGACATGCAAGGTGGACAAACAGTTTCCTTGTTATGTTTTAAACGCTCTTGTCACACATAATGTTAAGTTCTACTTGAATTTGTTTATCATGACAAGCCTTAAATTTTGTACAGGAACTTAGCAGGGCCAGTTTCTTGCTGCACCAAAACATTGGCAATTATTATTACCAATGCAAACCTAGAGAACAGCCGTGGATGCTTTTAGTGACACTCTGGTGCTAGTCTGGTAGTCTATATAAACTGTCACTTTCTACAAATACTATTTCAGAAACTTTAAGCAGAGAAAATAGGTGCCTAATTTTCCTACAGTTCGTTCAAGAAGTTCTGCAGAAATAGAGTTCTCAAAGTGTTGCTTTAATAAATAATTTGTAGATATACCTCTCAATAAAGCTATGGCACGCTCTAAGAGTACTGCCTTCAGCTCAGCTCTGTGGCATTCAGCATAAGGACATTGACTAACTGGAGCAAGTCCAGAGGAGGCCACGATGATGCTCAGAGGGCTGGAGCACCTCTACTGCGGAGACAGTCTGAGGGAGTTGGGGTTGTTCAGCCTGGAGAAGAGAAGGCTCCGGGGAGACCTCACAGGGGCCTTCCAGTACCTAAAGGGGGCCTGCAGGAAAGCTGGGGAGGGACTCTTTGTCAGGGAGTGGAGTGATAGGGCAGGGAGTAATGGCTTTAAACTAAAAAAAGGTAGATTTAGATTAGATAACAATGAAGAAATTCTTCGCTGGAAGGGTGGTGAGGCCCTGGCACAGGCTGCCCAGAGAAGCTGTGGCTGCCCCATCCCTGGCAGTGCTCAAGGCCGGGCTGGATGGGGCTTTGGGCAGCCTGGGCTGGTGGGAGGTGTCCCTGCCCATGGCAGGGGCTTGGAATTAAGTGGTCTTTAAGGTTTCTTCTTTAAGGTTCCTTCAAATCCAAACCATTCTGTGATTTTATGATTTAAGGGAGACTTATAGCAATAGCATTACAAGGAGACTTACATTTTCTTTTTCAAAAAACATTACGTCAAGGCTGTACTAGAGTAGGTTATTAGGCTTTTCTAAACAAAAATTGCTGGATGGAAATCGGAGCAAGAGAGACTTGGAAACAAGTTTTGATTGCTCTACCAGATATTCTTTGTAAAGGCTATTTTGTTTTTGATTATATTGGGTGAAATATGTCATTCTGTGGTATCCCAAACAATTCTGTGCTGTGTAATTGTTTCCTTGTTGACTCAGTCACTCCTGCTGTGATTCTGCTCATCTGCACCACAAATGGTTAGCACAAGCTGGAAAATGAGAAGCTTTAGTGCTTAAATGCTGTCAGTTCATACTATTTAAAGCTGAGCTCTTCAGTGGTCAGTGGAAAATGAGCATGTAATACTAAATTCCAGGTTCTACATATTGTTCTATTTTACTAGAGCATGTATGGCTAGATTCAGCCAACTTTCCATCTGGCATGGTCTTCAAATATAATTGTGTAATGGGATAATAGTAGAGCTCTATTCATACTGAGCTGACTAGTGGAACCCAAATATAATTAATAAGTACATCAGTGTTTATCAGATGGTGTTTCCAATTGACAAGATTTCATGCATTGAGGTGGAGTCTCAAATAGAATGTTGTCACTTAGCTTTAACTGTTGTGGAAGGTAAATTTCCCTCATGTCCTATTCTTGGGTAAACTGTCCAGCACTGCTCATCTTCAGTATTATACTTTGAAGATTTTGTAAGCATCATTAGGTTCAATTTAATTATGGATACTTTACCATTATGACTAATCTTTAGTTATCTCTTTTTGAGGATGATATGAATGGTTATAAATAGTAGATTCTAAGTTTAGTGATTTAAGGTGCATGTAACTTGGTAACTTGCTTAGGACAAGTGTTTACTTTGTAGTGATACTTAACCAGATATCATTGGGAATCTCTAATAAGCTGTGAGAATTCTTATTCTGCCTTTGGCTGTGTTGATTTTCTTCTAAATTTGAACTATTGCAAGGCAGTATTTCTGAATCTGGAGATTAGCAATCTCTCTGCATCATACCTTGCAATACCAAAGTTAGATTTCAATGCATGTGGTTTTTATTTCAAAGTTACTATTTAAGAATTTCTGAGCAACAGTGAAACTCCTTTCGTATTATGATAACTATATAATTTGGAAGAGACTGAGACCCAACAAATGCACATAGTAGAGATGATGAGGAAAAAGAAAGATATTAAAGAGCAGAAGAATGGAGATGGTCGTCTTCTCCATTCTGTGTTTTGCTTATCTATATTTCAACCTCTTTCAGTGATAAGGAAGCTGTAGAAATAGTGGAAAATATAAGAAGTTTTTTTTTTTTTTACTTTCTATCTACAGCTGAAGATGAGAGGAGTTCTGTGTACATTCTACATGCAAACAGGCATCTAGTAGCCAAGCCTGTTAACAACCGCAAGTCAGATCATCAATCTGATAGCAGCCATATCAAAACGTATAAGAAGTCTCGACATTAAATATTTGCAGAGCTCCACATTTTCTCTGCCTTTTACAGAAAGCTGTTTTCTAAGAAGCCCCCTTTTTGTTTATTTGTAAAGCATTATGATAATAATTGTTCTCAAACCTTTCTTAATTTCTGAGATTAACTTCTCTCCTACCCCTGATTCTTCTGGATTTTATCTGCTTCATTCAATGTAGTAAATTTAAAGGTGTGATTATTTGGGCAGCCCTCAGTATACCACTTCTGAATTCTATTTGATATTGTAAATTATGTTTATGCTATCTCTAACTTGAAAATGTGGTTTAATTGTGTTGTCTCTTTCTTGTTTCTTAATTCTTTTTTGCGGTAAGCCCTAGAAGAAATTGTAACAATTCTTCTGTCTCCTTGGAATATAGAGTGCAGGGAGCAGAATCCATGAGAACAGAAACTGAGACAGGAAACTGGCTGCACAGGAGAGATGTGAACTCCACACTAAGAGGAAAAGTGGTGCTTAGTTGGGAAATGGACCTAGGGGTCCCCTAGTTCAGAAAATTTTCAGTACAAAGCCTGCATGTCGATCTTCTGCTGTTGTGTCTCAGAAGAGGTGTGTGTATTGCATACCTGGTGGTCCATATGAGCGACCTTCTGGGAAGCTGGGCTCTTAAGCATGAGTGTGAGGGCTGTGGGTTTCACTCGTCCAAAAGAGCAGCAGCAGGAGAGTTTGAACGTGGGGAACGTGCCAAGGAGGTGAGAGCAGCAGATGTTGCTGGAGTCTGTTTGGACTGAGGGAGTCCGAGAAGCAGATCAGTTAGCCTGCAGGTGCCTGCTGCCAAGCGGCCTTGTTCACATCAAGCCCAAGCTTATCCATCCACACTGTCTTCTCATCTCTAGCATGGAAATACCTGGTCGTGTTGGACTCCAGACAGCTTCTGTGACATAGCTTCTGTTGTAGAAAGTGTTCTCAGGACAAAATGTGACCTTGAGGCAGCTGCTGCTCCTTTGATGTTATAAATTACAGAAATGAGCATTTATGTGAACTTAGTTCACAGAACCATAGAGTCATTCAGGTTGGAAAAGACCTCTAAGATCCAACCTTTAACCTAGTACTGACAAGTCCACCACTAAACCATGCTACATCTACACATTCCTTGAAGACCTCCAGGGATGGTGACTCAGCCACATCCCTGGGCAGCCTATTCCAATGCTGCAAAACACTTTCAGTGAAGAAACTGCACCTAATATCTAACCTAAACCTCCCCTGGTGCAGCTTGAGGCCATTTCCCCTCATCTTATTACTTGGTGCTTGGAAGAAGAGCCTGATCCCCGCCTCACTACAACCTCCTTTAAGGTAATTGTGAAGTACAATAAGGTCTCCCCTGAACCTTCTTTTCTACAGGCTATACAACCCCAGCTCCCTCAGCTTCTCTTATTAAGACTTGTTCTCTATGCCCTTCACCAGCTTTGTTGCCCTTCTTTGGACACACTCCAGCGCCTCGATGTAGTTAAGAGGCTGTAGCTGATACAATTTAGTCTAATGCAAATAGTATAACATTTTATTTTTCTGATCCCTGCTCCCCCAGTCATAGATATCCCAATGAAGTTTTTCTGGTTACTGTGCTCTGCTGCGTTGGACTGCCTGCAGAACAAAAGCTTCCAGAGAAACATGGTTAGCTTTGATTTTCTTCTTTCAGGTCTTGGGCTCGATTCAGACAAACTTCCCGATCAGTTGAGTTTCTCTGACTGGCCTGAAATGAAGAAAAAATTTGCATCCATATTTGCAGAGAAGACACAAACTGAATGGTGCAGCATATTTGATGGAACTGATGCCTGTGTGACCCCTGTTTTGTCCTTTGATGATGCTGCCGCACATCAGCATAACAAACAAAGAAGTTCTTTTATCAAAAATGATCGGGAAGAGATAAGTCCTAGACCTGCTCCTCTACTTTCAAGGACCCCTGCTGTTCCATCGCTTAAAAGAGATCCTTTCATAGGCGAGCACACAGAAGAGATACTTCTGGAATATGGGTTTACTAAGAACGAGATTGCTCAACTTTATTCTGACAAAGTAATAGAATTCAACAAACCAAAAGCTAATTTATAATCTCTGACTCTGCAAATCAGACAAACTTCAGGCTGATGTAGTAAGATTTTTATGTATTAAATTTAATTACATGACAAATAAATGTTTGTGTGCTACTGCTTTGAAATGATGGAAATTTTAGATTTAATGGGAGTTATATATTTGTGTGCTGGGATGGTTTGCAGCTGAGGATAATGAAATTGTGTTCTCAAGTTCTGCACTATTTGCCTTAGCAAGCAGATTTAAATCCTCAAAATGTTTTTAAAATACCATATCCTGTGAAATGGTTGGTTCTTTTGACTCATAGTTGATCCATTGCTTTGTGGTGTATGTTGTAATTACCTGACGGCAATACTTTTCATAAAATATAGTTGTATACTTCCTAAACATACGATTGTTTACTCATAGATTAGAGGGGATTTTTATTTTTCTGTGTTGATTCATTTGCCTTACCATGCCAAAACAATTATACAAATAACGCTGTTTCCTTACATATTGCTGTAGAGTTACAATGATAAAGTAATTGTATTTAAAATCCTGTCTGCATTTTCTTTATGCAATTGCCTGATTATATTAGATTTGACATTTCAGTTTGCCTGAAAAGTCATTTCAGAAATAAATTTGTTATTACAAAATATCTGCCAAGTATTAATCCTTTCCTTTCTTTTTGGAAAAATGGTAGGCAACTTAGCTGCATGGGTTTTAAACAATGGTTGTTCTATGGTGGTTGTCATTTCCTTCAAATTAGTCATTTGAAACAGTCTTTGCTCCTTCAACACAAAAGTAATTACATTTTTAAAAATAATTAGCTATATGGTCTTAGTACAATCATTAGTCCAATGTGTCAGGAATTATAGGGGGTTAGGGTTTGTTTGTTTTAGGGGGGTGGGGGAGTGATATTTTCAGTGTTTACATTGCTGAAGATTAGCTCATTGCTTGCAAAGACTTCCAAAGCTTATTTTAGACATGTCATGCCAAAATGTTAGCATTACTACTACCAAAAATCCTTTTACATTCTACTACACAAACACCTGCATGGAAGGAGGAATTATTTAGTAGGTATTGACAAGTTAGATAAACAATTAAACAAAAGTATTCTAAGTTTTCAGCAGATAATCACTGATGAATTGCTGAGTATTATGCACTTTTGCACTATCAGAGAATATCCTGAACTGGAGGAGACCCACCAAGATTATCAAGTCCAAGTCCTGGCTCCACACTAAGATCTGACAGTTTGCTTAGTCCCAAATGCATCTGCTTGTATTGGAGTAGAGTCAATGTTGTCAAACTTACTTTACAGCACGCCAAGGTTTTGACCCAATATTTGCTGAGGTCAATATGAAAACTACTGCTAAGTTCAGCATGGGTTGGCTCAGCCGCGTCAGTCATGTGGCTGACCTAAAAGGAATGGGGTTTGGTGTGTCACTATAGATTTCTTCTAAAGCCTTCTGTTTTCTTGCCAAAAGTGTATGTGTCAGGTGAGACTATTTCAAAACAAAACAAAAACTAAGTGATCCTGATACCCCTTTGTTTTTTAGAAACCAAGAAAATAATCAGTTTATCGAGGGTGGCACAGAGCAGATGCAAAAAAATATTCAGCAGTTTCTGTTTGTCAGACTTCTGTGCCTGTCACTAATACTAGAACAATAGGTAGGTTCACTTATCTTCATCAAGTGCCTTGAAGTCCTTTTCTGGATATGTGATTGTAGATTTTTATTTGTATTTTTCCCCCTTCTACAGGAATTCAGCGCTCCGGTGCATGGGTTGTTTGCTGAATGGGAAGATGGGGGCTCTATATTCCCGGTGTCACCGCTATCTTGCAGCAACAAGAGGAGCAGCTTTGTGTCGGGCTGATCCTGCGCCTTGCCCATGTGATGTATGCTCCCATTGTAGGTGTGTTTCGCGCTTCAACAGTAATGCTTTAGTCGTGGATGGCCGGCAGCTTTGCAGACATCCAGGAGGGCAGATCTGCTAATGTTAGCACTCATCCCCGCCCCCTTCCTTTCATAACTTGTGATCGCAGAGCCATGAAAGTATGTGAGTCCCTCCCCCAGTGCAGACCAAATCCACCCAGCATATGACCTGCACTCCATGTCAGCCAGAGCAGGCAGCACCGACTTGCTGGGCCGGGGCGAGTAGACAGAGCGATGACCTTAACCAAACAGAGCTTCCACCGGGCCCTTCCACCCCCTTCTGAGGTGGCCATGACCGACCTGGACAACACCAGAGGGAAAGAGAAGGCCGTGCAGCAATCCGTGACCAGGACTGGGATGGTGGTACCAAAGAAGCGACGGACGGGAAGGCTGGTCATGCACAGCATGGCGATGTTCGGCAGGGAGTTCTGCTATGCTGTGGAGGCCGCCTTTGTCACACCGGTGCTGCTCAGTGTAGGGCTGCCCAAGAGCCTCTACAGCCTGGTGTGGCTCATCAGCCCGATCCTGGGCTTCATGCTGCAGCCTGTGGTAGGTTCAGCCAGTGATCACTGCACCTGTAGCTGGGGCAGGAGGCGACCGTACATTCTGGGTCTGGGCATCATAATGCTGGTAGGCATGGCTTTGTACCTCAATGGGGACAAGATGATCGCAGGTGAGTGAGGGGAGTGCGCTGTGCTGACAGACAAAACTCATCCCAGTGTTTTGAATCGGAAAGAAAGGAGGGGTTCCTTTATTTTGCTGTAAAAGTTGGGTGTTAACATTGGGTAGCACATTACTCGGCTGCACTGAAGGAGCTGAGGAGTACTGCAATTATGTTCAATCCTAATGCTGCATGTTATGTGCCCTTTACATAGTGTTCTGTAGTTTGTGCATGTGATTACAGTATTTTGTATGCTGATCTGCTTGCCTCATCGGTTCATACAACTAAAGCACTGCTTAGGCCCAGAGAAGTTTTAAAGAACTAAAATCTACCTTATTAAGTTAAATGGTTAATGTTGTTTGTATGATGTAGTACAAATTGTAACAGAATATCTACTAGTCCCTATTTTAGATGGGTCAGCATTCAAATTTGTCTGTAGTTCATCTTTTAATGTAGCTTTAATTATTGCAGCACTTGCTTGACTCAGGAACGTGTTATGCTGGTGAATAATACAAATCACAACTCCTTGGAAACCCTGTTGCACCTAGAGTGTGCAAAATCAGATAGGAGTGATGTTCCCAGATGCTGTTTTATTTCAGCTTGAGATCTAACTTCTCAAAGACTTGCTGGAAAGTCGTTGCTGTCATTGTGGCTTGTGTCTCCTTCCTGTGGGGAGGAGCGTGTTTTCACAGACTGGTTTATTCTCTGTTCCTGGATATCATTGCTGTTGTGTATATTTGTATTCATTTACCCAGAAAGAGATGTTAGCCAACTCTTGACTGTCTATAACAGTGGAAGGGTGGAACAAATGGAGTAAAATAAGTACTCCAAAATGCAAGTATGTTTGGCTACCAGAGCATGCAATGGAAGTGCAGAGTAGAGAAAGGCTAGTGATGCTCTTATTGCGGAGCCTTAAGCTCGTGCTGACAAGTTTCTGCTTGTGTATAAAAGTCAACCTAGCACAGCTCAGAGCTACGCAAACTCAAAACATAGTTATCCTGCTTCTTAGATGTCATTCTGTTATGACTGAGCTCTTGTGCATAACAGCATTGTTTAGATTTGGAGGTTTCTGGAAAGAAAAATGGGGTTTTGCAAAACATGACACTATTGCTGTCAGAATGAGGCGTATTTTTTTGTTTTTTGTTTTTGTTTTTTTCTTCTCCTTTTTGTAGCTTTCATCGATGGGAGAGACAAGCAGCAGATGTGGGCAATAGTCATTACCATGCTGGGAGTAGTGCTTTTTGACTTTGCAGCTGACTTTATTGATGGCCCTATCAAAGCATATTTATTTGATGTCTGCTCTCATCAGGATAAAGAGAAGGGTCTGCATTACCATGCCCTCTTTACAGGTACTCAGATCCCTTCTTTTCCTTCCTACTTTGAGGGAGGGGAAGGCAGTTGCATGGATTTTATAATCTCTGTGAGCTAATCTTGAATGAACTGATCATCTGATTCTGCGCTTCAGTCACGGGTCTTTTGTTGCTGGATTTTAACTACTCCAGAGCACAGCAACTTGTGATTGCTGCTACAAGAATTCTGCTGCAGAAGGCTGCAGGCATAAACATTTACAGTAATATAGCCATGGTTCAATTAAGAGCAATTAACTATTTAAAAAAAATGAAGTAGTGTGTATTCATTTTGTTCTGATTTTCTTCAAGTTTTTGATGAAGGAAAAAATAAGAGAAGGATCTTGTTTCCTTGCCGTAGCACTTACAAATAAATATTTTTGACCCAGCACATGAAAGAGCAAGTGACCAGCAGTATGGCTGGTTTCTGTTCTTTGAAAGTGCTCCAGCGTATGCTGCCCTCCACTTTAGAAACAAGAAGTTTTATGTAAAATCACTAACTTCCAGAAAATAAGACCAAGGAGTTCAGTCCAAAAACTCGCTTCATGTGATTGCCTTTAGACATTTGAAAAGTTGCTGAGTTACAGAAGGAAAGAGCTCACGTAGTGCAGAAGGCTTTGCCCTGTGTTGGCGAAACACACAGGCAGTGCACATAAGGCTGGGTACCTGAGATGTGACTTTGGAGGAGCTTCCAGCTGTGTCTGAGAGCAGTCACTGTGAAAGGACTAGACAAAAAACCGTCTGGATGAGAAGTCATGCAGTCTGTATTGATGCAGATTTTAGTGGCAACGGAGCTGTACCAAGAGCAGAAGCACATAGCTTCGGTGGTGCTTACCCCAGTTGAGAGGGAGGTGTAGTAGCTATTGGCGGCAGGCAGATTTTGGATATATGAAAGAGCTGCATCCTGGAACCTGGGCACAGATTCTAAGAGAACCCTGAAGCCATGTGGGAATGAAGTCAGTATGAGCCATTAGAAACTCACAGACAACATTTTAATCAATCACTAGTTTGGAAAGAATGAGGAGCGAGTTTCTGAGTATATTCCTGCCTTCAGCAGAACTCTTTACAATTTTTCCTACTAAAAAGTTTTGATTTCTGTATTCAGAGCTACTGAACTGATTCATTTGTGTGGTGAGCTGTGAAAAGGGATGTAAGATAAATCACATTAAATAAGAATGGAACAGATTTCTGCACATTATTTGGTCCAGCACCTTGTCACTGTATCAAGATCTTCTGTACCTAAACCCATCTGGATGGGTGGTTGCACAGCTTGAGATTCTGCAGCTCTCCCAAGGCAGCCTTCTCCAGCATTTCACTGGCCTTGCTGTTAAATGGTTTTCCCTAAAATCTAATCTTAATATACATTTCCTATAGTTAAAATGTATTATTCCTTTTCTCTGTCCCTATTAAATACAGAAAGCATCCTTCCTTCCCCTTTTTAATTGCTTCTGTTTTATGTATTATTATCTTTCGCCTATTTAGTTCCTTCTTTTTACATTAACTATCCCCAAGACTTTGCTCTCCAATTTGTTTTTGCCATTTTTAAAGTTCAAACATGAAACTGGATAGCTTGCAGATGTAAAACTGAGAAAAGTAGAAGAGAGACTGCACATACCCAACACCCAACACACAGACTGTGCATTCCAATATCATGATTACTTTTTGTCAAAACAGTATGCAAAAAAGACCTCAAGCATCAAGCATTAACTGCTGTGCAAACATGTAGTGTAAGTTTTCTTCCAAAATATATTAACAGCTTAATTGTTTTTCATTAGAAAAGCAACGATACAGTCCCTGTCCAGTAGGACACAATGAAGGAGGGCTGTGATCACACCCGAGGGAAATAAGTACAGAAAGTCCAGAGTGGAATGATAATGATGTGGTTTTTAGGCAAAGCATACGTGGGTCTTGTTACCTCTCCTACTTTTTGTTGGACAGAATGGTTCTGCCATGCATTGTCTCCAGTTCTCCTAAGCAGAGGCGTAGAAATACTTCCACGTTCTTCAGATGCTTCTGTGCTGGGTCACTTCCATGTCCTGCAGAACCACCTGGTTAACGGGGTGTTGGGACTGTACTAAGCTGCTTCCCCTGACAAAGCTACGTGCTGGATGTAACAGTGTACACTTGTACCTTGTACTTCTGAAACAGCTTGCACTCTCATCAAAAAGAAGGAATTGTAAAACAATGGACTGAATTCTTAATGGACTGAATTCTACTTTTATTAACTTTGAGACATAAGATAGAGTAAATGGTAAAATGAGAATGCTAAATTTTCTGAGATGGGGAATCTCAGTAAGAGGAATTTCACATTTATATTCATTCCTTTTTGTTTTCCTTTCCTAGTGGAGAGGTACTTGGATTTTGGTGATTACAAAACAATGGTTTTTATTTAATTCCTTTCTTAAAAACAAACAAACAAATAAGCAAAAACCATGGAAGCAATATTTCAGTTCAGATTCAGCTATATAAAGTACATTTACAAAGTTTGAACTACAGATAGTCTTGATGTAATAGAAAAATTGTTTGTTTCTATGAAGTTTTAAAAAACACATGTTCCAGTAGAGTTTTATTTTGTATTACTCACTGTTTCAAAGAAAAGACAGCTTCAAAGAAATGTTTCTGAATCATACAGAATATTGGCTGGCAAAGAGATGAAGGCCCATGTTGCTAACTATTTGGGTCTTTTTTGAGAGCTCCATCCATCAGAACTAAGGATATTTTCCAAGAGACATTTTGGTAACTGCTCATATGTGTGAATAGCTCAGTGTTCCAATTTCTTGTGATTCTTCCCACATACAATGATATCTGAAGGGTAATTATTCAGTCATTACTAGAGGGAATCACATGTTGAGGGTATTGTGTGCTGTTTATTTATTTTATGAATACCAGTAGATTTTTTCCCCCTTTTTTTCCCCATGTAGGCTTAGGAGGAGCCCTGGGTTACCTGACAGGTGCTGTGGATTGGGGTCAAACCGTACTAGGATATTCCTTAGCATCGGAATTCCAGGTGATTTTCCTCTTGTCAGCCTTGGTTTTCCTAATCTGCCTTACTATACATCTGCGCAGTATTCCTGAAGTTCCACTCAGGTATAACAAAGAAGAGACAAAGTTCTTGTTGGAAGTGACTGACCCCAAAAAGTATAGCTCCATAGAGGAAATCAGGAATGGATACTTAACATGTACTGAAATAAATGCTGCAGCTAAACCAAAGAAACACGCTGTTACATCACATACAGAGGTAAGTGCAGAGATGATTTTGTAGCCCATATCATTCCATCCTTGGTGACCAACAGCCTTTTAATTGCTGACTGTTTGAAATATTCCCCTTTCACACACACACTCAGAAGAAGAATCTTCCACCAGGATACAGCGTCAGTAGAAAGTCTGCTTTCTTTTTTCTTTTGTTATTTCTAAAGTATTTCCAGCAAGAGGGGTGGGGACAGACTAGTCCTGATGCTTTGAACAGTTGGCAGGGATGAGGGAGAACCAGATTCAAGTTTCCACTCTTTGCAAGTTTCTTGTATCCTCCTCATCTGAAATTTGTCAAGGGGATATAATTTGTCCTTCAGTCCTGACAGAATTAACAATACATTGTGGACAGGAGCTACAAACCATTAATCTTTGATATAAATGTGCAACTCCCACTGATGTCAACAGGCTGACATATTTAGTAAGTATGAAGCGTTAGTTCCCTGGTCTGATAAACATTTCAGTTATGCTACTGCTCAGTATTTCATTGAGGATTCATTGATGATGCTGATTTGTTTGAAATTGCTACTTAAACAAGAGTGCGACGTCACTTCAGGGTTTTAGTTTTATTTTGAAGTGATGGTGTAGCTGTGCCATTGGTGGAACTTTTAGGTGGGAGAGAATAGTGTGTGCTTGCAAGTAATCACTGGTATTTTGATCCTGCTGAGTTCTTATGAGTGATAGCTTCAATCTAAGGAAGCTGAGAAAAGGTGAACCTACCTGAAAAATATCTGGGAAGCAAATTTATAGAGTAGTCTTAGGAACAAGTAGTGGTTTTGACTGTTTTGTTGATGACTTTTAATGTAGGAATCCTCACCACACTTTCATGGTATCCTAGGTAAGCAAAAGTTAATATATATGTTTGGTTCCTGGCATGGCAGTAAGTAGTGAAACAGTTGCCTGTTGTTTTAATTTCACTTCTGATCTCTTGGCGTCATGTGTATGTATCCCCGATACAATTCTTGGGAAATCAGCTAAAAATTAATGAGAACACCCAGATGATTTTAAGTTAGAAACATAAATTCACGTTTAACCTACCAATATAATGGATTTATAATCTTTTACTGTTTATCACTTGTATTCTAACAGCACTTGGTACTCCCAACCCAGATAAGAATATTATTACAGCAGACACCACGCAAAGCTAGAATAAAAGATGAACACTGCCGGGTGAGGATGCCAGACACACGGTGAGGGACTGGCAGCAAAGCAGCAGCGTGCTGGGAGAATATGGCAAGCACACTGCGGTGTTCTCCCTGTTTCCCCACCACAGGCCAGCTTGAGCAGACAGCATCCTTCACCAGCACTGTTACCTTTGAGTATCCTCCAGATTGTCAGAGGTGCTCTGTGTCATTGACTGGCCAATGCAGGCTCTAAAAGAAAGGAAGGGCAATGAAGAAGAGAGGGGGCTGGGGTAGCCTCTTGCTTGGCAAAAAATAATTCCAGTGTGTCAGTAGCATCTGACGCCCGAGGAAAAGTTCTGTCATGCACTGCAGGCCAGCTTCTGCTATTGCCCTCCTTTCAAGGATTTTAGCTGGACAGCCCATCAGAGGCTCACTGTGCTTTGATCTGTCTCATGTTCCTTTGATGTGCCCGGGCTTGTATAAATTCTAGACACTCTCGCTACCGCAGTGGTCTGTCTCCTGTGGCACATGTTTTCTGAGTTCATTCATTACTGTAATTGCTCCCTTGAAGAAATGGTTTGGCTTCCTGTTTTTCTGTGCCTCTTTTTTCACTGCAGGCATCACAGGCCTAAATTTCTTCTAAATTAAGGGCTATGCTCTTACATACTAATAGCATCCATGGTTATTAATGAGATTTCACCTGTTACAGTATGAACAGAAATCCAAAATTATTCTACTCTTGTTCTTTATTTTGGTGCCAAATTACTCAGGATCTATGGCCATAAAACCTGTCATATGAATTCCTCGCTATCCTTATGAATCAGCATTGAGTTGTAGCGATTTTGTAGAAAAAAATGATTAGGTATTGTGAGATTTTAAAGGATTGTGCATTGGAGGGCATTAAATATATTTATTAAACATTTCTGTTTCCATTTCTACTCTTTAGAATATCTAAATAGAAAGAAAGCATGTCTGTCAAATTATTATTTGTAATTACTGTCCCTTGAAGTTCCCTGACCGTATCTTAACACTTTGATTAGAAAGCCTATTTTGAAGAACTTTGTGGAAGAGTTGAACAAATTATATAAGCTAAGTCAAACAATAGCAATTATCATTAAAATAATGCTAATGAGTTAATGTGGAACTGTCTTTTTTTTTTTTTTTTGTATAATTGTAGTTGAATAGAATGATTACTCTGTTTAAAATGCAGTTAAAAGAGAGAGTGATACTGAGAGAAATTCCAAGGGATTTAGACAATATGCAGTTCAAGGTAAAAGTCGATGACTTGAATTTTGGCATTCCTATGAGGATTAAAAACCTCACACTGGAGCAATGTATTTTCCAACTTTATATGTGGTGATTGTTCATAGAGCAGCTTGCAGCATAACCTAGTTCAAAGGAAAGCAGAATTGTGAAAAGTAGCTAGAACATTAAAGGAAGGAAAAATGTTATCAGCTAACAGCAGATTGAAGACACAATTCAGCTTTCCAGCCATGAACTTTACACTAAAGTTCGTCCCCATTTAGTGGCCATACAGCTTTTCGCACCACCTCTCCACTGTTGCCACCAAATATTCCTAGAGAAAATTGGAAGTGTTCCATAGTGCACGGAATAATATAAAAAATAACATCTGTTTTTCTCTGAAAGCAAAGAACCACGCAGGACCTTTTAAGTAGTAACGACTCTATGTTGCAAATGCCTGACATCAAGCACACCTGAAGTACTGAAAAAATCAAGTGATAGAGGTGATCTGATGACTGTGACTGAAAACAAAAACAAAAAAACAGATAGTTTTTGGGCACAGGGCTCAGACAAGGAGGAGGGAGATAAGGTGGGGCATTGAAGGTGGTGAGAAATGTTGCTTTTGCCTGTCAGTGAGATTTGTTAACCCATGCCTGTAATGTTTTTGATGTTGTATTGAGTTGCTTTGCCCATGAGATGGGGGCGTTCAGGTGCTGGAGCTTACATTATCTGGACAGTAAGGTTTTGTGTGGTGCTGCATCTCCTGTTATGTATCACAGCCTCTTCCTGCCTCTTGAGGGGGAAGATGTTGTGGAAATTTCGTAGTAATTATATACAAGAAAAGATTAAGTTTTCTAGGGAACATAGGACATAGAAAGAGGAATGGGAACAAAGTCTCAGAACTGCAGTACTCCACAACTGATATACTTTAATTCTGAGGAGATATTTTTGGGTTTCATTATTTTCTATGACAGCTTTAAATCTGCAATGGAAAGCTGATTGTCTCCAGGAAATAATTATTTTTGTATTTCTTTTCTTTTGCTTTTTGAACCCCTGCTGAATGTGTTTTTGCAGAAAATTTTCACTTGGTTCTAGTGGTAAACAACAATTCTACTGCCTGCAACAACAAGCAATGTTGCTACATCCTTACTGATGTACCCCAGCTCCCCAAGTCTCTGTGATCTTTCAGATGACTTTACTATGCAATGGCTCTACAAATTATAGTGAAGGACATTCAGTACCCAAGCAACCCATCCTAGCAATAACAAACAAAACACTTTGGAAGTTTAGCAATGAAAAGATACTGAGGCCTTCTCCATTTGCCGTCAGCTATTTTATTAGCCTTCAGGGCAATAATACAGTATTATTGTTAAATACTTGCTTTTAGACTCAAAGGCGGATGACCCTTAAATCACTCTTGAAGACGCTTTTCAGCATGCCATCCCACTATCGCTATCTGTGTGTGAGCCACCTCTTTGGATGGATGGCTTTCCTATCCAACATGCTCTTCTTCACGGATTTCATGGGACAGGTAAAAGTGTAAAATCCTCTTGCTTTTCCTCCCTCGTAGCATCTCCTCCTCCACCAAAAAGAAGTGAGATATTGTTACAAATCTGAAGAAATGTCAGTGACTCCCATCCAGTATGCCATGTTTCCTTGCCTTTTTTTTGTCTCTGTAGGTGAGACGGAGTTTTGGTTTCCTGCAGTGTATATGAACACCTAAAAGAAAAATTTTTGCTTGGCTGGATAAGGGACTGAATAAGAGAATGACTGATTGGAAAAATGTATGTGTGGCATGAAAGAAAAAAAAAAGTAATTGTAGATAAATTAGGGAAAGAGATGTTAAAGCAGGAAAGCAGAAGCAGAGAGGGGAGAGTGGGAAATGGGACACCCAAAGGAAAAAGGGCAAAGGAGTGGACAGTCCAGGAAAAAATTGAGCGTAAGAAATGAGGACAAAGCTGGTCTGGGAGAAATGAGTGTGAAATCAGAAGAACTGCGAATGGATGATGAGAGCACTGCCTGAAAGATTTCTTGGGTGCTAATCATTACCCCTGCCAGGGATGAGGCCCTGTCTTGGGTCCCGTGTTCTCGTAAGCACGAGGTATTGTATACATGCCACGCATCCCTGTCTTCTGTGATCTCTATGGTCTCTTTCAGGTTGTATACCGAGGTAGTCCTTATGCACCTCATAACTCCACGCTTTACCTTACCTACAGAAGAGGCGTAGAGGTTGGATGCTGGGGGCTGTGTATCAATGCAATTTCGTCCTCAGTCTATTCTTGTAAGTATCCAGGAATGTACTCCAACACTGTTTTAAATCAGTGTTTATACTACTTGCAGTTTGCCATTGTTTAAAAAAATAAAGTGATGCCAAATTTTTTTTTGCACGAAAACTGTAAGAAATTTTACATTCTCAGCAGTGTTATAAATCTGTATCTTGACATGAGCAGTTCCTGTCTGGACCATGTGATGAGGGGTCACTTTGAGAGGAAGGCATTGTTTTGCATGTGAACTGACCCTAAACACTGAATATCATCCTAAAGTTAAATGCCAGAGTAAAATTGAAGCTGTGGTTATCATTCTGAGATGCTCTTTCACCTAGCAGACCTATAGCATTAGGTTTTCAAAGGTCACTCTGGTGGTCTCTCCCCATCTGCATTTCTCACAAAATGAATGGGAGATGAGTGGCTGGAAAGCTGCCTGGCCGAGAAGGACCTGGGAGTATTGGTTGATAGTCAGCTGAATATGAGCCAGCAGTGTGCTCAGGTGGCCAAGAAGGCCAAGAGCATCCTGGCCTGCATAAGAAGCAGTGTGGCCAGCAGGTCTAGGGAGGTGATTGTCCCCCTGTACTCGGCTCTGGTGAGGCCGCACCTTGAGTACTGTGTCCAGTTTTGGGCCCCTCGCTACAAGAAGGACATGGAGGTGCTCGAGAGACTCCAGAGAAGGGCAACGAAGCTGGTGAGGGGTCTGGAGAACAAGTCTTACGAGGAGCGGCTGAGGGAGCTGGGGTTGTTTAGCCTCGAGAAGAGGAGGCTCAGGGGAGACCTCATCGCTCTCTACAGTTACCTTAAAGGAGGCTGTAGAGAGGTGGGGGTTGGTCTATTCTCCCACGTGCCTGGTGACAGGACGAGGGGGAATGGGCTAAAGTTGCGCCAGGGGAGGTTTAGGTTGGATGTTAGGAAGTACTTCTTTACCGAAAGGGTTATTAAGCATTGGAACGGGCTGCCCAGGGAGGTGGTTGAGTCACCATCCCTGGAGGTCTTTAAAAGACGTTTAGATGTAGAGCTTAGCGATATGGTTTAGTGGAGTACTTAGTGTTAGGTCGGAGGTTGGACTCGATGATCTTGAGGTCTCTTCCAACCTAGAAATCTGTGATACTGTGATACTGTGATACTGTGACCTTTTCACAATACAGTAGAAGTTCTTGCCAAAAACATGAACCTTGCTCTTCAAAATTATGTGTAAATATGCTAGCACAGTTTCCCAAATAAATCTCACCATAGCTTTTACCCAGGATTTAAAAATTGCTTGCTATCCAAAATCTCAAATTAGGAGCATTTTGGGAGTTGAAGTGAGCATCTAAAAGAATCTTCCTCCTTTGGAGCTTAATTATAGGCATTTATGTAGCACCTCTTCCAGCTCAGACAGGGCCTGATGCCAAATGTTCCTGTTGTAATCAAACAGCAGAAATGTCTGAGGTTGTCAGTGGGTCAGTTCTTCCAGAATGGCTGTTAACTACTTCTTCTCAGAGCTTGGTTATGTCTGAATAAAAGTACCCCAGAGAGAGTTAGCAGAAAGAAGTTTCTGCAGCAAGTTTATAACCGCAGTAATTTGAGGCAACTTCCAAAATCAATAACTTTGTCCTTCATTTCATCTTACAAAATAAAACTCCTTAAAGGAATTCCCCAATGAAATGTGACTTATTCAGTTCTAGTCTCAGCAGCAATTTTTCTTTCTTTCCACAGACCTGCAGAAAATCCTTCAGCAATACATAGGATTAAAGGGACTTTATTTCATTGGATACCTACTTTTTGGATTAGGTACTGGATTAATTGGCTTGTTTCCCAATGTCTATTCCACTCTGGCTCTGTGTTCCCTCTTTGGTGTCATGTCCAGCACGCTGTACACAGTGCCATTCCAACTCATTGCAGAGTATCACAGAGAAGAAGAGGTAAGTTCAATATCAAAAGAAGAGTAAATTTATATCTGGCTGCATCTGTTTAGTGTATTTTGGTAGAACATTGGATAGAACTGGCAAATGGGTTTTAATTGTAATTTCAAACTATTTATGGTGACACGTGTTATGAACAGAAAGTTTCTGACATAAAGATGTTCAAGACTTTATTAAACAACACTAATATTATTAGCTGTCATGTAGCTACATGACATCTCTCAGCTAAGGTCCCAGCTCCAGGCTCTCCAAACAGAGTCCTGCATTGAGACAAGTAATTATTTATCATCCCAGCTGAAACAAAGCCAATTGCAGTACATGTTCAGGCAGGAAGAGGATAACAGGGCTCCAATTTGTGTTGCTTTCGAGGGCTGCCTTCCTGAGAATCAAATCTAAACCACTGCTCTGTGCACCACTGATCTCTCAGCTGTGCGTGCGTGCCGTTGTTTCTAAGTGCAAGGGGCTCAGGCTGAGCAGCTGCCAAACTCAAATTACTTCAGGAAAGCCTAGCCCGTTCATATTAGCTGAGGAGCTGACTTCTGAGGCCCTAAAGTTAATAACCAAGCTGTAAAAGCTGTCAGAAGTTTCAGTTAACTGCAAAGTGTTACAAAAAACTGTTAGCTGATAAAGATATGCAATTCAAGTACGAACAGCTTTATGTAGTTCAGTAATAAATTACATTCCACATTCTCGTTCTCCCTCTAAATGTCTAGGGTTGTTTTTTGGTCTTCCACAGCAAGAAATCCTGTTTCCAAAGGAAATCTGGAAAAGCCTGCATTCCTTCTACCATGTTACTGGACACAGCAAGATCTTAATGTCTTGTAAAGAGTTTAGCTCTTTAATGGAAATGTTCTCTCAACTTAGTAAGAGAGCTGGAAACAAGAAGGATTAAGGAGAATTGGGAGGACTTAGGAAAAGCTCTCATTATGTCCAGTGACATTCGAAGAAATTAATAAAGAAAGTGTTGAACAGTTGAAACACAACAAAAAATATACTTGAGACCAGCACAGGACGAGATTAAGTCCATGAGAACATGTCCTACTGTTCTGTTTGACTTCTAAGCATCATCATCTGAATGATGAGTACAAGAAAACCCTAAATTACTCTGTTGAATCCTAGGAGGATGTTTCAAGGTGGTTAAATATTTCATAGATCCGATTCATAATTTTTCAGTTAATTTCTCTGTTTCTTCCAAGAGAGAACAATTACAATGCAGAATTTCAGAGGGATTTAACAAAAGACATGGTCTGAACCCAGTTTAGGGTAGGATCACAACCCTAATCTTAGGCCAGCCAGCTCAGAGAGAGGGAGTAAAGTAATTATAAGTAAATTATAGCCCATCTCTGACTCAGACGTGTTTCAAGACAGAAGTGAAATAGAATAAGCTGAGTGTGAATGGACTTTGTACTTAATAGGCTAATAGCTTCAAATGTGACTTGTGAGAGAATTGATTGTTTTTTGTTTGGTGTATAGTACTTGTTATGCCAGATGTTAAATGATAATTCTATGTAAGATCTGACATTAACAGAATTAACAGAACCTTCTGACATTAACAGAACCTTCTATAATAGGAAAAAAAATAAATAAAGAGGAAACATCAAGTGCAAGATTGTGTTCATTCACACATTCATATTACTGTGGTCAGAACTACTGGCACATAGGAACCCTGGGCAGAGCACAGCAAAACAGATGTAATTCCAAAGAAATTGTGTCTAAAATTGAAAATACTTCAGAGGAAAGGTCTGCATTATTCCAGAACAAAGAACAGACTTTTTCCCTCAGTATGCAGTCTACCAAAATCATGTGCTGGTTTTTAAAATGCTGCCCTTTCAATTCCTACTCCATGCTGCTGTTCCCTAGGATCCAAATTCAGTTTCATCTACGGGATTAGGAAGACACTGTTTGCCTCCAGTAATTTTGAGCTTTGGGTGGTAACAGCTCAAAAACAATATAACAGGTCTTGATAAAAGCATCCTAATCACAATTGAGCATTTGGATAGAGACCCGCTCAGCTAACACACAGCACAGAAACCCTGTGTGTGTTACAAAGCAACCATCTCCATTCAACTGCAAGAACAATAAATATGTAAACTTTTACGTAATTTTCCAATGAAACAGAACAGTTGGCACATCGCCTGTGATCATATCCAGTTCAGTTTTGAAGGTCTCCAAGGGTGGAAGCTCTACAACCTCTCTGGACAGCCTGTTCCAGTGTTCAGCCAACCTCACATGGTGCTTGTATACGAGATGCCCATATACAATAAAACCTTTTCCTCTGCTATGTATGTCATTTGAATGTCGCAGCTGATAATGGCCTTCTGTAATGTAGAAGAATCCTAGTCTGTACATTCATTCTCAGACTTTTTTTTTTCAGCAATAAAAGCATTGCAGTTAGATTCTAATACTGAACTCCTTTATGTGCTTTGAGGCATAACTTCAGAGCACAGAGCTCCATTACAACAAATTATGATCTGTCTGTGTGTGGGACATACTATGTCTCAATATTCCCCCCAAGGCTCTCCTTATGGTTGGACCTGATGATCTTGAAGGTCTCTTCCATTCCTTTTCCATTCCGTCATTCCTAGATGATTGTATGATTCAGCCATGTGAGAACTGTAGCAAAAATATCCTTGACAGGGTGTCCTGTACAGTGAATTTTACTCCTTATGTTAGTTTGCCAGAGCTCAAGTAGACCTGAACTTCAAGTAAAAGGTTGGTTTCGCTGATCATTCCTCAATTCCTTCCTTGAGAGAAGGGGTAGAGGGAAAAGTGCAGGTGGGAGAAATGGGACAATTTGGAAAACTTATTATCACTTGTAAAATCTGTTTTAATTTTGTAACCTCTGTGGGACAGGCAGAAGAAAATGGAAAGGAAGAGGAGAGCTGTTGGCTTGTTTTGCTGCACCTGGATGTCATGACAGTGCATCATCAGCTGAGAGGTGCAAGTTACCAGCAGTGTCTAAGTTCCCTTCCCTGAATCTTGTTTTTTGCTTATTTGCAGGTCCAGAATTTGCAGGAGGACAAACAAGACACAGATCACAGGCGAGGGAAGGGCATCGACTGCGCCGCTCTCACCTGCATGGTCCAGCTGGCCCAGATCATCCTTGGCGTGGGCCTGGGGCTCTTGGTTAGTGTTGCCGGCAGTGTGGTCACTGTGATTTCTGCATCGATGGTGGCACTGATCGGCTGCTGCTTTGTTGCTTTTTGTGTTCGATATGTGGGGTAGGACTGCGTGAAGCAAGTGGAAGAAATTCCACCAGGGGAATGTTTTCTTTCTGGGTCAGTAGCACTGGTGCTTTTGCCATGCTGATCCTACTGGTACACCCTCCTCTCTTACCTGCTTGGAGCAGTTGCAATTCCAGAGCATCACTTATCTGCAAAGTGAAGACTTGATAAAACTGGTTGCCTCAAGCCTCAGATTGAAAGTTTCTTTTTTTTTTGGCTGCTTTACTACTTCCTTCCTGTTGACCTCAGTGTATTAACACACTGTATTGTATGTGAAGACATGTCTGCCTGTGGTGTCTTGATGCCCTGCTTGAGGAGCCATGAAACTCATTATCAATTTGTGGAAGTAGATGAAGTATATGATAAATTGAAGAAGTAATAGAAATGGACAGAGTTGGGATGAAAGTTGTTATTTATCTTGTTTTACAAGCATCTTAAGTTTGGAGTTATTCTCCTTGGTAATCAAAAGCTGCAGGAGCATCAAACAGTTGTCATAAGCCATGGTGCTATTATGTCATGATTAGCAGGATCATTAAATGGTATATTAACCTCCCAGCTATGATAAAAGCAGATTTGGGTATGGAAGGTGATTGGAGTGTAAAAAATGTTGAAGCTTATTGTTTAAAAGCATAATAGTAAAGCAATTATTTTATACTGGATCCTGCTGCTTGTGTACAAATGAAATGAAAGTACTGGCTGACTTTGCCATGAAAGTTTGGCTAAGGCTACTCTGCAAATCTGTTTTTAGGCACCTAAACAATTGATCTACAGGAAACGTGCAATTTCTTAATTCTTAAAAGTCTGTCCTCTTGACTTTGATACTATAATTGAAAAAAATAAACTTAGCCAAAATAAGAATTGTATTCATGGTGGTAAGCCAGTCAAACCTTGGCATTGGAAATAACAGTATTTACCTTAATGTAGTATCTGTTTTCTCTGTTTACCTGCATATGTCTAGCCTTGAGTGAAATGGTTTTTGTTCTTTACAGAATGCTCTGAGTCAATTCAGTTCTGCAAAGGTTGTCATGAATTATTGTACAGATGTACCTCTAAACTCTACAGTGAATCCTGCAGTCCAAAAATTTGTATTTAATTGAGTATGGAGTTTGATTCCTATTGTTATTATATTGCCAGAGTTTCAAAGGCCCTTTGTTTGTGAAAGCGATATGCTGTATTTATGCTGTGCTTCCTCGATTCTGGAGGTTGTCATTTGTTATGTTACATGCTAAGCACCACAAAGCCATCTACTAATGCAATATTTTTAATGAATGGGGATACAGAGAAAGACTGCTGCCAAGTATGTTTTTATATACATGTTGCACATGTACAGTCTCGACTGTTCAGCAAGCTAGCTGTTGAGCTCATCACCTCTTGGAGTAGCTCCACACAGTGTGAACTGACACCAACACATGCAAATCATTGGATTTGAGCATGAGGAGCCCCTGCACAGGTGCACCAGCTTCAGCTTTGTTTTTAAGAGTGTGGCAAGTCATTTATTCTCATGGGAAAATAAAATAATAAAAAATTCCCTTATATAAGCTCATTAATTATACAAGCCTGTGAAGGCCTCAGCTGCCTTTTTGTGTCTGTGTCACCTCTGGAGGCCCCAAATGGGGCTCAGTTCCTGGCAGACTTTACCTTTCTCCACAGCTCCTTCATCCTGCCTTGTGAAAAATACAAGTTTTATGGCTTCTTCCATTTTGTGACTCTTCATTAATCCCTCTCCCATTATACTCAAGGAAGAGAAGAGCTTGCAAGAATAACACCCTGGACAGCACTTGAAACGCTTTGTAGGTGCTGGGATGGCTGGAGAACAAGGGCCTCACCCAGGACAAAGAGAAGGCCAGAAAATGAAGGATTGTTACCTTCTCAGTTCACTTATTGCCATCATTAACTTGCATTGATGCAGCATCTAGCAGGAGGAGGAATTTTTAACAGAAGAGCAAGGCTTCTGTGGAGCCATAAAAATAAGGAAAGGGTGAGGTGATTTGGTTCTGTAGGACAAGAAGACTTAAAGCACCATGTAGACCACCTGTGCTCCAGGAGCTGAGAATGGGTTAACTACGTAAAGCTCTGATTCCAGTGTGAGGATGGGAAAGGAAATTTGCAACATTTACTTCTGTTTTTGTTAACATTTTCTTTGAGGTTTAATACCATCAGAACATTAAAATTTGAATGGTCAGTGCTATCTCTGCTCTCTTACACAAAGAGAAAGCTGGCATTGATTCAGGCCCACAGAGTGACGGTAGGTCTGTAGCAACACAGGAATTGTGAACCTGAAAAGAGAAGGGAGATATGACTATCTTAAACATCAAAGCTTTTATTTACAAGTCTGTTCAGAGAAAAATGTTTCAGGCACTCACATCATCTTTCTCATTATCTTTTTCAAATGAGTTGTGTTCTATAGAACACACAACAGAATAGATTCAGCTTTTCTTTGACAATCTTCCCATAAAAGCATCCTATATTTGCTTCTAATACTTAAAAGTAACGTCCTACTTAATGTGTCTTTGTCACAAGCAAGCAAAAAAATAAGTACAATTTGGAAAACGGTTTAAAACGGAAGTATGATGGTGCTTATTCTGAAGCAAAAAAATACATATTTCAGGTGTCACTGAAAACAGTCAAAAATGTTGATTCATGACAAGAGAGAAAAAAGTATTTTTTTCAGCTATTGAGTTATGTTACAGGCACTGAAGAACCACACTAGTGCTGCTAATTTAAGAAGTTCCACCTTTTCTGTCTTTCTACATGAGTTCAGGACTTCATTTGAGTTATCAGTACGATCAGTTTCTATATTTAGTATCAGCTTTTATTGCAATGATGTGAGTTTGAAAGTTAGAAGGACCCTGGGTCTGACCTTTCACATCTAGTTTTGCTTCCATATACATAAAATCAAATAAATATCTATGTTGTGTCTCGGCAAACGATACGTCTAGATGAAGATGCAGATGTTTTGCAATAACCAGCCTTCCAGCTCTCCCACTTTAACAGAGCTAGGCATGGCAGAATGAAAGGAGGCAGGAAACAAGCCTGCTGCCTTATATTCCTGACACTTTCCTTTTTCTTTCTCTTACAAGTGCCTGTCATTTTCTTCCATTTAATAAACTGGCCTGTCATGTAAGTAAAATGTTTTAAGAAGCTTTGATTCTCTTGTTTAGAGTACTTGCAGTATTAGTAATGTCACAGTTGCTCCCACACACGCACAATTTTCATTCTTTCACAGAGATTTCAAAAGATTTCTTTGACTTCCAAACAAGAAAACAAGGTGTTTTGTGGGAGACACTTTTCTTAAAGATAAATTAGACATCTCAGGATGAGTCACAAAAGCCTTTCCCTTGATACAACTCAGTTTTAGCATCGGTGCCTGCAAATCACCAGTCCCTGCAGTATGCCAAAAGACAGGGAGATAGTGATGCAAATAGGAGACGTGTTGATGCTGAAATTTGATATTTTTAGAGTGTAACAGAGTTGCTTCATGAAGGAAAAGGGTGAAGGTATCTGCAGTAAAATGTTTTCACATTATTTTTGACATGGTAAAGCTGTACAAAAATTACCTGCAAAACTTTTCCCTTTAAGTCTCCAGCATTCGTTTCTCATTCCCTAGCTGCTCTTCTTTGTTTATTTAAACAGCAAATGTTTGGGACCAGTCATGCAAAACTACACTCTGAAAAAGTTTTCTTAATTCTGTTGTCTTCTATGTTGTATTCAGTTTCATACATGCTCGTTTAGTTTACTCATGTTGTATTAATTCGTTGTATCTCCTGAAGTTGTTTTTTTTTTTTTTTTTCGTGAAAATGAATTTCTCTCTCCATGTATTACTATTTTACCTGTGTATTAAAAGTAATGGCTTCACATCTTGCAGGTCCATCAAACCAGAGAATACTGCCTCGTGTTGCTATAGGTAACTACTTGCAGTAGTTGGAAAACAAAATGTCGTGCTCTGCACTCTGGAGGGTGCAGTAGGCTGAGATAAAATTACCAGAGACCAAGAATGCTCCAAGGGAAAGAGGGAATGGGGCTGCTGCCTTCCTAAGAACCGAGCACTTCTTTCCTTCCCAAAGGCTGTGTGCTTTTTTGCCCCCCAGTGTTCAATGGCATTATAGCACTTCTCTGGGGCATGGGAGTTGCTTTCCCTGCTGCTCTCTAACCCAACGCCTGTCCCTCTCTATTTTGTCTTATTCTGAACTTTCCTTATAGGGATGTCCTGCTGCAGCTCATTTCTCCCTTGTGTGTCTACAACAAATGAAAGTTTGCTTGCTACGAGCTGTAACACTGCATAACACGGATGAAGACACATCCATACGGACACCTGGCGGTCAGAGGCCACCCAGGACATGTCTAGCATCCAACTCATGCTAGAATTTGGCCTTTGAAACCTTCAGTGCTAATGCCAAGAGTCGGATCAGTAGCGCAGCTGTCCCCTGCTTGGCCGACAGGCCGGTTTGTATTGCACTGGTTCCCAGCAGCCAAGGTGTGTTGGGTGGCAGGAAGAGTGGTCACAGCAAACAGAGAGGACAAGAGGCAGCATTCCTTGGCACCTCTGTTCTCAGGGCTCCTCTGCTCAGTGGGTGCAAAGTGTGGGGTCTAAGGAGTGGCGGGGGGAAAGGAAAAGGTTCTGGCAGTGATGCCTTTTATTAGAGGCTGGGATCACTAGCCTGGAGTTGTGTGGCTGGCAGATCAGGATATAAGTGCAAATGTATCCCAATGTATCCCAGATGATTCCTTTTGTTTTTCAACATTGACCTGATTTTTTTTTTTTTTGGTGCAAAAAATACTATTTTGCAATACAATTTGCAAGCTATCAGATTCCGGAGACTGTAAGGGCTGAAGTAATTGGTTCTTAAATAAATGCTGAAATTCTAACATCCCATTTGCTGAGCCTTTAAGAAACATATCCCAAATATTATTAGATTGCCATAACATTGCAAAACTTGGCAATAAAACAGTTGTTAAAACTGTGGTTATCTCTGAGAGAGGGAGAGAGAGACAGCATCTTATCAAAATGTGTTGTTCTTTTATGAACAGCATGCCTATAAATTCCTTTTGTACTATTTAATTTGCAATTACATTTTATCAAGTGTACTCAGAATCCAAGATTTCAGTTGTTGTGGTTAAACCCAGCAAGCAGCTCAGCACCACACAGACATTTGCTCACCCCTGCCATGGGATGGAGAGAGATTTGGAAATAAAAGGTAAAACTCATGGGTTGAGATAAAGACGGTTTAATAGGACAGAAAAGGAATGAAAAATAAAAAGAACAACAATTATTATAATTATATATATATATATACACACAGAACAAGTGATGCACAACACAACTGCTCACCAACAGGTGCCCAGCCAGCCCCTGAGCAGCAGCAGCCCCCCAGCCCACTCCCCCCAGTTTTATTGTTCAGCACAGCACCACAGGGTGTGGGACACCCCTTTGGCCAGCCCGGCCCAGCTGTCCTGGCTCTGTCCCTTCCCAGCTCTTGGTGCACCCCCAGCCCCTTGCTGGCAGGGCAGCACCTGCTGTGGCTGAGAGTCCTTGACTCTGCCACAAGAGTTACGTGCACTTGACTTCACCTGGATCTTTGGATAACTGGTCATGTCCAGGTCATCATAAATCACCTCCAGCACAGCTCATTTCCTCAGGTACTGGATACCCCCTTCCATGGCAGTCCACTTGCCTGGGTGACATGAAGCATCTTCCCTGAAGGGATACCTTTCCTCTACATCTCACAGAAGTCACCGCCAGAGGCTGAAGGCTTGCCCCTTTTCCCATTGCTTTGTCAATACCCCCTTACTAGAGAGAGATCCCAGCTGCTTGGCTTCCTCTAACTGCAGGCTACTGGTCCCGTTATCCCAGCATGGGAACAGCCAGGTGACAACGTGCCCACCTGGATGATGACTGAAATCTTTTTGTGCGCCTCACAGCTCACTCAGTGACAGGGATCAGGGGGGTACTGCCTCGGTCATCACTTCTGCCTCTTCCTCCCAGTTCTTGTGACAGCCCTACTTCGGAGTAGCCAATCTCACCACATTCTTTCTCCTTTCCCTTCTTGTTAGAAGTCTTTTCCCTTACTAGATGAGCCACTTTTCACATCCAGCGTTTCTTCTTCACTGTAGGGGTGGCTGATACCAGCACGAATTGGTTCTCTGGTTCAGCTGCAGGGCCTGTTGTGGGGCTGGATGTGCCACAGAGCCTGCCAGGGGAACTCGATTAGCCGCAGTGCCTGCTGCAGGAGCTGGATCAGATCCAGAGGCATTTTCTTCCTCTTGAGGGTGCTGAGTACTATTGAATAGTGCACTTTGATAGGTGCAGGCCAGACCCCAACACAGTGCAGTGAGCTGTAAGTCTCTGGCATTGCCAGGACAGGGGCACACCTTTTTAAAAAAATACTATCAGTTTTTTAGGATTAAGCTCAGGGGTGAGTTCCAAAACCATCAGAGGTGACAACCATGGTAGATACCTGCCCACATCCTCCCACACACCTCACCACCACAGCCACCCTGCCTCAGGGCACATCTCTGGGTGGAATTCTTTAGAAGTGGTTTGAACTTAGACAAATCTGGAAACACACGTAGAAGACATAGCAGCAGGATCATGCTAGTTTGAACATCCCAGGAATATTCAAAAATTTCATGAACTATTGTAACTCGCTTGGAGGAGAAGAGGTAAACAGCGTGCTTATTAATAGTTGCCATGAGAAGGTTCCTGCAGTGTAAGGATGATAGCAATACTGAGTACAAATACCAGATTAAGTTCATGGTGGGTGTAACATGAGTGTGTGCTGTACACAGACAAACAACCCTGAGAGCAAATAAAACAACACTGTGAATGAATAAATCAACATTGTGACCAGAAGCTATTAAACTATTATCATGCTTACAACCAACTTGTTTTAACATGCCCTGGCCAGATCTGTCACTACCCCAGAGCTTCATGCCCCACACTGGGCACCAACGGAGCTGTTGTTAACCCGGCAGGCAGCGCAGCACCGCACAGCCGTTCACTCACTGCCCCCCAGTGGGATGGGGGAGAAATTTGGGAAAAAAGGTAAAATTCGTAGGTTGAGATAAAGACAGTTTAAAGCACAGAATAGGAAGGGGTACTAACAATAACCATAAATACATACACGAAACAAGTGATGTACAATACAGTTGCTCACCACCTGCTGACTGATGCCCAGCCTGCCCCCAAGCAGTGGCCATGCACCCCTGGCCAAACCCCCCACGTTTTATTGTTCAGCACAATGCCACCTGGTACAGGACATCCCTTTGTCCAGCCTGGGCCAGCTGTCCTGGCTCTGTCCCCTCCCAGATCCTGGTGTACCTGCAGCCTCCTCGCTGGCAGGGCTGTAACAGAAGCTGAAATGTCCTTGTCTTAGTGTAAGCACTACACTTCAACAACTAAAACATCGGTGTGTTATCAGCATTATTCTTATCCTAAACCCAAATCATGGCAACATACCAGCCAGTATGAAGAAAATTAACTCCATCTCAGGTGAAACCAGGACATCAATCTACATCTCTGAACATGTAACCCCAAATCTGAAATTCAAAGTAGATTCACGATTCTTTTCATTATTTATGATCAACTGTACAAGTTCAGAACTTATTTAATATCGTTAGTATGTCCTGGGAGCTGTAGGATCCCTGCTACCTTTGGTTCAGGAGCTCATAGGTAGCTCTCTGCCCACATAACTGCATCACTGGATGTGATCTGGAGCTCAGTGGGAGATGTCTTGAAGAAAAAAAATGTAAGTTATATTTCCTTTAAACCCTTAGAGCTCTTTCAGTAGAAATAAAAAGAACAATAAAAACAGCTTTGAAGTTTAAGTGTTTATTACCATAAATATAGAATAGAAGATTTGAAATATATAACAGGAGGTGATTTGAGGACATAAACTGGATTTTTTAGAGTTTTTTCAGAATAAATATCAAGCAATACAGACATATGTTGATTCCATCATATCAGAACAAAGATGTATTCACAGCAATTCATTTGCCATTGTAGAATCACAGAATAGTTGGGGTTGCCTCTGGAGATCACTCAGTCCAATGACACTGCTGAGTGCAGAGTCAGCTAAAGCAGGCTGGTCAGGACTGTGTCTGGTCCGATTCTGAACATCTCCAAAGACGGAGACTCCACAGCCTCTGGGCACCTGTCCAGGTGCTTGGCCACACCACAAAATAGTTCTTTCCTACATTAAAAAAAAAAAAAAAGACTGAATTTCAGTTTCTGTCTATCCCCTCTTGTCTGTTTCTGTCCTCTTCGCTGTAATCCCCTGACCTAGCAAGAATTTACACACATTAAGACCTCCCTGAGCATTCTCAGCTCCAGGCTAAACAACCCCAGATCTCTCAGCCTCTCCTTGCATGTCAGATGCTCCAAGCCCTTAGTCACCTTCACAGCCCATCACCGGCATCCCTCCAATGAGTGCCTATCTCTCTTGCACTGGGAGCCCAGAACTGGACCCAGCACTTCAGATGTCACCTCACCAGTGCTGAGCAGAGGGGAAGGATCTTCTCCCTTGACCTGCTGGTGATGCCCTGCCTCATGCAGCCTAGAATGCTGTTGGTCTTCTTTGCTGCAAGACCACTTTGCTGGCTCGTATTCAACTTGTCCACCCAACAGGTTCCATAGGTCCTTTTCTGTCAACTTCTTCTCAGCCAGCCAGCCCCTGCTTGTACTGGTTTCCCCAGACACGTGTATCTGTCCCCAGGTGCAAGACATTGCATTTCCCTTGCTTGAGGTTCCTGTCAGTCCATTTCTGCAGCCTGCTGAGGTTCCTCTGAATGGTGGAACCACCCCCACAAACACCCACACCTTTTTTTGTCATCTGCAAACACGATGGGATGCATTGTGTCCCACAGTTCAGATCATTAGTGAAGATATTTATCAGAGCTGGCTTCAGTATATCGACCTCAGGTACCCTGCTGGTCACCAGCCTCCAGGTGGACTTTGTGCTTCTGATCACAACCCAGTTCAGCCAGTTTCAACCCAGCTCACTTTCCACTTATCTAGCCAAACTTTCTCAGTTTGTCTATGGGAATATGGGGGAGCATCCAAAGCATTATTTAAGTTGAGATAATCAACACCCCTACCCACCAAGCTAGTTGTGTCATCATAGAGGATTATCAGGTTGGTCAGATGTGATTTCCCCATCATTTTGACCCAGGACTAGCTGTTGGTATCTATAAATTGCTAACAACTTTATTATCTCAGCTTTAGGATTGGGCTTGAAAAGAAAAAATGGAAAGTAATTTGATTTTCATATTTCTTGTCCAAGCTGATCAGAAACTTTTTCACAAATACAGCAAAAACTCATTTTTTTCTACAAGATTTCAGTTTTATCCAGCAGGAAGCTAAATGGGACTTCTGAATGAAAGTGGAAAGCTTCAATGAACATTGACACTACAAGTCAGTGCTGAATACTTAATTTGGTCATTCTGCAATGACTGCCCTCATTCAGGTGGCCTAAGCAAGGAACAGCACAGATTCTGTGGAGGAATGTTAACTCATTAGCCCAAGAAAATGAGCTATCTTTATTTATTTTTATTTTTTTTTTATTTTTTTCCCCAATCTGGTTAGTCTAAAGTGACTCACCTTAACTTTCTTTTAGCACTCCCTAAGGAGATAGGTCAGGGTTTCAAAAATTTTGCTTGATGAAAGAAATGTTTTCTGTCTCCAGCTGTTTCGTTGGGTTTGGGCATTGATTTTTGTTTGTTTGTTTTTCCCCCAATTTATTCTGGTGTCCTGTGAGTCTGTATCTTACACATAAGGTTTAGGGAATTACTGTGAGGCTACACACAAACATAGTCTGAGAAACCTGCCCATATGTGCAAATTCATATGGATTTGGAAGCATTTACTCTAATGAAAACAACTCTCTGCAACTAGGGAACATGTCTAAGGTGTGTTAGCAGCCACTCTTAGCAAAGGAATAAGTTAACTCACTGCCAAACCTTCTCTTGCAGACTTTGTTTTGATCACTGCTGCTGAGAGTGCACCTGGAGGGAGCTCTTATAACTGAGCAATCATGACAAAAAGGTATTTCCCATAGTCCCCTCTGGACGGCTTAATCAGAATTCTCTTTTGAAGCAAGAGAGAAATAACCCTCACTAAAAACTACCGACCAGGCTCCCACACTAATGCCCTTGAGCCGCACTGCACCCCTGCCGATGCCTGTTCAGCTCACAGATGTCTGTTACATCAGCTTTCTGTGCAGGCACCCGACTGAATAACCAAGTTGTAAGGCAGATGGTAGTGAAAAGGGTCGAATGGGACTGCATTGCTTTACTGCTGAAATGAGCGCCAAAATGATTCAAACATTTTCTACCAAAGAGGCATTTCAAAGGGAAACCTGGAAATGAGATGTGAGGTTGTTAATGTATTAAGAGCTTGGTTAGTTACTTGAGGGGGGTAGATATTTAAAAGTCCTTGGGCAATCAGATTTTGTGCCTCATCAGAATATCTGGGCTTTGCAGGTTCTCTCAGACTGTCACTAGATGTCAGTCTGCACCTTCGGGTTCCTATCGCTCCTCAGCGATGTGCACTTCGAGCAGCACCCGAAGAGGAATCTCCAGCAGGACGAGACCCATAAAGAAAAAAAAAAAAAAAATCTCTTAAAGAACTCTGTGAGTATCGCTTTTTTTAAACACTTCAGCTGTGTTTATTTCAGTCCACGAAAAGGTGATTGTTACAAACGAACACACCAATATTTGGAGGAAACAGGAGCTTTTGAAGAGCGTTGCAACTTACAGATTACTTAGGAAAACCCACGATACCCTGTTGTTGCTGTGAAAACGTACTCTCAAGGCTGGAGCTGGAAAGACCATCTGCTCTGGCCCCATGCCTGATGCTGTGCGCACAGCCAGTGCTCCCCGTGCCCAGGCTGGAGCCACTGCCCACGCAACGCGGAGCCCAGATTTCATGCACGGATAGCTGGGACTCACAGCACACGTGAAGCAAAATTCCTCTCTGTTCGTGCACAGCCAGAGCCGTGCTCTTTGGCCACGCTGGACACACACTGACCGGCTACACAGCCTGAGCTGCAGGTCAGGCATAAACCAACCTCTGACCAATTGTGGATGAGTTGTGCCTCTTTCAAACACCGTATCTGTGACCTAGACCTGGTGGATCAGTGGCTTAAGAGAGAGTAGCCCTCTTAGTCCATAGTCCAGTCCCTCTCTACACAACCAGGATATTGTCTTAGTCAGGTGATTTGCCATACGTAAGGTTTTTACATCTTTTGTGATCAAGTATCTGAGGCTTCCTCTCATCATGACTATGATTTGTTCTGAACTATGGGTTGGTTTTCTGCCACAAAATAATGTGTACATCGACATCCACAAAAGCACATGGGTTTTGTCATGCTGAGCACCACAGAGGAGGTCTTTTAGGCAATTCACTATCTACTGAAATTCAAATCTATATTTCAGATACCTGGATAGTTTTCTATGTAATGCACAAGAGCATTAAAGCATTTGAGAATAGGAATTACAATCACAGCAAGCCAAATAAGAAGCTCTGCTGTTCAATAGCAAACACCAAGAAAAGAATCTGGCTTCAAGATCCATCCTCTCTTCTTAATTTAGGTGCTTTTTCCTGTTCTGTGGAGATATGCTCAAGTCTGTCTGAGCCCTGGAGTTAGACGTTTGTGGCACACTTTTCTCACACAACAGTGTAGCTTTCTTCATCTGCTAGCACAGGTATTAGGGCTTTCTCCCAGAACACATAACACCCGAATGCACTTCTTACAAATCCTTTGACACATTAGACTGGTAGATTTATACAGCCAGAAAGCTCACAGGCTATGAGAGCTATCTCATCACGCATGGCATACTGAAACATTAATTGAACCAGAATCCGGAAGCAAGAATAAGCCTGTGATTATACAGCCAGGTTAATCATTTTCCTCTGGAAGGTGAAACCTGGGAGCCAGACCTGGATCCAATTTCTCTTCTGTGTTTATTCATACAAGGAAAAAATCTTGGTACTTCCTCTCTAGGGCTCATGCCCTATTTGTTATGCTGCAAAGTAGCACTCAGTTCACTTTCTGAACCACAACAGTGAGCACCTCATACATCTGGAAACTGTTTCAAGCCAGAGGATTCAAGCACATCGACAGAGAAGCCTGGAGATTCAGTCATTCCCCAGGGATACGGAAAGGAGCATCTCCCAGATTGTGGGCAGGAGCTTTGCCCACTGGAGCAGTACCTCAAAAGGGAAGAGGAAAGAGTATAATCTGCACACGCATTTGAAGGCAGGGCAGGAGAAGCATATTTAGAGAGAGATGCAGAGGGACAGGGAGAATGAGTCAAGTTTGCAGCCCCTCCTAACTTGGTGTGGCCTGGTACAGGGTGTCCTGTGCCAGAGTACCCCTTAGGGTACGCGCAGCAGCCAGTCCTGACTGCGGGATCCCCATGAAATGCAGAGAGGTGCTACAGACATAAGCAGATTTAGGCATGCTCAGGAGCACACTTCTAGGCACAAAAAATTTTACTGAAAAACTTTGAGTACCTACACACTTCAACTGGCAGCCCAGTCAGCATTTATGAACTTAGAGGGACGGTTGTACAGTACTTAAATGCTCAAGTTCTTCTGTGGATATATCTGATTTTTTCCCCCCCCAGAGTCTTTGCATCTTTATAAAGAAGTCCATCAGCTGCCAGCTCACTTCTGCTGTTCTTCTCCAGGCACCTTGCAAATCTCAGTATCTTCCCAGTTAGGAAGCACCCAAGGCTGTAGTAGAAGTCTCTGCTGACTTGAAAAAAGGAACGGCTTCTTGTTACAAGTAGCAGAACCAGCTGCTCCCAGATCAAACTGGAATTTTACAACAGGAGTTATTGGCATGTACAGTAAACCTAAAGGAGTCTGCAAAGCATAATTGCCACTAATGGCACTGCAATTTTCTCTGGACAGAAATAGCAAGTTTGTTCTGCATTTGTGCTTAGAGGTGACAAACAACCCTCTGCAGAAGCGCTTTTTTTCCTTAGCAGAGTCAGGCTGCAGGGGAGGGAGGTGGAAATAGAGAGGGCTTTTGAATATTGTATCAATATATTCATCCCACTTGCAGTTTTGGGTATTAATAAGCCTGTTTTGACAACAAAGCCAGAACTGTTGCATTTTTCCATCTTCTAAAAGAAATACTTTGACCTTCCCATTTAAAATCGTTTTCCTCATATTAAAAATATTTTAAAAAGGAAATCTATAACCTTACCATAAAAAGTTTCACAGCTTGAAATTACACTTTTTCATGCCCTTAAAAGTTCACTTCAGACCAATCCCGAATTATTTCCCAGCTGTTTCTCTGGAACACTGGATGGGACAGGCACTCCCCCTGCCCTTCTCCAGGGTGAGAGCTCCGAACTGCAGCCTCTAGGGCTCCTCACACCAGAGTATTTGAACTTGAATTAATCAAAACACTGGCAAGTATCAATGCAGACCCTTAACAAAGACTTTAGCAGAACACAAACCTTTGTGCTTGGCTTTAGCTGAACCAAGAAGTATCCTGGAGCAAACAGTTTGAAGTGGGTGCAATCTGTTTTTTCCTCTTTATTTACAATCGTGCTGGTCTCCTGCAGCGAGTTACCAAACAGTCTGATGCGCAAGGGCAGAGCCTGCAGCCTCCGTGCCCCTGGAGGGACACCCCACAAAGTTTGGGGCTGTGGGTTCTCCCCCAGCAGCGAGGCTGGGGGACACGATGCCAGGGAACATGGGGGTGTCACTCCCTCCCCTCCAAACCCAGGCAAAGCAACACCTCACCACAAAGCTGCAAGTCCTGCCCTGGGGTTTCTCCTTGGCTGTTCAGGTTGCTCTGTATCACGGCGGTAGCAGAGGGGACGAGGGAGATGGAAAAGCAGATGCTGCAAGGATCTGGAGGGGAGCACAACGCTCCTTGTCCCTTCTTTCCTGGGTGCTTAAGAGAAGGGAAAGGATCCGAGCCTGGACAAGCAGAAGCCTTGTACCCACATCGGCTGCCTGACGCCTGTGCCCTCACTGGAGCCTGGTGAGGGGTGACCATGGCCAGGCTGGCATCATTTGTGATGCCACACAGCAGCAAGAAAGCAACTCCACTCCTCCTCTCTGCCACAGAGGCACAGAGGGGCAGGAGAGATGCTGGCCCCTTGCTGGCTGTGCTGCTGGGCTGTGGGAGCACAGCCAGGGCTCCCCAGCCTCGCTTCATCCCACGCGGCCCCGCACACCCGGCATCCGACCGTGTGCCCCCAGCCGGGGCTCCCACAGGAGCTAGGACAGGTGCAAGCACTAAAAAGCATCTCCTAGAGACACTCTGATCCCCAGTGCACCACAGGCACCTTCTCCTACTCCTGTTCTCCAGGCTGGGGGCGGGGGGAGGGATGACACACACTTGCGAGACGATTTCCACCAACAAGCCTCCAAGAACAGACAACCCCAGAAGGGCTTCTCTGCCCATCCCTCCTCCCCTCGTCCCTACCAGGCGTTCAGTGTCCCAGTGCCACATCCTGCGCAGACCCCACAGTCCCACCCCCGGACCCCTCCCCAGCCATCTCAGCAGCGTTGCTCCGTGGAGGCAGCAGGCAGCATGTCGCAGCGGCTGCTGTACACCACCATCCCGGGCGGGTAGTAAGCCAGCTCCGGCTGCACCGCTGCAGCCGTGGAGGAAGCTGCGATGGGGTGTACGGGCACCAAGGTGTGCAGGGCCTGCTCCTCCTGCTCGGGCTTGGTGGTGTCGGTGAAAGGGCGCATGGTGGTGAGAGAAGGTGAGGTGATCCTCCAGAGGAGGCTCTTCAGTGCCTTGCGAAACTCCCTGCGCATGAGGCAGTAGAGGATGGGGTTGAGGCAGCTGTTGGAGTGCGCCAGGCACACGCTGATGGGGAAGAGGTACACCTGGGAGAGAAAGTACTCAGCGCTGAAGCGCACCACGTTGAGCTTGATGAGGATGCCCCACGTTGTCAGCGCTTGGTTGGGGAGCCAGCACAAGAAGAAAGACAGCACCACGATGGACACCGACTTAGTCACTTTGGAGCGGCGCTTGGTGCTGGGGCCGCTGCAGGTGCTGCCAACGTGCTTGTCGCTGATGAAGCGCACCAGGAGCAAGTAGCAGAGGCTGATGATGGCCAGTGGCAGCACAAAGCCCAGCAGCACCTTCTGGGTTTGGTACAGACCCAGCCAGAACTGGGCGTTGCTGCCTCGGCCCTCGGGGAACTTGACGAGGCAGAGCACATCATCAAAGACGGTGGCAGTGGTGGAAAAAATGGCTTGGGGCAGAGAAGCCAGGATGGCCGACAACCAAATGAGTGCGCAAAGCCACTTGGCAGAGCAGCAGCCACCCAGCGGGTCACCTCGCCGCTGGTTCTTCAAGGCTGAAGCCACGGAGCGGTACCGAGCCACGCTCATGGCAGTGAGGAAGAAGACGCTGGCATACATGTTCATGGCCGTCACGTAGGAGACGATCTTACACATCGCCTTGCCGAAGAGCCAGTTGAAGTCCAGCGCGTTCTCCACGGCCCAGAAGGGTAAGGTCAGCACAAACTGGAAGTCAGTCACCGCCAGGCTGGTCACGAAGAGGTTGATGGAGGACTTCCTCCAGCCTTGCTTGCTCTTCATCAGGTAGAGCACCAGCAGGTTGCCCACCAGCCCCAGGGCGCACACCACCGAGTACACAAGGGAGATGACGATCCGCAGCACGTCGGAGCTGTCCCCCTGCATCCCATCGGCTCTCTCCAGGTTGATGTTCTTGAGGAGCTGCAGGAAAGCCGACGCGTTGCTCCTGTTGCCCATCGGGGCTCCCTCCAACCAGTCCAGCGCCGCGTCCCAGGGCTCCCCATCCGCTCCCTCCTTCATGCCGGCGGCTGCCGAGCAGGGACCGCGCTCGCAGGGCTCTCCCATCCCATGCTAGGGGAGGGACGGAGGGGAGAAGGGAGGGAAGAGAAGGCAGAGGGACGGCTCCGCGGCAGCGCTCCCCGTCCCCGGGAGCAGCACGGAGCGGGCAGCAGGGGCTGTGCGGGGCGGGCCGGGGGCGGCCGCCGCTGTTATATCCGCCCCGCGGGGCCGGGGCATGCGCGGCGGCGGCGGCGGAGCTCTCCCGGGTGCTGAGAGCGGCGCCCCCCCCACCCCCCACCCCCCCCAAAAAAAACCCAACCCCAACCCCTCGTCCCCCGTCTCCCCCCGCCCCGGCTTTACGCGTCCCGCTTGGAGCCTTCGCCTGGGAAAAGCGGGCGGGAGGGGAGCGGGATGCGCGCCCCCGAGCCGGGGTGGTGCTCATCAACACCTCCCCCCCCCCCCCAAAAAAAAAAAAAAAAAGTCTGCACGGTGTTTCAGGTCGTGAAGAAGCCCCCTGACCCCCTCTCTTTCGCAGCCGTCCCGCGGCGCTCTCCTCCGTCCCCAAAAGATCCGCCTGCGGGATGGGGACGGGCAAACCGCGGAGCCCCGAAATATCCCGAGCTGGGCATCCTGCCGATCCCCCCTCCTAGCCCCGGGGCGGCCTGGCGGTGCCCGTCCTCGACTTCCAGGTGCACGGGGCCGTGCGGCTGCCCCCAGCCCCGGGGAGGGCAGCGAAAGGTCCCGGAGCGGCTCCGGCCGCCGCCCGCCCGCCCGCAGGGGGCCCCGCAGCGCCGGCAGCCGCCGGGAGCCGCCCGTGCCTCGGCCCCCGGCCGCGATCCCTGCGAGACCCCCGAGGAAAAGGAGGCAGGAGGTGGGGAGAGGATCCGGGGCTTTCCTATCCCCACCTCCGGCTTTGAATGGACCGAAGTGAGGGCAGGTTTCGAGGGAGAAATGGATCCTGTGGGGGGGATTAAAGGAAGGTTTAACAGGCGGCTTTGTTTCTCCGTAGCCTCCAAGATGATTTGTTTGATGGAAGTTCCTGCACGGACACGGCCGTGTGCCATTTGTTGCCGGTGGTTCCACCCTTCCCTCTGCTTTCCAGCTGCGGTGACCCTGTGGAGGTACCAGCCAGCGGCAGTGCTAACGGGGAACGGGGGTAATCAGGAAGTTTTATGCATCATTTCTATGGCACATAATGAAGGAATAACTTCCTGGAGTCAGCAGTGTAATGCCATGGGAAGGCTTTGCCTCCAGAAGGCTTGCTTTGCTAAATGCATTGGTACCAGGATGAAAGAAAATTTTGAAATAAAGTGCTTTCTAAAGGCTGGACACAGAGGGCCTTGCAAGACAGACCCCTGACATTTCCTCCCCACTTTCCTCCAAGTTACGGATTTCTTTCTAGGCTTGCATACCTCTTAATCACTGACCAGGGTTGCATTCAGGTAGTATTTTCAATAGTAGGGCATTAATATGCATCCCTTAGCCTGTTGAATGGCATCACTTTCTGACGTTCTCTCCCCCTGACTATGCCATGGTTGCAGTGAAACACAACAGCCCCACTGGTGCTGCACAGCAGACCACAAAAGTGCTGGCAGGACACAAGGTCGAGGATCTTTCTGCACCAGCAGTGCAACAACCGTAACAGACATAACCACAGTGACGGGACAGAGTGCAGAAGTGGATTTCTCTGGATTGAATTCTGCCCCATTCTGACCACATTGCTGCCTGTACACCCAGTTCTAAGCATTTTACTGGGAAAACTGCAGAAACCATGTCTTGCATGAATTTTTTTTTTTTTTTATGTCGTGTGAATCTTCCCTTGCCCTGTGTATCTTGTTGGTACACTGTGGAGGCTGCACAGTAATAAAGATGCATCGGGGAGAGAGGAGGGAAACTGTACCTGCACATACATTGCTTTTTCATTAGCCACCCAGAAAAAGCCACCAAGTGTGAACTGAGGTAGCTGGTGGGAATACTGGCAGTGGGTTTTGAAATCAGGGCTGCAAGCACGGGTTGCTTGTCCAGGTTTTTTGCTCATGTTCTGGCCACCAGACAGGCTTTCCAGTCTCCACTGGTTTGTCTTTTTCTTTCGTCATTCTTCACCTCAGAGAAGAAGTTTTAGAGGTAGGTAAAGGAACTTGCTAAAGCTAGATGAATAATAAATGAAATATTCACTGAATAATTTACTCATCACATCATCAGAACATTTCTGTAGCTGGAAAAATGTTTAAAAAAGTCACCAGATTTTTTTAAAAACTATTGCAAAATTCATCAGATACATTACCTAATGATTATTATTCTGGGAAATATTATTTTCCACTTGTTCCATGTCAATGCAGCAATGCTGCTAAAGACTTGTTGCAATGTGAAACTTCCTGGAGTCTTCCCTTCATCAAAGTGCCAGTGCAACTTGTGTTACTGGCTCAGTCTTTTTGACAACCCCAAAATCTTGAGATGGGCGTAAGCTTTAGAGGAGAGTTCTGGCAATAAAAGAAATAAGGTCTGGTTTGCTTGCTTCTGAAACCTCAAGCGGATCCTTTAGAGTTTTTGGAGAGGCATTTTGGTGTTTATTTAATACTGTGCTAAAAGAACCCATTGGGCTAGCTTGGCTTGCTCGACTTCAGATAGCATCTATCTACAGAGTAAACTTGGAAAGCTTGCACCAGCTCACACCAACAGCAACCGCTCCCTTGTATGAGTGATAAATGTGCGCCTGCATGCATTTCCCGAATTGCATTAATAGTGTTTCAGATAAACATGCCAAATACACATTCGCTGAAAATGATAATTTTCATACAGTTCACCCTGCCCTGGCGGATCCATGTCATTTTTTGCTTCCTTTACAAAGCTCTTACAAAAACAAAGGATTGATTATGATTACAGCAGTGACTGAAGCAGCTGTATGCTGTTCAGAAACTTTTTTATCAAGGGAGATGGGGCTTTGTTTTCAGTATGACAGCCTCTATTTAATTTTTATTTTTTAGCTTAAAGCACGTTTTTGAAATATTTCAATATTTCAATATTTTGAAATATTGAATATATTTGAAATATTGAATATTTTGAAATATTGTATTATTATTTCAAACACAGAAACATTCCAAATGGGACTATTTCTTAGGGCAAAGTATTTTTTTTTCTATTCGACATACTGAAAAAAAAGACTGGTAATGGTAAAGGTCTTGAATGGATTTCATTACAAAGAGTTATTAATGTGTTACTTAGATGGGCTTGACATTATTCTTAAATGTTACCTTCTTGCCAAAGGATACTGTTTTATGAATAATTCTTTTTATGGCATTTTCTTCTAATTAAAACACTTTTTTTTTTTTTTTAATTTGACCAGGAGGCAGAAAGGGAAATAGAGGGAAATAGGAAAAATGAAAGGACACTTCATACTTATTTATTTTCTCAGTTCTAATTTCTAGAACTCATATGGTCTCATATTGGCTTTTTATGAGCTCGTGGCTATGATCTCATGATTTTGATTATATTCAGATAGTGAACTGTTACAGTCTGAACTGGGTTTTACAGCTCTGCTTTCTACATCCTGACAGTGAAGATTTGGTGCAATTTGGTGTGCATACAGCATGGGAAGGCTTTCACAGTAATTCTTTTCTTAAAAGTGTAGAAGGAAATATAAGCAGGTTTTCATTACAAAACCTGGTTAGATAACACAGTCATCATGACCAGAGGAAAACATGATCAATAAACTTCACAGAATAGACATGTTCTCCAGAAAGCGTTATTTAAACCTAGATATAAATTTTAATTTAAAAAAAAATAAAAATCATCTTAACATCCTCTCGTCATCTGCTTTCTATGTACATCACTAAGAACATATTTTCCTGACACTAATTTTCATAGAAAGTTAATTTCAAAGTGACCTGTTGCTTCACAAGCTTGCTTCAAAATTGTTAATACGGATAGTAAGATCAAATGAGCTTTTAAGTTTACATGAAAGGGATCATTTTGTGAATTATCTGACCAATTACAAATAACAACCCAAGTCTGAACACTCATCAGGATTCTGAATGTAAGCATCCCAAAAATCTCATGTAATGGAACCACGTAGTACTTTAGAGTTTGCTTCGCTCTGTTGTTGGAACCTATCCACAGACATGCCATAAGTGGAATGTAAGCAGATATTTTTTGCATGAGTAACTTATGAAATTCCAAAAATCTTTAAAGACTAGAACTGAAATGGAAAGTGAGAGATCCAACACTGTTTTCATCTCAATTACCAGAAGTTAGCTGGGTGAAGAGACTGTGACTCTAAATGAAAAAGCATGAAAAAGATTTTTTTAAAAAAACGTACTTACAAACTTCCTTCTAAGTATGTCTCCAAAAAAAGGAACAGATGCACAATAATTACTCACCAATCTTTCCACCAGAGTCTTTGGGATTCAGAGTCATTCCCTTTCAGTTCATTTCTCTGCTAATACTTCGTAGTTTTAACATGGCCCACCACTTCACATGTGATTTCTCTCCTTAACATTTCCCGTCCAAGGAAATTGTTAAGCCGCCTGCACAGTTAACAGACAGCCAGGTCCAAATGGTGCTTCACCTTGCATATGGCAGAAGGGGATTCATCTTTCTCCAGGGGCATCTTTTCTATCTACTGAATGGAGGAGTGACAACCAAGCACGTATTAGACGCCTTTTAGATCTTTAAACTGTGGGCAGGAGACTTTCATTCCCAGTGAAGCAGAATTTCTCTCACTGTTTTCAGGTGAGCTTCATTTTTTTTGCAACTCCTTAATATCAGATCATGTCATTTATGTTGTAGTTCCTCACCAATCATAACCACTGCATTTCTGTCCCTCTGCACACGTTTATACAAGTACACAAAGTATTACACACTTTTCTTTTACCTCTGGTCTTCAGGTCTACATAAGGAAATTTAAAAAGTTTCAGACATGGGTGGTTTGACAGTGTCTCTTGATCACAAATCCTGTTTTTGTTGTTTTTTTTTTGTTGTTGTTGTTTTTTGTTTGTTTGTTTTGTTTGTTTTTTCCTGATCTTCATTCAATAAATATAGAGGATTTTCTGTGTTGAGCTGCAGTTTCTGAACTGCAATACCTTTGCTGCCACAAGAACACTGCTGATGTGGTGGTGTATTCTTTTCCTTTTTGTAAATGAAGTCGAATTATAAAAATAAAAACAGCCCGAACATTCACAAAAGGTTCCAAAAACTCAGGTTATGCCTCTTTTGGAAAAGGAGGCAACTAATTAATTCCTTATCATTAGATTTTAACTATTTCTTGTGAATGACTACATGGTTTAATATAGAAGTATTTTATTTTCATAGCCCACAAATGCTCTCCTAAATCAGGCCTGTACTGGGAAGACAGAGTGCCATAAAGTCAGTGCATTTAAGTAGCTGGCCTCAGTATGTCTGCAGAGCACCTAAGCGCTTTCTAGTTGTGCCACTGCTTCACATTTTAAATGTAGGGAACTGTGTCGGCTAGCACCACTGCAGCTCTTAAGCAGGAATCCTACTGACCCCAGCATATTTTCTAACACTACACCCAGTGAATCATTTCTGGTGTGTGTGTGTGTGTGGAAGCTGGCAGAAAGCCCAGGGAATTATAGAGATTTTGGTTCAGATTCCCACAGTTGTTTTTCTCCATTCTGTATGGCTTTTACTTCTACAATTTTCAGTCATTAACAACAACAACAAAAAATCAGAACAAAACACCCACATTTCCACAAACCCTCTAGAGTTCCTTAAGCCATTATTTCTTCAATATATCCTGATTTTTTTTTCTTTCTCTCATGTGATGCTGTCTGGAGAAGAGGTATCAGGGAAGAAAGCAGGAAAGAGCAGGTTGAGAGAGTTAGTCCAGAATGAGAAACTTTGTAGTTTCAGAAAAAAGGCAGGAAAGACATCTCATGCTTCAAGAGAATTATGGGCAATGGGAGTTAACTTGTCCTGCTGAGAAGGAAGCCAAGATATGGTCCTGCATAAAATACTAGTTGTATCACTGCATACACACTGAACAGCTACCCAAAAGATGACGGGAAGCTGAAGCAAATAGTTACATGCCTCGCACAGAAGGACTGCTTTTCTGATTGCCTTCAAGAAACGAGCAGTTTGTAAACATATGCCAATCCCTTGAACTTTCATCCCCCCTTTCCAGTGCTCCTAGTCTGTTCTGTTCATTTTAACATTTCCCTTTTTATTCTATTTACCATAGATATCTCATATTTATTTAAATTTCAAATTTATTTTAAATATTTTAATTTTTAAACTTCAAGTATTAAATATTATATCAATTATTAAATTATATATTATATCAATTTCAGGTCACACTTGGCTTTAAATTAATGTCAGGGATGTACTGGTAAAGATCTAAACAAACTACATCTTCCAGTGTCACAGAAGCGTCTATTGCCCAATATGTGACTAGACTATTCAAAGAATCCTAACAGTAAGCACATCAGGAAACTTGTCACTGTAAAGTGCAAGATAACATTACTCATATGCAAAACATATGGACAGCTGTATCAAAATAAACACCTTGCAATGAACAAATCTTCTTTTGGTAAGTATTGTTGGATATCAATATTACACAAAATCACCCTCTTCTTCATAGTTTGTGTCACTCCATTAGCTAGATGAGAGCACATTATGACTCATGAATCAAATATCACTACTCTTTTATAAATATGTTTTATTTCTGGAGCTATCATGTCCCAAGCCTGGGAGAAGCCACATTTCTAACTCATTTAGAAATCTTTGGATTTTTAACTCTTTCATGCATTTTCATTCTCTGGAGTTTGAGAGTTCTCCTCAGTTAATGCAAGAATCTTCCCCTTTGGGAAAGCCTGAAGAATGTCCATCATGATGTCCAGATTGTCACGAAATGATCAGAGAAACACATGGGATGGCCAGTTTTAAGCAGGGGGCTACTGAGGAACCCACAGTTTCTCTACAACTATCTGAAAGGAAGGCGTGGGGAGCCAGGGGTCGGCCTCTTCTTGCAGATAACTAGTGATAGGACTAGAGGGAATGGCTTCAAGTTGCACCAGGGGGGTTCAGGTTGGAAATTAGGAGACATTTCTTCTCAGAAAGAGTGGTCAGGCATTGGAACAGGTTTGCCCAGTGAAGTGGTGGAGTCACTGTCCCTGGGGGTGTTCAAGGAAATGCTGGACGTGGTGCTTAGGGACATGGTTTAGTGGGTGACAGTGGTAGTAGAGTGATGGTTGGAGCAGCTATCTTGAAGTCTTTTCCAAACTTAGTGATTCTATTATTCGATTCTATGACAGCATCAAAATGGTGCCATGTGTGCGCATCTATAGCTACCTGCAGAACAACGTGCGTGGGCTGGTACTGAGGCTGAGTTTAGTGATCTATGGTGACGAGTACACAGTGCCCAGCTAAAAGTGTAACTGACGAGGTGATTGCAAACTTTATCTACAAAGAACCTGTGGGGTGACGTTTGGAATTAGCCCCAGCACGGTAACACACCCTGAAAACACAGCAATACAGGGGGAAGCAGCCTGGAGACCGCGTAATGGCCGCTCCGTGTCAGGGGCTGCAGACGCCAGCTGGGCCCTACGCAGCCTTTGACCTCAGGCGGGTCGACGCCTCGCTTCTTCGGCGGCCAACACCTCGACCACCGGCGTGTCCCGAGCACCTTGGCGGTGTGAGCGGGGTCCCGCTGTGGGGCCGGGGAAACGAGGCAGTGGAAGGGAGGGCGGAGGGGAGCGGCAGCCCCCGCCTCGCTGCCCGCCCGGTTCGCTCCTCTCCCTTGGGGCGCCTTAACCCCGGCGGCTCCGAGGCGGGGGCTCCCGGCAGCGGCTTCCCGCAGCGTCTCCCTTCCCTTCCCTCCCACCCCACCCCGGCCCTCCTTCCTCCGCCGGCAGAAATCAGACACCGGGCCGGCCCCGCGCAGCCCTTCGGGGGAGCGGCGCCGGAGTGCGGGCGGTGCCGGGAGGCCGCCGCTGCCCGGCCATGCCGCGGCCCGGCTGAGGCGTCCCCGGAGCTCGCCGCCCGCACCATGCCATGTGTCCCGCGGAGCCGGGCGGCGAGCGGCTCCTTCTGGCTCCTCGTCCTCCACGTCCCGGCGCTCTGCGGGGCGGACGGGTCTCCTTTCCCCGACGGGAGGCAAGGTCAGCGGTACGCGGGCGGCGGTAGGGGGAGAGCGAGGGAGGGAGGGAAGGAGGGTGGCCGGGGAGGGCTCCCCGCCGGGCAGCCCGGCTCCGGGTTTGTTTCCCGCAGGACCGAGTAGCTGTTTCCCGGTGTTATTCACTCAGGGGAGACTGAAATCTCCGGTGTGTTAGCCCCGCCGAGGCTTTGCTGCTACTACGCTCTGCTGGAGCGTGAGCTCCACGTCCAGTGCTTCTGTGCCTTCCTGCTGCTTTTTGGAAGTCCTTAACTTGTGCTCTGCAAAGGCACCGCCAAATCCTTTTCTTTTTTCCTTCCTAGCATCTCTCTAAACACCAGTATCGTTTCTCACTGCTGAACTGAACAGCACAAACTACAAAGGGTTGGTATTCCTGGGATATAAAATAAACTCTTTGAGTTATTCCTGTTCATCAAGGACAGCATGTTAAGGCTGAGGGCTCCCGTGCTGGAGAAGCCTCCTGCCAACCACTCCCTGCATGTTGGGCTGCTTCTTCAGGTGGCTTAACTTTACTGCACCCTTTCACAGCAGCTGGACGTCCAGCTAGGGTAGTGTAACATAAATTTTATGCTGTTGCCTGTTTAAGGAGCATTAAGAGAAGCAGTTCCCAAGACAGGAAAATCATGAGTAGCTGGAAGACTCTGCCAAGTGGTCGAAGGCTTGAAAATGTAGGAGGAATTTTTGCTTTCGGAAAACCTTCCCGATCTAATCGACAGCTGTGGTGCAGTCAGTGGGAGAGCCTGAGCACAGAGGAGGAAGTCTTCTGTGCCCCTCAGAGAGACTGGAAAGGGAAAGTGTTTAAATAAGCTGCTTGGAAAATGAGCAACAATTATCCTGAAGTTAGTTTACATAGAATACATTTAGAGTGAATGAATACAATCATTGCGTTTCTGTGACGCTTAAGAGGGACGGGACAGGGATAGCAGTGTTACCACATATAGCTGTTTATTTGCCAGGTATTTGGAAATGGATGTAGAATTAATTTCGTTTTCTAAGCACAGCATTTTCTAAGCTTTGTCTAGAGGGACAATTCAGCTTTTTTTTTTTTTTTTTTCAGAGGAAGACTGAATGCAACGTTAAGTGTGAAACATTCAATGGTCAGGACTAAAACTAATGTCTAGCACAGCTGTTAAGTGTCAGTCTTCACTCAGCATCCACAGTGAGTGTGGCTGGTCAGAGAGTTAAACATTGCTAAATGTCTAAGGCCTCTTTGAGTGGCTGATCCCCAGGATGGGTCTTTTCAGCTCAGGGGTGTTTTGTGGGTACAGAGCCATTCTTTGGCTTGGGAAGACATCTGACAGCAGTGAGCAACACTAGTGCTTACCCTCGTGATCATTTGGAAAGAAGCCAGATGGTCTGAGGAGCAGATGCAGATGAACTGCAAGGATGAAGTTGAAACAATGGCAAGTGATGATGTGTCACGTTTTAAAGGAATTTTGTCAGAAAAAAAAGCTTTCCATCTAGAAGGAGTTATGCACTTCCTGTCATGTGTGACAGATTGTGAATGTTTTTCTCTTTATCCTAGTTTATCCGCTCTGTATACAGCAGTTCTTAATATAGGCAGTACTCTGCCATGTGTTGTGCATTTGAATCCACACAGGAGTGGTACAGACAGCAGTGGTTTTAAATATTATCAGATGTTTGTCAAGTCACAGAATTGGCAGGGTCTGCAGGGGGTGTTTCTCAAAGGAGCTGAGCAATTCTTAGATTTCTTAAGCAAGCCCCAAGGGCCTGGGGCTTGCTCGCCAACCTTGCTAGTCCATGTGTCCAGAAGGGCCCATTCAAGCACTGTGGTTCCGAGGCAAAGCACAGACTGAATGTGTCTTTCTTAATGTGAAGTTACAGCCATGCTTAGGGCGCCAATGCAAGCCAGTGTGCTCAGATTGCAGTTGTGGAAGGCAAAGTGGTGTCCACATCGAAGCTCCGAAGCATCCCTGGGGAGTCTTCCCTTTCCTAGCATGCAAATCCCAAGCAGGGCCACTTGGCAGGTAGGGCTTTTGTGGAGAATGCGAAGAACACCCTGCCATGCCAGCCGCATGCCAGCCCCGAAGATCATCACTGGCACCAAGATGCATTTCCTCTATTCTGTGTTTGCTGGCACTAAGTTTTATGTTAGCCTGTAGTGTTTTAATGTGTATTAATTGCTATTGTAGGATGTTTGAGGAAGTCAATATTGATGAACACAGCCATTATTCTTGTGCAGAGAGACTGCATGTGTTAAGTTATTCTCTCTGTTGCCGCTTCCTTTTTGTTGAGTGCTATTCTTTCCTAGGAAAGCAGAAAGGTATTATCAAAATTGTACCTCCTGTCTTGGTTTCAAACTCTCATCTCCAGCTAGAAAGGTCAAGTGGTATGTTAGGCTTAACATGGAGCTCAGTTAATTCTTTTAATATTGATGGGATTGCCTTTGCTAATATTGATAATGATAACTTGCAGAAATATCTTTACCCTCATCTTGTTAAACTTCATTGTGTTGTAATCTTATTCCCTCCGGTCTTTTGCAGACTTTTTAATAATTCATTTCTGCGGTTATATTACAGTATAATATTATTTCAGCATAATTCCACTCTCCAGTGACTAACATTTAGAAAAGAGTACTGAAAGGGTGGGTGGAAGAAGTTAGACTTCTCTGCTTTGATAATCTTGGTGTCACCAGATGCTTAGGCACTGTTTTCAGTTTTACCAATGATGTCTAAATTGCCTTGACCTCTACACACTAATTACTGTAGCGCTGAAATAAAAAACTTCCTCAAACAATTTGAAGTCCAAAACCACAAGCCTTTGGTCTTGCATGGAGTTTAACACTTAAGCCATAACAAAAATGCTCAAGACATCAAGCAAAGTTGTATTGCCCAGTGGAAAGTAAGATTTCCTTCAGGGTTTTAATTAGATTGTTCCATAAACTGGGCTGAAAAATGGGGAAATGAGGGCCTGGTCTATCAGCATTCTCTGTAACCCAGCCTTTGCTAGCATCGTATGTGACATGGAGGGAAATACCCAGAAGTTTTGTAAGGCAGCTTCTTCAGTTAAGATGTTTTTGTGGGGTTTCTCCTCTAGAGAGGAGAGGTTTCCTCTGGAGGTTTCCCCCTAAACTTTGAGGAAGGGAGGGCCTCAGTGTAGCTTCTGCTGCTAAATTGTCAGGCAGCAGGCGCTTGCTGTGCTGTCAGCCCGCTGTGTAAACTCCAGACAGGAATGTGTGGATGGAGTTTTCAACCTCTCAGTCCCCACCATGCTGATGCGGACAAGGGCAGGAGGCATCTCTCAGTATTTGCGGTAGGTGTGAGTCTTCCTCTTGGCAAGACCTGCAGCTGTGGAGATCTAAGAGCCCACTGCTGTAGTTTATCCTGTGAAGGCACAAATTCATTGTAGGCTGCTGGGAAGACTTGCATACAAAGAAATCTATTGTATGGGAGAGTGGTAAGCTTGCTTCTGGAATAAAAGATGCTGTTGAGACAAGGCCAAATTGCTAATGTAGTTTAGTTTGTGTGCTGGGAAGTGTGATGTGTGTTTGCTTGTTTTTTGACTGGGACTGTTTCACTGCACGTGTCTGAAGTGCCCACAGCCTGAGGACGCACAAGCAGTAGTGTCCCGTACTGCAGCTGATGGGAATGGAGAAGCTATGTTCCTTCCCAAAGGCGATGAATCCAGACTGATAATGTGTCTGGGCATGATTTATCCTGTGTGGCTTGGAAGGTGTAGTCAGTGGAGAGATGTGTGTCTAGAAGGATTGCCTTATCAGTCGTTGGGAGGAGTAAATTGCTGTGAAAAGCTTATGGAGCAGGTTAACTGCTTTGTTAACCAGCTTAATTAATGAATGAGACGTAATCATTTCATGTATAAGCAGCTGAGGCTTTGGAAATAGAGATCAGCCCTAGGAAAGGAGGAATTGAAATGACATGTATCCTCACACTTTCTTTTTGATGAAATATGTTCAGTCTGTGATTTCTTGGGCTGAAATCAAGTATGCCAGCTGAAGATCTGGCCTTTAGGGTATGAGTTCTTAGGGGCTGTGTCTTACATGGGTTTGTTATTTGCTTGGGGCTTTTGAGTTTTACACTTTTTTTTTTTTTTTTTAAATCGGTGACAGGTGTTCTGTGGCAAGAGACAAGAATGCCAGCAATGCTTTAATTCCCTGGTAGATCCTGATTTCTTCCTCTTCTAGATTCTGACAAGGTGTCCAATCTTATCCTGGTTGGAAAACCTTATGCAAAATGGTACATTTACTTTATTCTCTTTCAAAACCACTCTATAAAATTGCCTCTGCTGCAGCATCTGCTAAAGCTGTTGCTACTGACCACCAAGCTGCTTAGAATTATTTTCTTTCATTTTCCTATGTGTATTTGTAAGGCTCTATCTCCTCCTTCAGGTGGTCAGCTTTCTGAATGTGTGGGGATCTTCTCCCTGATCAGAGCCTAGTGTGCTTAGTTGAAAGACAGTGTTGCTAGTTCTTGTGGGATTGGGAATGGGGAGAGTCAATACTTGATTTGCATGGTGACAAAATAATTAAAAAGGAGAATGTTCAAATTCTAAAATGTGTTGTGATTGGAGAGTAGAAAGTCCAAGTAAGGACTGTATTGCAAAGTGGTCTGTGTACTGTCTGCCATTGTGCCAGTAGGATTGTGTGGTGAACTTCTGTCACTCTCAAGTTTTCCTTTAAATCACACAGCCTCTGAACAGGCTAGCACTTACCCTAGTTTTGCTTCTTTTCTTTTTCCCCTTCCTCTCAGAGCAATTTGTCAAGACACTGCAAGAATACCACGTGGTTGATCCAGCAAGAGTAGATGCAAGTGGGCATTTTGTTTCTTTTAATTTACACCACCACATCTCAAACACGAAGAAGAAGAGAGATCTCAGCAAAAAAGGAAATGCGGTGTATTATAAAATTAACCACAAGGAGAAGGATCTGTTTTTCAACTTGACTGCCCACATGGGATTTCTTTCCCACAACTACATAGTAGAGAAGAGACGTGGCAACCATACTAGTGCAAAGATTGCAACTCACTCAGGCGTTCATTGCCACTTCATTGGCACAGTATTGCAGCCAGGTTCTGGGAGCGGGACAGCAGCAATCAGCACGTGCAGCGGCCTGGTAAGTGACATTTACAGGGGTTCTCAGCTAATTTTGGTTTTATTAGAACTAAGCTAGAACATCGGTATATGAGTGTGTGTGCTAAGAAATGGAATGTGCCAATCTGATACTTTACTGCCACAGTTCTCTAAAAGAAATGATTTATTATTATAGGTGTAATTTGGAATTTTGGAGGAGAGAATCAGTAGGTCAAAAGTTGGAGCTGAGGCTCTTTGGGGTTTACGTTTGACTAGTTCCATGTTTTTTTTTCTTTTTTTTTTTTTCCCCCTCTGATGCTCTGGGCTCTTTGTCTTATGGCTTGAAGCCATTCAAATGTATAATCATTGTTTTGATCCTGTTAGTAGTTGGAGTGCTTTTGCTGCGTGTCTGGGTGTGAGTTTCTGCTTTAATTTCTTCTAAAGGGAATGTAGCTCAGGTGCACTGAAACTGTTTTGCAAACCACTCCAGCAGGTGGTAGGTGGGGACAGCTGGAAGAAGTGTTTCGGAACTGCTCTGCAACTTTAGAAATAAATGCCAGGGTAGATGCAACCTTAGCCAGAGCTTTAAATTCAATCCTGAATCACATGTAGGCAACCTTCATTCAAAGGAGTACTTTCAAGGCTGGAGCTTGAAGTCTTACATTTGTCAATAGCCTGTGGTTCAGACTGAGACAAGCAGGTGGAAGCGTTATTTTTGCTGTGCTTTGTTCTTTATCACTACTGTAGCTCAGGTTTCTAGTTCTAGAGGATAAGGCTGGACCCATCTTGTCAGGGAGGGAAGGAAGAGAGGCAAAATTGCCTGGACGTGAAGAAAGTAATGGTTTAGGGAGCTTTGTAAAATGGCACACAATCTGTGAGAGACAAAATGCAAGGGCTTGTGGAGTATGCAGGCAGAGGCGATGAAGTATGTGCAGCCTGTGTGTGTTTTAGTGCCTTAATCCATGTGTGACAAATAATAGCAGTTTAAAGTGCATAGAGCAGCACATCGACGCCTCTTGGCCAACTCATCTCAGTCTCCAACAGGCTAGGGAATGAGGGTTCACTCTTGAGCCTAATACTCAACGCCAAGGTATCTGTATAGTACATCTGTTCCCTGCCAACCTGTCTATATCCAAGTGAGTTCCTTGCTGTTGAGAAGCATGAAGCTTTCAGAAGCTTTGGGAACTTTGGGTTTCATAAATAGCCTTACATCATATGAAAAGTAACATGAAGACAGGTCTGATGGAGATGAGTTGGGAAACTCAGGAGTACCACACAAGTGCTGGCAACACTTTTGGCATACTGCCTGGAGAAGTAGACTTTTACTTGAGAGCAGAAGCTTTAGTTCCACAAGGATGAATATCAGGGATCTTCTCGGAAATTCTTCCACTGGGCACCAGTTTATGAAAACTTTCCTGAAAGACCTTATGTTCATAGAGTGTCTGTAAGAAAAAGGTGGTATAATGATACAAGTAGTTTCTTTGATTGATTTGTTGTGTGCTTTGCCAAAACAGCTTGGTTAGTTTTCATTACGATGAGAACTTGAAAATGAGATGGTAGAGCTTCATTATGCCTTCTGATGTGTTTAGCCCACAACAACAAAAAATAATTAATCAAATTACATAATAAATAAATGTTTCAAAGTGACCCTTTGATTTGACTTACAAACGTTTTGAGGTTTACTTTGATTTGGGGGTTTTTGAACCAAAGTTTGCTGGAAGAAAAGCCTGGGGATTATTTCTTTTTGACAAAACACCTGTACCAGACAAATACGGTCTCATTTTTTTCAAAGATGAAACCTTGAAAATACCGAATCATTAATTCAGGTTGAAAGGGGCCTTGGGGGAAAATTATGATGACTTTGGAATGATGAATGAAGTATAAAAGTCACTGTTCTGAAGAGGTTGTAGTAGGAGTTGGGTCTGAATCTTAATAACTGCAACTGCCACAAGCTTGGAAAGGTGGCTTAACTTGCCTTTCCTCTGAAAGCTCTTCCAAAGCGCCAGTGTCAATATAAACATCTGTTAATTAATAGTTTTGCCAGTGTTGAGAAATACAATCTGATTTTCAGGATGAAAACCTGAGGTTTCCAAGCCTGTTTGTAGTTGTCTGCTGCTTCCTGAGCTAATGGGTAAATTATTTCCATCCTGGAGATCCCCGTTTTTTTGCTCTTTAGCACCATCCATTTTTCTGCTTCTGTTTTTTTCTTCTTCCTGGGGTGTATTGTGTTTCTCCATTGAAAATATTTTTTTTTTTGTTTTGTCTTAAAGATCATTCTGACATAAAACTGAAAGTATAGAAAACATAGAAATGGATTTATATTTCCCTTTTTGTTTTTAGCATCATAGAATATCCCGAGTTGGAAGGGACCCACTCGGCTCATCGAGTCCAACTCCTGGGCACCAAAAATCAGACCATGTTTCTGAGAGCGTTGTCCAAACACTTCTTGAACTCCAGCAGCTGGGTGCTGTGACCACTGCCCTGGGGAGCCTGTCCCAGTGCCCGAGCACCCTCTGGGTGCAGAACCTTTCCCTAACCCCCAGCCTGACCCTCCCCTGTCCCAGCCCCATGCCGTTCCCTCGGGTCCTGTCGCTGTCCCCAGAGAGCAGAGCTCAGCGCCTGCCCCTCCGCTCCCCTCGTGAGGGAGCTGCAGGCCGCCATGAGGCCTCCCCTCAGCCTGCTCTGCTCTGGGCTGAACAAACCAAGGGACCTCAGCTTTCCCCCCTACATCTTCCCCTCTTGACCCTTCACCATTTTTGTAGCCCTCCTTTGGACACTCTCTAATGGTTTTATCTCTTTCTTATACTGTGGCACCCAAGGCCGCACACAGTAATGGAGACCGCACCAGCGCAGAGCAGAGCAGGACAATCCCTTCCCTTGGCCAGCTAGCAATGCCGTGCCTGATACACCCCAGGATACGGCTGGCCCTCCTGGCTGCCAGGGCGCATTGCTGGCTCGTGTTCAACTTGCTGTCAACCACAACCCCCAGATCCCTCTCTGCGGGGCTGCTCTCCAGCCTCTCGTCCCTTAATCTGTACATATAGCCAGGGTTGCCCCGTCACAGGTGCGGAATTTGGCACTTGCTATTAATTTTGGGTTAGATAGAGGAGGAAACCGTGAAGAGAAGGTCACTGCTGGAACACCAGAAATGGATCAAATGGTGGCACTTGGGAGAGCAGACGTGAAATCTCTTGTGTACAGGAGAGTTTCCAAGAGGAAGTGAGGGGAGGAAATGTTTTAGTTCTTGTCTCTCTCTGGAAATAATATTTGGACTTGTCTTGGCAGGCTGCATAGGGCACACTTCTAATAATGCTCCATGTTTCCACAGTGCCTTTCAAGCAAAAGATTATCATGAGCTTTTCCAAACAGTAATGCCTTGATACTCAATCGTGTATTAGTTCTGTGCTCCCTTGCTTAGCTGCTAAGGCTTGTGTGAGCCTGTCCCCTTAGTGGGGCTGGGAGGGGACAAATTTCAGAAGTTGAATGAAACGAATATTCTGAGTTTGTGCCCTGAGTAGAAGATTAGTAGCTCTTCCAGAGATAACTTTTCTCTAATAATCTGTATCCTCTTCATTAGAATAAGGCCCTCTTTTATTCATCATGAACACAGACGTTGTTTATAGCACTTTCAGATGGCAGAGCATCATTAAGGTTTTGTTTCCTTTACACTTGTTTATAGTGTCAACAGACAGTTGCTGTTGGACTTCTGGTAGTGTTTTTATCTTCAAAGACTATTTAAACATTAGCATGGAAATGGAAGAGCAGTGGAAGAACGTTAGTATGGAAATTAAGAATGATCTGTACACTTGTATCTGGTAAGCTCGTGGCCATACTGGGTGACGTCTCCATACAGGTCATGCTTTAGCTCTCTCCAGCTGCTCAGAAGCTTGCCCCTGTCCTGATGGACATCAGTGTTTACCAGAAGTGCTGCTGTTGTTTGCTGCCCAGGCAACAGCAACGCAGTACACAGTCATGAAGCACTGTTTGCTTATTTGTTCCTCCTCCCACCTTCCCCTTGCCTCCCCCAAATCAAGCCGCTGCAGAACACTGCTGGTTCTTGGCAGTGACAGGCAGGCAGGCCAGACCTGTTGGCTGCTCCATGTGCTATCAGTCTGTAGAAAACTGGGTCAAGTCTGCTGCCTGTGCCCAGGATTTTTTAAGATTTCCCCTGCCTCAGTTCTTCCTTCTGTGTCCCTGCAGTCAGAACAGCCGTCTGTGAACACTTGCTTGCTGGCTGTATGACAGCTTTTCTTTATACAGCAGCTGGTGGAAGATGCACCAAGTGGGACCTTTCCACGCAGATCAGTGCCTGCCCTGGCACTTGTGGCAAGCTTCTCCTTGAAAAGAATGACGATGTTGAATTCTCCTCAAGTGTAACTGTTCTCCTTTTTGCATTATACGAGACGTAAGAATGAGGTCTAGTACTTATGGAGTGTCACCTGTCTTCTTAATCTGGTCCACTCAAGAATAGCTTCTGTTGCAGACTTCCTTCAATTTTGGGAAACTCAGCATGATCACTGTTCTCCTGCTACATCCCAATAATCTTTTCTGCTTTGTGTGAGATAGCTTTTCCGTGCTGAACCATGCATTATCTCATGGTCTGTCTCAGGCTGAAAAGTTCTGTGCAGGTACCATAACAGTACTTCATTAGTTATGTGCTCTGTGAGAGTAGTTTAATACTACTGTTCTAGACTTTCTTGGGGACATGGAAAGCATGCATCGTGTTGTCAGACTATGCAAAGCTAGTGCTTTCCTTAGACAGGGTTGGGGATAAAGGAATTTTTACTTTAAAACGGTTTTATGATATTTTGTTCTAAAGTAATAGAAGGATAAAACACATCAATAAGAGGTAATAGGGATTCTTGTCTCCTTCTACATCTTCCAGCTTGTGAGGTTGGTTTGTTATTAAAGATAGCCACTAGAGCCCTGCAAAACTCCTGTCCTGCATAACTTACTCCTCTAGCCCAGAACAATGGTCGTGTTTTCTATTGCCCTATGGCACACCTTACAATAAAATTGTTTCTGTTCAAATGCAAGTAGATTTTGATTATCACAAGTGGGCAAATACTTGAGAATGCAGAAGTACACTTAAGGAAGAGAGAAATGTAGCCTTTTTAAGTTGCCCTTATGACCATCTGAAATTGGATTCAGCACTGTGCCATGATGGGGAACTGTACAGCTCCAGAATGTGTCAGGACAAGCATTCAGGTTTAGTGGCTCTTACTTTAAGACGTGCTGATGACAGTGAATTGGAGTGTATTCCTGCTGTGCTACCTCAATAGGGTGAACTCCATTCTTGGAACAAGTGTCTCCTTATTAATGTCAGTTATATCTCCACTGCATCCTCTTCTGGTTTGTCTAGCCAGTGATAATCGTCTGGAGCCAAAGTGTAGGAATGACCCGTCTGAAGAATGCCAGGCATGAAAGCAAGCTGCCTACCTTTTCCCTGGGGATGGGAATTTCTCCATGGTTGGATATAATGGAACTGCCAAAGTCTAAATGTTGTGACTTGGCTCCTTCTGTCACTTCTAAAGAAGGAACAACCTGCTCATTAACTCTGTTGTGTACTTGCTGTACGTTTCTTCTCTCAGGCAGTAGTATGGAAAATGCTGTAAGTAGAAGAATAATACACTGAAAGTAAATCCAGTGTTCCCTGGGCATCTGTTCTATGTCATGCTTTATTTGCCATTTTTCTCCATATAATAATAAGTATTTGGATATTCTCTTTGCTTGACCTGTGTGTGTGATTTTATTTTCTCTGAAGACCAAGAAAAGATAGGGTCTGTGGGGGTGGTGCTTTTTTTTGTTGTTAAACAGATTAATCATTCAAACTTTGAATAGTATTTGCTGCAGTACTTTACTTTATCCATCCCTTTTCTTTGTGTTTGAAATCCAACTTTATCCATCTGCCAGCTCCCTTCCCCCAGTCTATTGTCAGCAAAAATACTCTAATTGACAGGTCAAATGAATCTCATCAGTGATCTCAGTACTTGAGAATCCGTCTGTGTCAGTGGCTCCTGGGCTTGGCCTTGTCACCTTTGACCAGTGTGAAGTTGCTAGCCCAGAAGCTGGGCTTGGCTGCAGTTTTTATAACGTTACATATCAGTGGAATTGTCATTAATTGGATACGTTAAAATAGGGATTAGTTGGTAGTAACTACCCTGAATGATGTACTCAGAATTAGACTGCCTTGCTACTTCAAAATAACTATTTTTTGACAGTACAAAAGACAGACATTTCTTATAAGGTATTAAGAAATCTTATTCTCTTGTTTAATTCTGTGGTTACTTGCTAATTGCTTTGGAATATTGTTAGAAGGCAGAGCTACCCAGTCACATTTCCAGTTGCCATCAGTCTTTTTAATGAATTGTCTCTGTGCGCATTTTTGTGTTCTTCTCGCCCCTCAAAAATCTCCACTGGTGATTTCATGTGTGGTGTGTTTTTTAAATATAAAAAAGCTTCAAAGCTTTTCATTCACTCAGAGAAAGCTGTGGGAGTGTGACTTCAGTCTAAGGGTTCAGAACCCAGAATTAAAAAATATACGTAACATGTATTTCAGCTTGATTGTGTAGTAGGGTTTGTAAGACAGTCTGTTCTTTCTTCTAGTACCTTTGAATGTTGTTGGCCAAATTCTGCCCAATCTGAAAGAGAAATGGACATATCAAAGATACTAAGTTATTACCAGAGAAAGGTGGAATCTCCTAATCAGAGAAGTGATGAACATACACAGGTGCAACTATGACATGGTACTGGGTAGGATGCAGTGCTACTGCTGGCATTGAGGATTGCTGAAGGAAGAGATTCCAGAGAGATTGGAGAAAAAAGCTGTAAGTGAGGAAATGGAGCATGTGGGAAGCAAATCTGGGAAGAAAACAGGTTTTGATTAGTTCAGCCATCTGTACAACTTTTTTTTTTTTTCCTCTTTAATTCATTTTCATGATGCTGAAAGGAAGGGTCCAGCTCGGGGATTAACAGAATTGTTTTTCCTGGTTGCCATATTAACCGTGTGCTGTACCTGCTGCCCATCATAGAACATCCTTTGTATGTAATTATTAACGATGAGCGTAAGAGGGGAACAGCTCATGCTTTCCTACATACCCAGTGATGCATATAATGTGACAGTAATAGGGACAAATCTCGCCAATTGTATGCCTTTTTTTTCTATCTGTTTAAAAAAAAAAAAAGAAAAAAGTACCAAGAAAAGCCTGTCTTGCTCCTGTTATGAGCAGACAAACAATGGCCGTAAGTTAAGTGGTAGACAGCGGTGGCTGTTGTAAACACCAGACTGAAATACCCTGTGCCTACTGCTCTCAGTTAGAGGATGGATGGGCTGCTGGTACTTCTACAGCAGCTCTGTGATCCTGGCTGCCAGCCACAGCTGCCAGCCAGCAGTTTGGAGATCAGGTCCTGTCTATTCAGTGTTCTCTGTCTGCCACAGAGGAGCAGCTGCAGGCTGTGAGCAGGGTCAGCATCAGGGGGCTATTACACATACACGTATATTAGACACATACACAAATATCTATATATGTACCTGTAGCATTGCAGAAGGGTTAAACTGTAGCTAAAGCTTATGGGCTAAGATGCATACTTGTGTGTTAGGAAGACTTCAGTGCTGTCATATGTGTTGGATATTATCAAGCCATGCTCAAATATGTTGCGTTTCTCTAGAAGCCGAGGCTTATCAAAGAACTTTCCCAAACCAGTTGCAAATTGAGATAAAATTCAAGTAGCTACTAATTTAGGCTGGGATACTTATGTGCTTTATGCACACACTGGCTCCAGGGTGTGCTCTGGAGAAAGACTGATCTGAAATTGCAAGCTTTAAAAATAACTAATTAACTAGTAGTAATAATGAACTGGTCTTGTTGGCTAAGCAGTGGCAGTGTTTAGACACATCCATTGTGTGTTCCAGGTAGCTCTGACAACAAGTCCCTAGTAAAACTGCTTAGGCTTATCGATGCCTGGAAATCCAAAAAAATAGATCTAAATCCATTGTATTTGTAACTTGTGCTAAGGCACAAATGTGTTTTTTTTTTTCTTTTCCCAAATATAAATATGTATGTATATATTTAAAACACTACTCAATTAGAACTCGAATGTCTGTTTGTCTTGATGCAATGTTAACTAGATTGGTTTCCTTGTCTAGAACCATCATGGAGCAAATCTGATTGAGACCATAAGAATGGAGGCTGTGGGTAGGGCAAAGGTCTATTTTACCCAGTATCCTATGTCCAATGATGTCGGCAAATAAATATCTAAGGAAGAGTAAGAATAGGGTATTAGGACATCTCCCTCGCGTTCTGGCTTCCATCAAACTTCTTGATATTAAATTTATTGGATATTTTCTTTATTGAATCTATTAACAGGTTCATATTTCACATACTTTCTTGGGCTCCCCATAGTCACCTGGTGCTAGAGACATGGGTCTTTACTATGAATTTTAACACTTAAAAGAAGCTACATCTAACTCCATTTCGTTTTTAACCAGCTTTCTGTCAGCTTCTTTTTGATTTTTCCTGAAGTTACTGTCTTGGAGGAGACAATGAATGGTCAGTCATTGTTCATGGTGTTTGAGATGCTCTTGTTCAGTTGCATAGTATAGTCTATGCTACCTTTTTGTTTCCTAGTGTTTCAGAACACTTGATACTGCCTTTTTTTCTTATATTTTTTTCTTTGACAGCCTTTAGGCTGTTCTATACAAGTTTCTTTTCTTTTTCCGCGAAGATACTAGCCCAGGTTCATGTTTCTCCAGAGCAGCAGACAGGTCAGAGCCCATTACTTAATGCACAAAGATTGGGGCTGTTTCTCTGCTGCTTTTTCTCCTTTGCTATGCCATGGGGTATCGCTTTTCATTAATCTGCAGTGAATTCTTACCTTTGTGCTCAGCCTTCTCAGTGAATTGTCGTAAATGAGCATTACCTCCCACACAGCCATATCTGCAACTACTTATTGTAATTGTAGGAATATTTGGAGACTTCATTGTGAGTTCTTGCTTGTCTTTGTATAGACTGTCTTTCTCAGCTCAACTTGTCTGAAGTTTTCTTATAAATTTCTTTCCAGTGGGCAGTTACCTACCACAGGAGGCAGTGAAATGAAAAGGAAAGGCAAGATATACCTATATTATATCCTGTGTAACAGTCTCTGATTTTTAATCCAAAATGTAAACATGAGGAAAGTTGCCATGAAGAAAAAAATCTGCCTTTGGTTCCTTTGCAACATCGTTACACAGCCATAGCTCTGGAGCTTGATGGAACTTAATGGTACAAGCAGATATTTTTCTTCATTTTTGTTAACTGTGGTTTATGCCTTCATTTTGTATTCCATTGTATTTTTCTCTGTGCTTGAGTTTATTAGATAGATGAATCAAGATCTAGTCAGGTACACTGTCTTTTTGATTAGATCAGATCAAGCAAACAGTGGATTACATATTAGGGGACAAAGCTTGTTTGCTTTTGGCAAAAACAATTGCTAAGTAATTTATTTTCCTTTTGCAGCAACTCCTTTGTTAGGAATTAACATGCTTCCGTGTTAGCAAGAGGAATATAAATAATTTGCATTACTGTAAGGACCCACCAAGGGGATTTATGGAGCTGAAATAACATTGTAGGTAGTATTTAACCCTTACTGAACTCCATTACACTACAGTTCATGGGTGCCACTTCAGAAAAGTCTCTGCTAAAAACTAGACTATGAATAATTACTTCTAGTAATTTCAGATCAACTACATTTAATTTGTAGAGTTTTGTCACCGAGCAAAACATGGCTTTTTTTCCCCCTTTTCCCTACATGCCCACATCATATCATTTCAACTGGAACTTTAGTTGGATTTAAAACTAAATTTTTATTTATGGGTTTGCTTCTTGGTATGTGGTTTTGAATACCTTCCTGAACGAAAGCTAACAAACAGGTTATGTTTTGGAATTATGAAAAATATTGGAAAAACATTCTCCCAGTTTTTTCATTACATTATTTTAGTTGATCTCAATCTGCTTTTTTGGGGGGTGAGTTGGGGAGGGTGGTAGGGGTAGGAAGTGGTAGAAAAAATCCTCAGCTTTAAAGGACCCAGCATTCCAAAATATGACAACATATTCCAAACAATTGTTCCCATCTCCAAAACTTTGTTAATTAGTCTGTGATGGAATGCCTGGTAATTTTGGATGGATGTGGGAGCAGCCAAATCAGTGGAATTTTCTTTTGAACTGTATTTTCATCAATATGTAAGGACAGAAATGATATTGTAGGGGACTCGTGCAAATATTTCTCTTTTATGTTTCGAGTGTGTTGCATAGTTGATTATGACTTGTACAGTGGTGGCAATCAAATAATTACAAATCATTTTTGCATTCTTCAGTGGATCAAATTTCTGTTTGTAAAGATTGGCAGAAGAATGTTCTGATCTGTGAATTTTATAGCCAGGAACAAATCTTATATTGAAAACAAACAGACCTGGCATGTAGTTCTCCAGATTTATGTTATTTAGGTTCTTCAAATGAAAGAAAACTGAGGGAAGAAAAACGTGTCTGCAGTTTCCTTCAGAACTGTTACTTGCTGGTAATGATGTGTTTGCCAGAATGTAAGCCAGAAGTCATCAATCTTAGGTTGTGGTTGCCCCCGGACACTCTAGTAACCTGTGTTGAGAGGCAGCATTTTCATTCTGCTGCCAGTATGCCTGGTACTTGGAGGGGCTGTGTCTTCAGATATTAATAACAGTTGCATCTGGGGAAGTTGCAAACTTGAGCACATTAAAATTCATTTTGTTGCTGTTGACTCTACAGTAATCTCAGCACTGTGACTGCTCTGACCCCTCACAATTCTGCGTATGTGCAGGTAGTTAAATGAAGAAGGAGCTTCAGTAAGAGTATGTGGTGCATATAAACTGCAACCCTCCTTCACTGCTTCTTTGTGTATCATTTCATGGCATGGAATCCTTTCTGCTCAGGGCTCTAAGATTTGGAGCAATACATAAGACATATTGGGCTGTAAGATTTCGAATAATAATAGTAAGTTGGGGGCTGGAAAAGGCAGGTGAGGAATTCATATGAAGTCCAGAGAGTTGATCAAGCACCTGCAGACATCACACGCCTGGTTCTTGAATGGCAATCATGTATGAGAAGGCTGCATTTTTTTCATAAAGTGGATTTCTTTATATGCCTTTTCTGTAGCACAGTTGCCATAAAAAGAAGCACTTCCAACAGTGCAGTATGCTGGCAGGTGGCTGACAAACTATCTGGGCTGTGGTATAATATGAAACAGTATATAGAATGAAACCAATGGACCCCAATACCCCCCTCTGTCTTACAGAGGGCATGGGGGGTTTAAAAAAGTATTCGGAGATCTGTGGTCTGTTTCCAGTGTGCTCTTTCCATAGGTTTCCAGTGTGCTCTTCCTTTAGGAAAGAGAAAATTTAATGTCTTGGAAGAAAAGACTTCCAAACTTGACTCAAGAATAATCAGAGTGAATCCTGCCTACAGATGCCTGGAGTAGATAACTTACGTGCGGTGCCTGTTTACCTTCACAACTGAAGTTGCAGTGGCTTCACTTCTTAGTCAGTGGCTGTGCACTCGAATGTCTTATGCAGAGCAGGGAAACATGAATGAAATAGAACTGCTCTTTGTAGCATCACTGATGTGTGTTGTTTTCTTTTCCCCCCTCGCCTGCTGCGCAGAATGGCATAGTATACCAGCTGCCTGAGTACAGTTACCCATGTGATTGCTGTATTTCCTCTGCACTTCTGCCAATTCAGCTATTATTATGATAGCTGTCAATGACTGCTTCTTTCATCTGTGGCCCTATTCTGACAAGGAAGATTATTTATGCCCTTAAGTGTTAGTACAAACAGGAACTAAATATGTAATAATTGCCCTTCCCAGTCTTTCTGCTGTGTTAAGCTGTGCAAAACACCTAGAAAGGGGAAACTGTACTTGTCTTACTGATACATTGCATTTCATGATAAATAAATTAAAAAAAAATGTTATGTTTCTCAATCTATAACCTTATTTTTTTTACAGTGAACTGTCGAGGTTCATTCTTCTAGGGTAAAAAAAAAAAATTAGTCCTGTGCTGGTGCTGTGCTGAAGATAATAAGGTACTGGAACTAAGGCTGGGATTCTTAAGATCTGTTAGAATTGCATACAATGATTTGTAGCTATAAACTTGTGCTGGAGCTTACAGCTCTGATTTCTACTCCTCTATATGTAGTGCAGGTCTGCTGTGGGTCTGTTTAACTTACAAAAGAGAAACTGCTTAAAAATGATGAAGACTTGAAAGAAAACAGCTAGAGGGTTAAGATACTTAAGTGGTATGGAGCTTGATTGATATTATTATTTTGGAACCTCAAGACAAGTGAGAGTTATGTTTTTTTATTTTTATTTTTGAGGGTTTTAAAGCACAAAAAAGCTGGTGGGAATAAACAGCAGAGTAAGAAGAAAAAGTAAGCAAAAGGAAAACCAAAAGTTTGTTCTTGCAAATACAGTGATTATGTTCAGGTGGGGGACAGGGAGAATGAAAATTAACATACAAGCTGGCCAGATGACTGAAAAAAAAGGGTTCTAAACAAAAAAATGTTTTGAAGAAAAGTTTTTTGAGAGTGCACAGAGTGAGAGCTTTTTCAAACATTTCAGAATCAGGAAGCCTTTCTGAGATTTTTTTAGTGTGTGTGACTGAGAATCAAATAAATGGTTGGAGGAGATAAGGCTGTGGCAGAGAAGTGACATTATTTAATGAAAAATAATATATCACTAGGATGAGATGGTGTTTAACCAGTGGTTAAAGGGAATTAATATAAAATGGCTGAATTACTAACTGAGACATAATCTGTCATTTAAATTGACCTTAGAAGGTGGGTAAACATGGAATAATTTGGATGGCAATATAGTAAATGAATCAAATGAGCTACTGATGGAGAAAAGCTCCAACAAAATTCAATTCCAATGTGATAAGAGTGCGGCCTTTGACTCACAAAGCCCTTATAAACAGAAGATTGCCAGACTATCTGGAGGTCGAGAATATGTCATTTCATCCTTGTACTGTTCTTACAGCCTTTCTTTAAGAACCTCCTTGACTTAAGGGATCTTTGTAATCCGGTCTGGCCATTCTTGCCTTCGTGTGGCATGCGGTATGTAATTGTTTTCACCAACCCAGAGTATTGTTGCAGCATATCTTGTTAATGTAGGTGCCCTCCTCTTGAAAGTTGCTTTGTGCCTGGTATAGAAGACAGCGCTTGGCTGCCATTGCTGCCGTGAGATTTGAGGATTTCTTTTGTAAACAAGGTCTTTCTGGCTCTCCCGTCCATGTGAAATCTGGATGCCCTTTGTTGCTCTCTGTCCTCAAAGGGCCTCATTAGATCTTAATCTGCATTTAGCAGTCTTGGCCATGTCTATGATGACAGCAAAGCATTTGAACTGCATTGTCTACATGTTGTCTTTTTCCTAATAACTCACAACCACAGGGAGAAACTGTGTTTCTTCTCCTAACAGACTTTTATCTTGTGTCAGTTTAGAGTTGCTCAGTACTTGCTGACGGCTTTTGATATAATCTAGTTAAATTACAGTTTGTTAGCAGATTCTTGTCAAAAAGTGACAGGTAATTTAACCTTTCTTGCATCAAAATGCACAGAGGAAACTACTGCTATTTCTTCAAAGTAGGATCCCAATCCCAACGGCCAGAAAGAAGAGATAAATTAAAGTAGTACAGGTTTCTCCTTACACAGAGAAATGCATGTTTCTTCTTTTATTGCTAGCTAAGCCATGGGGACAACATGCCTCTTGTTTATCCAATTAAGTGTTCCCTATGAATTGAGGAAATGGATTTCACTTAGCTTTGGAGAAGAGTTCAAAAGTCTGAGAGTATTAGCAATTCAGGAGAAAGATGCAAAGGGGAGTTATAAATCTTAAACGTCCATTACTGCTCCCAGGGGAGGCAATCTAAATCTAAGGAGGGAATGAAACTGGAGAGCGTAAATTAGCTATGACTAACTGCAAAGCCTCTGCTTGCAATAATTATTTCTGTCTTCTAGGAAAAGGGGTAAGAGAGTCAATACTCTCTCAGAGACTAGGCATGTAATGCCGGTTTATCAGCTACACTGATTTACCCAGGTGAGGTTTCAGGCCATCAAATTCGTGCCATAGCAGTGCTCTGAACTGCTTTGCAGGTCATTAGAAAGGAAAATGATCTCTAACCCAGTAGTAGTGTTATCTTTTGGGCTATTTTCTTGTAATGAGGACATATCTTCTTCAGACAAGATGGCAGAGCAAGCTTTGGCATAGTCCTTTCACGTCATGCCTGTGAATGTTGCTGTATATGGTGCTTGCTCCAGTTAAATTGATTATTATAACACTTCTCAAGAAATTGTTCTGTAAAGAGCTTGAATGGCAATTAAACATTTTAAAATGTAAGCAAAACAACTTGTCTATATCCAATATATTGGTGGAGACCAAAGTTAGCCAAACTGAGTTGTGTTTTTCATTCTTGGACAAGTGTTTTCCCATTGTTAAGAGTTTCTGTTCTTTGATCTATGAAGTCCCAACTAACATTTTCATGGCAAGTTATTCTTTATCCAGACACTACGGTATGAAGACCCGAGATGCAGAACAGAGGGGCAATGACATACAATACCTGTAAATGGGTAAGTCTTGGATGAGTTAAAAGTTCAAATCAGAAAAACAGGAAGCATAATAGTTCACTCTCAAAGAGGATGAATTTCTGTGAAGTGTAGCAGTTTATGGACTGTCAGAATTGGCATTTCTGACTCTCAGCCCTCATGCAGGCTGTTCTTGTGACTGAGCAAGTCACTTGGGTCCCATTTCTGTCTAAGTCAGAAGATCAAATTGATCTGACTTTAAAAACAAAATCCAAACAAACAAATAACAAAAACAAAAACCACCAAAAAAAGTGTGGTTACGGCCTTTCTTCTATTTCTTTTTAACCTGATTAAATACCTGAACAGACCTTGTCATTTAACCTGACCGTGGCAGTATAATGAGCCATGTATCCGTGTTGGATTTGTGTCTGTATTGAATTTGGGAATTCAGTAGTATTTCTCACTGTCATTTTTCCACTGTAGAATTAAATCGTGGCCCTAACTTACATACTGGCATGGTACTTGAACAGTTTGTGAAGCACAGCTGTGCCAGGAAGCAATTGCTGCTGACTGAGAGAAATAATGTTAGGCATTTGGGAGCTGTTTGTCAGCCTTTCTGACCACCTAGTTGTGTCCATTTATGCCCGCTAATGATACGTATGTGGCAAGATGTCTGTACAAATCAGTGTTTCTCATTTACCATCCAGTATTTGGCACAGATCGATAGAATAGAATACTTCAGTTGGAAGGGACCTACAGAGATCACTGAGTCCAACTGTCTGACCTATTCAGGGCTAACCAAAAGTTAAAGCACATTATCATCCAAATGCCTCTTGAGCTCTGACAGACGTGGGGCATCAGCCACCTCTCTGGGAAGCTTCTTCCAGTGGTTGGCCACCCTCACGGTAAAGAAATTGCTCCTAATGTCCACTCTGAACTTCCCCTGGTGCAGCTTTGTGCCATTCCCACACACCCTGTGATCAGTTCCCAGGGGGCAGAGACCGGCACCTCCCTCTCCTCTTCCCCTGCTCAGGAAGATTCAGACAGCTGAGCCTCCTTTTCTCCAAAGTAGACAACCCAAGTGACCTCAGCGTCCCCTCACAGGACACGCCTTCCGGCCCTTTTACCAGCTTTCTTGCCCTCCACTTTCAAGGACATTAACACCCTTTTTATATTGTGGAGCCCAGACCTGCACCTGATATTCAAGGTGAGACCACACCAGTGCTAAGTATGGTGGGAGGATCACCTCTTTTGGCTGGCTGGCCATGCTGTATTTAATGCACCCCAAAATGAAGTTTGCCCTCTTGGCTGCCAGGGCACACTGCTGGCTCACGTTGAGCCTGCTGTGGACCAGCACCCCTAGATTGTCTCTGGCAATGCTCTGTCTCCAGTGCAGCACCCAGCATTTTCCTTGGCTGAACATGCCGTTGATGATCGCCCAGTGCTCCAAGGTATCTAGATCCCTCTGCAAGGCCTCTCATCCCTGCAAACGGTCAACAGCACCCCCCAGATTAGCTTTGTTGCCAAAGTTGCTGAGGATTCATTCCATTCCTGCATCAATCGCTGATAAAATTGTGGAACAGGACTGGCCCTGGAACTGAGCCCTGTGGAGCACTGCTAGTGTCCAGCCACCAGCCAGACATAGCCCATTCCCTGCAACCCTTTGAGCTCTGCTGTTGAGCCAGTTCATCACCCAGCACAGCATGAGCCTGTTCTTCTCACAGCTGGACAGTCTGTCCAGAAGTATGCTGTAATTATAGTTTAATGGTAGCTCTGTATTTCAGTGCACTATCTTACTTGGGGTTACTGGCTGTAAGTGCAGGTCATTGTTACCTGGCTTTCTACAATTTGATGTCAAGCTATGAGCCATGCCCAGTTCTGCTTAGGCTCTGCAATGCTTCCTATCCATTGATTAGAAAGGGAGCTGTGCCTGGCTGACTCAGGAGAGCAGTGAGCTAAGTGTAATATCTGTCTCACTGCAGGATAGTTGACCATTTTGTCTAGCTTGGCAGCAGTAAAGAGGAATCTGAGTGCAACCCTCACAAACAAGGGGGCAGTCATTGGTGATTGCAGAGGTTTTCAGAGTGTGGCAGTGTGTGTAACAGACTGCAGCATAAACCAGGTATCAGAAACCTGCTGTTGTGCTAAAAACCTGTTTGCAGGGCTAGTGGCAGTGTGGTGGGACAGATGTGCCACAGGTCCCGGGCAAGGCTGTAACTTCCATTCTGGAGTACTGGAAGAAGAAGCCAATAGAACAGTAAATACTGAAGGAAAGATTTTTTCTAGGGAACTATGTGGCTTCATATGTCTGGAGAATAACAATTGAGGGGAAGTTACTGGGTGAAATGAGACTGTTCACATAGTCCCTTCAGTCTCTCCTCTGAGGCTGCTTTTATTTAAATTATTTGTTAATACTTACAGGACAAAAATAAGAACTGTGTGATGACCTTTGCACAAGACCCAAAGCTGGAAGGTATCATTAGTGGAGAAATGGGCTGCTAAAATAGATGATGCTAGAATTGAATTTGCAGGGTGAAAAACTGAAGTATCATAGCCTAGAGTGTTAATTCATACACCCGGCAAGTAATAGGAATTTCTGCTTTTAAAAGTTCACTGCTTGGAAGTATAAGACAAGATTTAAATATAGTAGCTGATGCTAACATAGCTTATTACTTGCAGGAGGTTACCTTGAGAAAAGTCAAAAATGATCGTGAGTGATCAGAGATTAGCCATATTTTCCCTCTGTTTTTCTAAAGGGTAATTTAGAACAGAGCAGGCATTTCTCATCACTATTTGAAAAAGGGCAAAGGAAGCAGTAGTGGTACGTATCGTGTCCTATTTTACTGTTATCTAGGTGTCTGCCTTTGGCAGTTGTTGGAAACAGGGGTGAGGGATGGTGGTCTGAGCCAGTCCCGCTATTCTTATGTGAGATTCAGCTTTTGCGATGGAGAACTGGCAGCTGGATCTGCTGATTCAGGGTTTTCTTTCAAGTCCTGTTTCTAGCTGCATGAGTAGTGGCTTGGGTGCTCAGGGCAGAGAGGTTTGTGAGGATTCACAGACTCTTCCTGGAACAAGCAGGCTGACATTCCTGGGAAGACCTGGAAAACTGACAAGAAGTAAACAAGCTTTGAAGTTGGAGCCCATGCGATTAGTTAACTGTGGAAGATGATTTAGGCATCCTTGAAGCTATGACGCTGGGATTTCAAGCAGTTGAGACATTTCCTTTTAGCACTACTCTGAAATCTGATCGATAAGCATCTTATCTCCTTCACAAGTCACCTTCATTCACCTCAACTTTTATCTTTCTTTTAAGGACATGGAGGCTAAAGTGAATGTGATTCTCCAGGGCACAGTGTGCCTGCCTTCGGTATGAGTGCAGATAGTGGAGCTTAGATAAATGAATAAGACGAACACCTTTCCGAAATACAATCCCCAAATACCCTAAAGACTTCTGAACCAAGAGAAATACCTCACATCAGCTAAATCAACACACTTACGGATAATGCAGGGAGACAGAAGGGAGAAGAGGAAAGGGAGAGAGCTCTAAGGAAAGGAAAAAAAAAAAAGGAGGGGGGGAGAAGAAGGAGGAGAGGGTATTGTTTGTGTAACTGATTACAGAGAAGAGATCTTGGCAGCCGTAAAGTTCAGTTGTCTGGGATCTGTTAAACACACTGCACTGCTTCAGTTTCTGTGTATATGTTGAAAGGAGAGTGAGCCCAGCAATATTCTTGCAGGATTTGTGTCAGGGAGCACTTAGCAGCAGTATGCATCAGGAGAATCCACTTGCGAATGGCTTTATTTGGGAACACAGATATTTAGGAAGACTACAGCAGAACCGTAGAAACTGCTTAACAGCTTCTAAAAGAACAGCAAACTAACCAAAAGGTGGCCTGCTCTTTAGCAGTGCTGTAGCATAATTCTCTGGTCCTTTCAATCACAGGCAGCGGGGTGTGGATGCCACAGCATTGCTGTTGTGGAGTCTGGCACAGCATTAACCTCTCTCCTGCTGGTTGTGGCAGAGAAAATGTTGTTTTAGGCAAAAAAAACCAACATATTTGCAGCTTGCTTTGTTCAGTCTGTCCTGTCTGCCTTTCCATCTGGATGACTTCTGTTCCCTAGTATTAAATGTAGTTTTTCTACTGATCACTAATGGTAGATGGCAAGGGAAAGGGAAGTAGATCCTGAAAACAGGGTTTGCATGAGGAGTTTCTCTGTCAGATCACTCTGGGCCTAATCAAATATCCTGTCCTCATCAGACTTCCGCCCAGCCTCTCTCCTTCAGGAGACCCAAGGACAGGATATTGGAGTATCCAGCTCACAAAAGCAGGAGAGAGCATCTCAGTACTTTGGTGTGTGAAGGGTGCAGCGCCCACAACAGAGTGTGCGTTGGCATTTGATGCAGTAAAAGGGAGGAGGCAAGCATGAGCTCCAGAAAGGGCTGCAGAACATTTTTATAACCTTTTTCATTGTCCTGTTCTGAAGTGAACCTGCCGTACAATCCACTGATGCAAATAAATTTCATACCTGTCCGCTGTAGAGAGCGAGCTCTGGGGAGCAGTGATCATGAGGTGTGCTCTGCCCTGTGTGGCCAATGCCAGTGTATGAGCATTGGTATTCTGGGGATGCTGAAAGGGGCGTGCTTCAGAATGGAGAATGAGAAAGAAAAATGAGTTTTTTCCCCTCTTCTTGTGTTCACATCTTGACCAGTTTTCATTCGAAAGAACAGTGTCTGAGCTGAGTGGTGAGGGTTTGTGGATCAGACAAGCAGGATGAACTAAAGAACTCGAGTCCATGGTAGTTTTACTTACAAATACCAAGCAAGAAAAAGGTCCTCCTAAACTTTTCCCTTTGCTTTGATCGTGCTGTATATATGCAGTGTTCTGTATCCATTAGCCATGCCTTAGAGTGTTTGATGTCTGAAGCACATTAAGATCTCTGTCTCCACGTAACGTTGCCACAAGCATCCTTTTGTCCTATCATGGATGGCATCCTGTAGCTTTGCGAGTGCAATCCTCTAGTGCAGTACAGGCTTCTTTAGATATGACTGTCAGCTGCCATACGCTGCTCTGTCTGGTACAGCTCATCCCTGTCTCTTCATTGCTTGCTCTTCTGTTACTCACTCTGACCACTGCTTGCAGCTGGGGCTGGCTGCTTGTGTGGCTTCTCCAGTCCAAAACCAAGGAGGGTGGTGGGTTTGGAGGCAGGCTGTGCGTCCATTTCCTTCCCCACAGGTAGTAGCATCCTTATTTCTCTTCAGTAAGGTGCTACGGTGGAAGAGAGCCTTCCTGTGGTATCAGAAGTGTTTGGTTGCAGGAGAAGGCTGATTGAGAGCTGACGTCTCAAACATTGCAGGACTGAAAGGATGGTGGGGGAAGAGTTGCTCTAAATGCAGTGTCTGACTTTTGTAAGTAGATGGGCTCTAATTACAGCCTATCACCTTTTGTTGATATTTCCCAGGGACATATCCTCGCTTGTCTGCAAGAGCAGAGTAACTTGGAGTGACCCTAGGTGCTGCCGGAATTCTCTGAATCTCACTAACTCTTTGTCCAAAAGGCTTAATAGCACTACAGCTTTTAGTACTCTCATGTGTCCTTTTGGTGTTGGTTTCATGAAGGGTTCAGATTATTTGCTTTCTGTTCCTGAAACAAGATTTCTCTTAAACTATTTTGTTATGTGGTCGCAGTGCATTGGAGTTGCTGATAGATAAGCCTGGGCATCCTGTACTTGTATGCTGAATTCTGTAATGTATGAGTCAGATTAACTGTTTAGAGAATTACTTTTTGAAGTTTGCCAGGGCTGTAAAGACTTTCTGCGTCACCTTTCACTTTAAGAAGTTACTGGGAAAGTATGTCTGGCAGTAAACTATTTACTTTCTGGCTGGGATTCTTTTCTGTATTGCTTGCGCTTCTTTTAGTTAGAGAGCAGACGCTCCACTTACTCTGTAGTCTCTGTTTTTTTCTCTTTGAAAGTCTAATTTGTGCTCAAAGGACTATAGTAAGAAGAGAGAGAGAGGTGAAGTTGATGTTGATGACAAGAAATTCTAGTTGTTTTCCTGTACGTAAGTGTTGGGCAACATCAGAGAAAATATTCTTGTAGTGCTTCCAGATCTGTCTTGCGCAGAAGGCTGAGACAAAGACCATCTTTGGTTTCTTGTATTGCTGTATCACTGAAGAATGAAATGTGCTCCCTCCGTTTTCTGCAGCAGCATAAACTTGTTGTCTGACTTGCACCACAGTTCTTCATGTTCTATTACGTGTCATGAGGACAAAGGTTTACCCAGAAGGGTAGTTTCATGCAGTGGTTACAGAAAGAAAAGAGAGAGTAATCCCAGATGATTTACTCCCCGATGATTTACTCAGTTGTTTCTCACTCATTAACTGTCCCAGATCCCCTTCCCCTCCAATCTGCAAAATGCTCCCACAAGATGCTGGGGTCAGGGCTGGGAATGCAGCTGTGGTAGTTACAGCAGGGTGAGCAGGTATAGCAGGTGCCCACAATTGTTGGGGGCCTTGCTGCTTTTTCTTGTCTATCCCTATGGTCAGAAGCCAGTCTTCAGTCTCATGCAGGTTTTCTGGCTCCCAAAACAGCCCAGCTTGCTCCTCTGCCCAGTCAGCCCAGTTGTTGCTTGCCTGGTCCAGAGGTGTCGACCCCTCTGTTCTCAGCATCTTCCAGGAAATGTGTTCCCCTTCTGGTGTCCCCTATCTTGTTAGCTGCTGCCCCAGGATGATCAGGCATGTTGTGAAGCTTGTTTAAAATGGGAAGTTGTGAAATACAAATTAGAGGTAGTGTATAAACGCACAGTGTTTGGTTTTGCACATGAATTACTCTGTACAAGGGCTATTTAAACAGTGGTGCAGCAGCAGCTTGGCATAGTGTCTCCAGGGGGATTTGAAGTATGAGGAGAGCAGAGATTTTTGCCGTAAGAAAAACACCATTTTCTGAGCCATAAAAGCTCATAAGAATATTTGCAAAAGGCAGTCACAGCTAAGGGATGAATTCTGCTCTTGCTCATAATGGGAAGTCTCCGACTGATTGAACTGGTTGGGAGTTCTTAGAGGGAGAGCTCGTTTTCTTTGTTTCTAGTACAGTACTAGATTGCTGAAGCTGAAACATTTCTTGGCATGGTTGGACCGTGGGCAGACTTCTAGAGAACCTACAATTCTCACTTACTGGCCAGCTTTCCTCACACTCCACAACCAGTCAGATCCACCAGGTCTCATGGGGACTGGTTGCTGTTTGGAGGATGGAAGCAAGGGTGGCACAACCTGGCTTCAGCCATTGAACTGTTGTTTCCTGCATTCTCCACTGCTACCTTGCCCTTTCACAGCAGGAGTTCTTAGCAGGCTAAACTCAAACGAGGAAGTCTGAAGTGAAAGACTGATTTTTGATCTGTCTTAGGTGCTTGTGTAGTCTCCTTAACTGGAACAGTTGAATATCTCGCAGTGTTTATCTTCATTGCAACACTTCCATACCTCACTGAATTGTTAACTCTGATTTGCAAACAGAGAATGGAGGCATAGATGTGCTCAGTGGTTTGTCAAAGTTCATACAAGAAGCCTGTGATTGTGCAGGTGCAAGGAATTAAACTCTGCTGTCTTGTTACAAGCTTCACTTTTCTCTTCTGAATCAGCAGAAGCATCATTTGATGGGTACCTGACAAAAATGTGTATGTGGGGTGAGAATACTGTGTTCTCTGTGCAGTGTAGAACTTGTAATACCTGCTTTGAAGAATGATGGTGGTTGCTGAATGAATTTGTAGTAAATAATAATATCAAGTATCTTGTTTTGGAGTTTACATTTAATTTGTCTGACAGGGTCGATGCTTGTTGTGTTACCAGTGTTCTTGGTGAGTTTTTGCAGCTGGGCCATCTCCTTCTATCCAGAAGGCTGTGATTAGAGGCTTAGTTTTGACAGCAAGTTGAGACAGAGGAAAACTACCTTTCAAGACTAGGGTTGTTCTTTTTATTTTTGATTTATTTTTTGTTTCCTAATTCCTCTTTTGAAGCATGGTGACTTGATAGGAATGATTCATTTCAGAAACTGGCCATATGGGAGTAATCTCTGGAAAAAGTTGGATGTAATCATCATCTAAAAGGGCTAATGGCAGTAACAAACACCTTAGCCTTTAGACTAAGGGTTTAGTAGAGAGAAAGATTTGAGCTTGGTTGTGTTAGTGGTAGTTATGTGGCACTTGTGCCATTTTGTAAGTGAAGTGTGATGTTTTGCTGTAATGAGACATTTCTCGCGAGATGTTCTTCTGCCCTGTGGGCATGCCTCTGTCAGGAGCATTGGGTAATGTTTGGGTGCTTGTCACAGTGACAGATGCAGTGACTGCAGACTTCCACCCGTGTGCCTGGTATGCTTTGACCTGTAGTAAAGAAGTTCCCGCAGATCTCAGGAAGTTTTTGAATCTGTTCCTTTCCACTGTCCTCTTCCCTGCATTGTCTTGTTCTGATAAAAAGGAAACTGGAAAAAGTTGGTGTTTCTCTTCTAGCTATGCAGTGGGTAGTTAGAGAGAACCTTTCCGTCCCCTCTGCCTCACTGCTTTTGTACGTGTTTTCCTGTTGCCCTGTTGGAGTCTTGTATTTTTGCATAATAAAGCTTACTTCAGCACTTTATTGAGAACATTGCTATAAAAAATGCAGGAAAATGCCCAGTGTGACAGGGCCAAGTGACCTTTTGTGGAGAAATTTAGTTTAAGGGTGGAGACTAGTGTAAGGACTTCAGTCTTACCAAGAAAGCATTGAAAAGATGGGAAAAATCCTGAAAAATACTATTGATCTTTGCTTCACAGGTGGAAGAAAAAAATAAATAGGAGAATGGTCTTGTAAGCTGGAAGGGTAAGGATTAGTGATATTGTAGTGGTCTGTGAAAGTCCTCTTCTGGAATGTTCTCCTATAACACTCTACTGTATCCCATCCAAAAATTGTTAACAAGTCTTTGTTTTGTAGGTTGCCTTTTAAAGCTGAAGTCAGGAGTTAGCTGAAGAGGTAATGGTTACACAAATCTGAGCATTACTGTTTTTGAAGGTGAAAATGTGATTGAATAAGATGCTTCTACATTTTATTGAAAAAGCTGATGGTGAAGAGAAGTGGGACCCAGGGTGATAAGGGAAATTCAGGTAAAAAGAAAGCAAAACAAGTAAAAGTCCAACCCCCCCCCCCCCCCCAAAAAAAAAAAAAGCAAAAAAAGCAAAACAGGCACACAAAAAACACAATAAAATCCAGTAGAAGAAAAGGAATAAAATGATAAGAGAAAGATACAGCCAAGAAAACAGTAAACACCAGATTGTGATGTTGTGTTCAAAAAAGCTTTAGATCCTTGGCTGTATGTTGACACAGATTTCCTTGTATATGAGACAAGAACATAGTGCTTCTAAATTTTCCCATTTTTGTACCAGTATTAGACAACACAGCTGTTACGAGTAATCTGTGGTATAAAAATCAGTATTTCTTATACGTGACATCCCAGGCATGTTAAGGGCAGGGTCTGCAACCTGACCAAGTGTTTCACTGTGGAGTGTAACTTAAGCATTTTCCACCCAGCTCGGGTATGTGGTCTTGTTGAGAACTGTGTTGCAGCAGTTGTAGTGTTGGTATCTACCTGGCACTCTTAAATGTCATTCAGTACCATTTGAAAGTGGTGTTGATGCTTAGATTTGAAGCAAGTTACTTGCCCATGTAACTGCTGATGATAAATGTAAGGGTACTGAAAAGTGTCAGGACCCCATGGGAGAAATCAGGAAGCATGTTTGATAAGCTCTGCGAGGAACTAGAAGAGACAGGAAGGAGAAGCTGGAGACACTTGGGAGTAGTATCCTAAAGCTAGGAGGAGGGAGGGGGATGCAGATTACAAGCAAAGGTGGTACGTGCAACCACTGGAAGTCTGCTTGCTGCAATCCAGACTGTTTCATGTTGTGGTTCATGAGGCATAAGCAGCTGTGGAAATTGGATGTCTGACATGAGGATTCAGGACCAGTGCACTCTCCCTCCTTTGTAATCAGAGCAGACATTTTGCTGCGTTAATTACTGCTTCCTACCCATGACAAGGAGTTCACATCCACAATGGTTTGGGGTGGAGGGGGGTTGTTTTTTAACCTGGTACATATCTTCTAGTTTAAGGTGGAAAACACTGTCTTCTTGCATACAGAAAACTCTAGCAGGCCACAGCTGATATTTATTGAAATAAGCCCATAAGAAAGACAGCAGGCAGTTGGAAAGAATCCCTTGGGTACCTAATCAAAGCTAATTTTCAAGCAGTTTGTTTAATGTGTAGACTGTTCCTGCAAGCATGGTAATGCTTCTGAGCTTACTGGGAAGAATAGCAAGGTCACGTCCTTAGGACTGTGCTGACAAGCCTGATTTGAAGCTCACAGGATCTTCCCCTTCGTTGCAACATGTGCCTTCATCTTACTTTGTCCCCTATACTCTGTTCTCAAGTACTCTGTTTGTGTCACTTCAGAAACACTTATCAGTGAATACTAATTGAAGGGGTGATGCTGGGGACAGGTTTAAATATTTTGGGTCATCGATTTCCCAGAGCTGATGTGTGTCTTTGCAAAGGCACAGTGTAGCTCTGAGATTCTTAATCTACTTGAAAGAAGATTGATGTTGCATTGGGTTTGCCAAAATACAAAAATTGGAGAGAAGGGCGAAGTAATGGCTGTTGCTGTGTCACAGAAAAAAATTACATTTTTCTTTGTTTCTGAGGAAACATAAGCTAGCCTGCTACACTCAGATGTGAGCAAAGCAATGCTGGCAGATAAAAGAATAACAAGATTGTAGTAAGTATAGCTTGCATAGATAAAGGTCTAACTGTATGGGTAGCTGAAGACAAAAAGACCATGAAGAAAAATATGAAACAAAATACTGCTTACTGTGTGATGGTAGGTAGCAACATGCAATTTTGAAGCATATACTGACAGTTCTTGTTATTTGGAGTGGCAGCCCTGAAAAAAAAAAAGAGCAATACTAGCCTGCTGCCTGCTTTCTGGCAAAGCTTTTCGGTGCTGAGAGAAGCCTGAATGTTGATGAAAGAAGGATAAGTGGGTTGCCTAGGCAAAGCACAGTTGGCAGAGATGTAAGTAGGCACCTGCAGCAATAGATGATAGTGCTAGGAAGGACTCTGAGGTCCTGCTGTGTCTCCCAAGATTGCATTAACTCTTTTGACTGCAGAGGTTTGTAAAGAGCCAGTGTTCAAATAGGCTAAGGTGACACTAAAAGCCTCAGAGTTGTGGCTTCACAGACTACAGCTCTGTTTCCTGAAGCTTAATTTCTGTGTTGTGTGACTTTTCATTTGACCATGCAGAAATTTTATGCTGTTTCCTGGAGCTCAGATTTTAAGTGGCTCTGGCTGCTTCATGTCTGTCACCTGTCTTCCCAATAATGAAGCAATCCCACAATCTTTGTATTATCTACAGATAACACCAGGAATGTTTCCATGTCGTCTTCTAAATCTTTATAAGAATGTTCAGTTTCAGAGGTGCAACACTGATATCTCTGGAGGATTTTGGTAGAAATTTACCTGCTTGGTAATGGCTGTTCATTTGTAATTATACCTTAAGGGCTCTCAATTAGCCAGGTTTAGAATCAGTAGAATATGTATAGCATTGATTCTATAATTATTCTTCATCAAAAAGTGCCAAGATAAACGTCTTACAAAGCCTAAATGTGTCATAAGCATACTGTATTTTTTTTTTCTGGTCAAACTTGTAATCTCATTAGGAAATGTGATTAGAAAATGTAAAATTGTAATCTCATTAGATAGGATCTGTTGTTTATAAAGTTGGCTTTGACTGTATTTCCTGCTGTTAATTCTTTACTAGTCTGGTTAATATCAGCTGTCCTTCCTTCTTTCCCTACCCTGCATGCCCTGAATCATGCCAAGCTGACATGAATGTGATATCCTATGTTGTGTTATATCTCCTTAGTAGATACTATGCCAACGTTAACTTTCCTCAGCTCTTGAGAAAAATTCCTCTTGTTCTAAAACGTATAGAGCAACAATGTGAAGTTTCCATAGTTCTTGACTTTCTCTTTTACTACTCTTGGATACAAGTTACTTAGTGACCCTAAAAGTGCTATAGTAGTTGCTGTTTGACATCTTCCTTAGTTATTTTTGAAGTAGAAGTGGAATGACTGCCTTGGAGGATTGCCTTCCCATGCACAAAACAAGAATATTTTGATAAGCAATTATGTTTTTTCTGGCTGTTGTCTATCTGTCAACAGTTCTATTCTTTCCATTTAATAAGGAAAAGTTATATTAATATATGTTTTTATTTCTAATACGTGTTATTTGTGTTTCATTGTCTTTGTAATCACTGTCAGAGGGGCAAAAAGGAGGTAGATAAGTTGGACGTCTACCTCAACTGAATTCTTTGATTCTTTCTCTCTGCTGACCTAGGCACCTCTTTATTTTGCTTGAAGATACTTCTAGGGGGAACTTGTAAATCCCAGTCTTTGCTTTTGAGTCTGGTAGCTTGACTTGCTTATGAGTGTAAGCAGACACGTGATAGTTACAGGCTATTAGGATGAGATTATTATGCTATTTTAATTCATACTGTCCTTGCAGTATGTGTGCTGCTTTTTGGTCAGATAAGCACTTGTGCTTTGAACTCTCTTTGAACATGAGAGAAGTCCAATTTTAGTGGACAAAGGAAGGACCATGGCTTAGACTTACCAGATTTTGCTTGCAATTTGAGCTGCATTAAAAAGAATCTTTTAAGGATATCCTTTCACCAGTGTTACTCAGAGAAAATCATTTATTCAAACTGTGCCATCTGTGTAAGGGTGTTTTTTTAAAGCAGTTGACTTGCTTTAAATGAGGTGTGATGTCTGTGTAAGTTCCAAAGACCACTTTTGCACTCCATGAAATATGAGTACAAACTTAGTAGGTATTAAAAGATGCAAAGCAGTCTCTTAGGACACCAGAGAAGTTACCATTCAAACTATGAATCACAAGCCAAGTCAGAGTAGTTTATTTCACTCAAATATTTCTGAATTGCAAAGCCAAGAAGGCCGAAGAAATGAAGACCTGCACATCTAATCTCTCAGCAGGTTTCATTCCATCAATTTTTCCTACTTGAAAAACATAACCTATTGCTATTCTTTCAAAGCAGATTCTTTAAAAAATGTGTGGCTGCATGTGATTTTAGGATTAGCTTTTTTTTGCTTTTTTAATAAGTAGCATGAGATACAAACGCAAAATAGGACTATATGCATACTAAACAATACTAAGAATTTTGTTTTTCATGAAAGCCACAAATGCTCTAGAAACAGCGTTATGGCTTACACATCAAATTCACCCCTGTTGATGATAGCTTATGTTCACTCTCTTGGGTCTTTTATAAGTTTTGCTTCATTGTGCAGGCTTGTAAATCCCAATTATACTAATGGGTGTCATGCTTTCACATTATAGGAAAGAAGTGCCAAATACAGCCCACAGTGGGATGCCCTCATCTAGCAACTAGCTCTTACACTATGGAGCCTTTCTCTTAGCTATCAAAAACATTTAACACTGGGGAAAAGAACATTAATACAGCTTGTATTGGAGTCCAAGGACAATGATCTGGAAAGCTGTTTGCAGTCGTGTTCTGTCAGGCTGTTGCATATTGGAGCTAGAGATAAAACAGTTCACACGTGAAAGAAAGTGGCATTTGCAAAGTTGATGGTCAGTTAATTATTGCTGAAAAATACATAGCAACTTGCTCTCGTACTTTTTAGAAACATTATTTGATATGCTACCCTCATTTACTGAAATGTCTCGTAAAATAATTCTTAGCTATGAATTAGAAGGTCAAACATTTGCGCTCCCCTGTTTCTGAGAAACCAGTTCTACAGAAAGATATGAAACAGGTTGGTGTCACCATATGGCATTTTGATGAGGACTGGTGTCCTGTCTTTGTTTTGAAAGAAATCAAGTCACAGATATTACTGTGCTTTCCTGTGGACTATTTGAGTAGGATTGGGGGTTTCTTATTGTTGATTTGGTTGGCAGTGTTTTGAAGAGTCTGAACAATAGGTACATTAGGAGAGATGTATGAACACAAGTTTTAGATTTGTTCATGCTTCAAACCAGTGCTCTTAGAATGGGATTCATGTGGTTTTGTTTTGGACAGTTACCTGAGGATCTCAAGGTGGGAGCACGGTTGCTCTGGAGGGTGGGTCATTTTTTTGCTGAAGTCATTTTTTTGAGGACCTCTAAAAATGGCTTAGCCTTCAGTGGCTGAGCTCTTAACTCTGATTTTTGGTGCTTCACAGCATTATGAAGGTCTTATCTAACACAGTTCATGTTTATCTTTCATTAGTAACTTCAGTAAGTATTTCGTTTGAGTGCCTGAATTTGGATGGAGGGAATGTATGGTATTATCCCAGACATTAGAAAAGGTTATGTTCAGAAAAGAATGACGCTCCTATAACCAGCATTTTCCCATCTGCTAGTCTGCTCTTACTGGAGGATTGTCATATCCAGAGGCTCTTAAAAGGATGCTCCAAGGCCTCACCTATTGACTGGTTTAATGGGACATTTTGTCTAGGCTAAGGCTCCATAATTTAACGTCTTCCCTGAACAAAATGGTGGCTTTTTGCTTTTTTTGTAATCCTGGCCATTTTCCTTTCTTTTCTCTATACAGGCCAAAGCAAATCACATTAACAAACATTTGTCTACACTGAGTATGTGTGAGCCCATGGCATCTTCAGCTTCGTGCTGCTAGTCAATAAGCAAGTTGATCACTGAAGGGATTGGTTTGCTGATTCTTAGCATTTCCTGAAAGTCTCCACTGCAGGTGAGGTGCAGCTGCAGAGTTAGGTTTTCTTAGAAATTAAGAATGTGTGCAAGCAAGAGAGTAGTAGTAATACTTATTACACAGAGTAACGGTTTCATATTATCAGAGCTTATAATTCAGAGGGAAAACCATCTGGTTAAAAATACATGCATTTTTCTCATTTCAAGTATAACCCCAGGGTTGCTTTTTCTTGTTTTCTTCCTGATTGCTTTTCATTTTGTCTAAGAACTTGTTAATGATCTGTGGCAATCGAATTCACTATAGTTAACAGGGAAAATGAGAGTTAATTTTGGAACACTGTTGTCTCTCACTCCCCTCTGTTCTGTCAGATTGTTACGTGAACCTGTTGTGCTTTATCTTAAATTAAATTATTAGAGGTAGGCACTGTGTATTTCTTTGTGGTTTTTGTCTTTCTAGCTGTGTCTCCTGAATGTTCTTTTAAGGGTTCTGAGTTGTAAAAGAGAAGTGAAAACCAAAATTATGTTGTATTAAAAAATGGCTTTGTTTGCTTACATCTATGCTTTATAAAGTTGTGGAACATAGGAAGATGGGTGAGCAAGCATTAAACTAAGTTGGTTACCAGAAAGGTTCAGCTCCAGCAACCTTCACCTTCTGCAGGTGGCCTGAACAGGTCTCTTGAATCCTGAATAAGCTAAATTCACAACCGCCTGTGGTGTTTTTCCCCATAGCTCTCTTGTGCAGTGCCATAACTAAATGCATACCCCGTTGCATGACTTAAAGAAAAAGGAGACTATTGATCTGTAAAAATGTATTAAATGGATAAATCTTGATACCTGGTTTTGTTACCAGCAGCTGCTATGTGGTAACTCTCTGGTTGCTTAAGTGCTACGTCTCAACTGAATTTTAAAGGTGGCGTGGACCTTTAGTTCCAAATGAGCCTCATCTGAATAAGCATTTATGCTTAAAAACTTCGTGTCCAGAGCTCTTCGTCTGTATTGTCATTTAACCTGTTTGGCAGCTCTGTTGTGTGGAAGTAATAAATGAAATTGGAGTGGCCTTTTCAATGTGGCTCGGTGCTTGTAGGGTTTTTTTCACACCTGGAGGCACTTAGGGATGTGTTTGAAATCATAGCTCTTCCTCTTTAGAGGAAGCAGAGAGATGTGCATGACTGACACGGCTGGCCCTCCTGTGTATGGTCTTCAGAGAAGCTCCTGTGTATTATTTTCTTTCCTGTTGTCAAGGATAACCAAAACAAAGTAAAAATGAATCTGGAAATCCCTCAAGCGTTTTTACAGCTTAAATCTAATAGTCATTTTTTCCCAGACGTGGTCTTGTTGTACATGCAAAGCTTTGGATGACTGTTCAGTGACGTGCTCTTTAGCTTGCGTGGAGATGGTATGTATGAGAATGGATTTTGTAGCTGAAGCATGCTTGAATTCATTGCATTTTCTCTTAATCACCTATCGCATTTGAGTTTTCAAGTATCTTCTCCCTGCCGAGTTTGTATACAGGAGTACAGGCTGTCTCTGCAGTTAACCTGCACTTGCATTTCTCTTTGTTGGGGCTGCTGCAGACCCAGACTCTGTGCAGACACTCCTCCTTTCTCATGTGAAAATAGCATCTCAGATAGATACATTTGGTAGTGCATGGTCACCCTGTTTTTGATATGCTCTTATTCTGTACAAATACCTGTTGATGTCATACGGCGTACCTGCGACTGCTGACTAATGCGTAGGTTTGGACAGTACTTACTTCTCTGTGTTGATAGCACTGCATCGCATTAGTGACAATGAATTTCATTTCAAAGATACCTGTAGAGTGCAGTGAAATTGATATTAATGGTTTTTCTGGTTCAAGACAATCTACTTTTTGAAGTGAAGCCTACTTAAAAACCTGTTAAATTCTGGCAAAACCTATTATATCAAGTGTATTTCCATTCAGCTGCGCTGAAGGAAAAAGAGGATGACCAGATACCTGAAGATAAGATCCTGTCTGGATCTATGTTATTTTTAAGTTGGGTATCTAAAATCCTACCACAGTCCCAGAAAAGGAGTCAGTCTCCTTGCTTTCTGGAACTGTCTAACCCTGAAAGCTCCTAAACACTTCTGTGTCACCTGAATTATCTTGGCTGTGATGCAGACCTAGGTTCTACTGGTGCTGATGGGAAGCTAATTGTGGTTGTGGGATTTTGGGAAATAATGTTCATCTTATGTGTTACAGCCTACTTGTGAGAATATTCTGCTCAGTAAGTGGATAATCGATTTCAAGGCACAGCTCAAGAGATTTTCATTTCTCTCTGCCACATCCAGAAAATGAAAGGTGTACATTATGGCCTTGGATCTCTACCATAAAGGATTAAATGCCTAAAACTGCGGTGCATCTGCATAAATAGGTGACTAAATTTGTTGCATGAGTTCCATATGGAGCATTCAAAGCTGCAGAGCTGAGAGAAGGACTTCATTGTGCAGCCCTGTCCTGGGACAGACCACATGGCTCTTAAACTTAATGCTGTATTTGATTTTTTCATTTGCTTTTCAAAGAAAGGCTTGCAAGCTTTCTGAATGTAAATACATTATTAACGTCCCAGAGGTAAAGAACTTGTTCTTTTGGCCTTCAGCACCATTTTTTTTTCCTGAATGTACAAAATCAAGGAGCTGTACAGCTGTAATCAAATCGGGATGAGAGTCTATTTTTAGTATTGTAGGATCCTTAGGACTACATGGTGCCTGATCCTTAAACTGTGCAGAGATTGGAGAACCAGAGCAGGGAGAGGGACAAGTAGGTTTTGCTTCTTCCTTTATCTGCACTCTTTGTAGGCAAGATAGCATTCAGACCCTATTCTTTTTTTTTTGGGGTAGAGGTGCTGTGCATGCCAAAGAAGAGCAGTGTGTGATGGTATAATAGTAAAAACCAGGTGAATGATGTACAGATTCTTGTGGGTTTGATTGCCTTAATGCATTAAGCACCTAGTGGGCTAGGCCTGAAAGAGGTGGTGGTTGTTTTTTTGTTTGTTTGTTTATTTTTGGTTTGACATGCATGAATGGCAACAAAAGATCTAAGTCCCATCTGGAAGCAAATGCTGTGCAATTCTAACTGGTGTTTTGTCATTAAAAATCTTTTCAGGCTGTTCTGGGGACTTGATATCATTTAATGCCATGCTGGTGAGCCTGGTATAAAATAGACATACGTATTTGCCTTTTTCTGTTATAGACAAAAGTGCTTTTGTACTATTCAGTTTTGACTCAATGGAGGCTTTGAGTCAAAGTCTTTGTTTTTGTTTGCATCATGGTTAAAAATAATGTTGTTGGTGTTGGTATCATGCTCACTAATTTGTTTGTACGATAGGAAAAAATACTTGCAAACAAGATTTGTTTCAATTTGAGTTTTTTTTTAAGCAGACCATCATAGCTGCTAAATTCCTATATCATTCAAAATTCAGTTGCTTTATGTTTGAGTTATGGATTATAATTTTAGGCTAATTATATCTGAGCTGTGCTTGTAAGTGAATACTAAAGTTCAGGTGTGTTTAGCAGGTGGACTTGGCTATTTTTCTGGGTTCTTTTTTGGATTTAAATTCTTCCTGTGTTTATAGGAAAACACATTATGCTGTGTTAAAGACGTGGTCATACATGTTTCATATATGTGACAGGAAACTGTTTTCTATACCCAGAGGATTCTGGTAAGTTGTACCACATTGCGAAGGCAGTACTGGTTCCTTCCTATACTCCCTGATGGTTTGATGTGAGGGGAAAAATACGTCACAATCCCACATCTAGGGATTAGTTTAATCTTCAAGGCTTTAGCCAGATGTCTAAAGATGATGTTTGCTGGCGCAGTTTATATCACATTCTTTCATTCTTTCTTCAGAGCTATGTTATTTCTAAGCAGCTGTTCAGTTTACAATCCCAAATATGTGTACATGCATATTATAAACAGACCTTGGGTTCTCTTGAACACAGAAGAAGATAGACCAAAATTTGGGGCTTACAGTTTATGAGATATGTTATTTCCCTACTACATCTGGCAAAGCTGAAGTTTCTGTATTTGTGATAGCTGCGTGTAGTCATGTGCAGTAGATGACTGTGCTGTAGAATAAAATTTGCTCTTTCCTGTCTCATGGTTAGGATTGAGAAGGAATCTCCACTGATGCAAAATGTAACCATTTCTTTGTTACAAAGACCATTAAAAAGTGAAAAATGGGTCTTGTTTTCGAGGGGCTTTGCAACCTTCTCAGTGATTCAAGGTGGTAGTTCTGAGCAGATACTCCTTCTGCTTCTGCAGTGTTTAAATGAATGACCCAGATGGGTCTGATCCTTCCAAGTTTGTATTGTTCTTCACCAAAGGCAAATTTTGATTGAATGCAGTTTCTCCAGGCTTGTTCCAGAACTATGTGCTACTAAAAATTTGATTAGGCTGTCACTGAAGGATGCTTACAGAAGCCTTTTTTCCAGTCCTTACACCAGCATTCATTTGCATCTGACTCATCGTCTGCAATGTCAGCAGTCAGGTGAAGCTGGCTTGAGTTTCATGTTTGATCTGAAATCTGAAGATCATTTTTCCTTTCGCTAAGGATGCTTCACCCAGATCTGCTCTCTATTCCTCTTAATTTTCCTGTGGTTTGACACTGAGAAGTGCTATCTTTCTTACAGATTGTATATTTGTGTGGCAGTGGCTTGCCTGAGCCTCACAGCAAGTTGTTAGCAGTGCAGGGACAGGAGAAAGCTGTCTTGGACAAAGACTTGCATGTGAAGCACAGTTACATGGTATGGTATGTAGTCGGTGCACTGGAAAGGTGCTTAACAGGAAAAAAAGGCACCAGGAAGGAAATGATCTGGAAGACTCAAACAGTAAATAAACCTGTTTCTTCTAGATCAAATTTTATTTCCTGGTCTGATTGTTTCTAAGTAGACTGAGTTCAAGAACTGCAGGTGAATCTGTTGAGTAGAAGTGAACTGTTTTCTTCCACTCCCTTCAGGAGAGCTTTTACTGAAAGTTGTTAATTGCCCTAGGAAATAATTAAGAAAAATGTATCTCCTCAGGCTCCAGGAGTAAGTTTCCAATTGCATGCAAAACGAGTTAAGAGAAGAACAGATACAAAATAGCAACAAAAAATATTTTTTCTCCCTATGGATTATTGTAATCTGGGAGAGCACGCATGCTTAGACGTCCAGATGTTCATCCAAAGTAAGGTTCAGACTCTCGGAAACAGAGTTTGTCTCCTGCATCCTTATCAACTTTTAAGAATAAGATTGTCCTGATTATGTGTGTGTGTGCGTGTGTGGAGCAGATATTTGGAAACCTTATCTGCAGCATCATTTTCTGACAACCCAGTAAACTGTTGCTGAGAATTAAAAACAATTGCATTAACAGTTGCAGGCATTTTTGTTGTTATTGTTGTTTTCCCTCCAGCAGTCACCATTCCATGCCACCTGATACTATAAATGTTGTCATACATTCTTCATTGTCATGCTGGTGTGAGATGCTGTGGAGCTGTAAACATAGCTCACTTCTCAAATGGACTCATATCACTGCTGTAAAAGGTGGCCATGTATAGGAAGAACCGACAGCAAGTGGAGTTGTTGCATGGTTCATGTTAAAGAAATCTCCTATAACAGCATTAAGGCTGAGAAAAGTCTGTTGCGCTGTTGCAACCTCAGGTATGGAATCGGGAGGGGCATGCTATGAGATCTTTCAATGACTCAACCATAAATGCTTTTTCAATTCATTCCTTTCAAGTGTTCCTAACAAGACCTAGTTGTTTCAACTGCTTCGCATTGCTCACAGTGCGGACCCATGTTATGTTTAAGTGCACAGTTAAACACCTGCTATGAGAAAAAGCTTTAGTTCTTCCTGAATTTTCCTCCTCAGTGTGAATTTCACAAACATGCATGTATTTTTCACAAAGCTAAAGTGGCAAAGGTGATAGTGTTGCCCTGTTTTGCATACAAGTCTGAGCAGAAAGATTAAAATCGGATGTGTTCACTGCTTTGAGATATTTGTTATAAATGAACTCTCTGATTCTTTACATTTTCCTTTGTATTACAAAACATACTGAAGCTTGTGATTTTGCATGTTTGGTTGCTGCCATCTTTCTTTGCAGGTTGGATACCAAAAAAAAAACCAAAAAAAACCACATCATCAGGGATTGTGTTAAGATCTGTAAGATCATGTTAGTGATGTGTCCAGCATCAATAAGAAGGCTACAACAGACACAGTAGTGTATTAAATTATCAGACTGATTTAAGAATAGGCCCTTTATTCTCTTACAGCCTGTGCTCACAGATACCCCTAAGTAGTGGTCTAATCACACAACCTTTTTCCTTGCCTCTCCCATCCACTTCTCCCCTATAGCTCAGGATCTGGCTTTGTGCACTGTCCTGTAGCTGCTAGCTCTAAGCAGGGCAATCACACAGCAGTTGTTTGTGTTTGAGGAGGCCATGTATCGAGTCCTCTTTGGGAGATACAAATCAGAAATGTAGCTTTTGCCAAGAGCTTAACAGCTAGGTCATTTCTTACCTACAATTGTTACCTATAATGATATTTTAAAAATATGTTAGTAAAATACTTGCACAGGACTTGAGAAACTGTTGGTTTTATTGGGGAAAAAAACAAAGTTACCACATAAACTGAAGTGGAATGTGCAACTGCTTTCTGTTGGTTTTAAAACTTGGCTGATGGGACAGATTTTATTCAGAAATAGCCCATAACATTGTGCCATGATCCAAAATCTGGAACTTAATGCCATATTAGGTATAGCTGCAATCATTTGCAATTCTGTTTTGAGTGATTACACATGGGAAGAGGAATTTGAAATATGAACATGGTTATTAGCACATAAATGCAATTCTAACGGTTAGCTAACATCTAATTGTTTGGGCAAACTACACTTCAGTTTCTACCACTCCTAGCATCTCCCAGCACCACTAAGTGAAGTTTTCACATGCTGAGCAACATCATCATATTTGGATTTGAGCTGATGCTATTCTCAGATGACAGCTCACTATTTTCATTAGTAGAGCTAGTGGAATTAAGGCGAAGGTAGGTAGTGTTGTGAAAAGTCTGTTGTATGTAGCTGACAGCAAAGACCTCGTCACTATGTGTGTTCCTTGTGCAGCTTTATCCACAGAACCGTTTTAAAAGCAGTCTGAAATTGCCTCTAAAGGATCCTGAAAGAGCCAGCAAAGGTCCCGTTTGTCTCCTTAGCACCTTGGCTCCAGGAGCAGCCAGAAACTCAAGGCAAACACAGCATGAGCGCAATCCCACTTTAGCTGCCACTTGCTATCCCTAGTTTTCAATGACTGGAAATAGGGTACAGAGCTGTAGCAAAGGGTGAGGGAGAGGGCTCCAAAGGGGTAAATGTCACCAAACATTGCTGGCTGCTACTGCAGCTCTCTGGGTGGGGATTCAGCAGGACAATAAGGACCTGCAAGCAAGGCTTTGGGAAAATGATTCTGAGCTCAAAAGTATCTTATTGTAGCACTGCAAGAGCAGCTACATCAGAGGAGAATGGTATTATCACACAGTATATAGCAGCATTATTGACATTATGTTATGGGGGAAGACTGCCTTCATCTTTTCCACCCACATGAAATTAAAGAGTGGCCCCTTCTGTAATGCAGCTGCCTCAGGCCCGATTGACAGCTTTATGCCTTGCACCCTGTACTGCATGCAGGCTATGTTTGCCTGGGAAAATACTAGCAGAGTTCTTTGTAACTGAATTCCTGTTTATTTATGTGCACTTTGTGGAAGGACAGACATAACAAGGCTATTGCATTCTTATTGGGATCCAAGATAGCATCCTTTGAAAACAAAATAAGGTGCATCTTAAATTTTGTTTCAGGCTTCTTGCAGATTTGAGCAAATGTGCAGGCTCTTGTGTAGACTCTGGATGTGTTTTCAGAAGTCTTTCACGTCAGTATCAGCAAGACACTAGCTTTAAAGAATGGAATGGTCTGAAGGGGTAGTGTTTGCAAACTTTCTTCTATGGGGTCTTGCCCCTTATGCTTTGGAAACTGATAGAATGTGTGTAGCACTCTGTGCTCTAAACTAGTTTTCCCATCACTCTGCAATGCCGAAATTTAAGAGGATATTTATAATAAGCATCATCTGTATGAGCTAGTAAAAAATAATACTGTTAATTGACATTGTAAACATTGTTACTTGTAAATTAGTGAGAATATTTAGGCATGTGCTTCTCAGTGAAATGCTTATTATATTTTTCCATCAGTGCTTTGCTGTGATAAATGCTTTATTAGTTGAACAGGTGAGGATTTACTGCAAGAGACAATTCAGAAATTGAGAATATTCCAGAACCTCTATCCTTTATGCTCTGATTAGAAATACTTCCATGGAGTGAAGAATATCCTCAGTGCTTCTTGTTGCCCTTCAGTGTTATTTACACACTCTGCATTTTACACAGATTAGATGAAGATGTTATGCCCCAAGTGTCTGAACTTCACATAGCAATACAAAATTAGAAACAGTCAATTTTTTACAAATGGGTATAGCTATCCATTGTGACAGAGAAAAAACAGTTGAATAGAATGCAGAATAGTCTAATGTTATCCCAGGTCACTGTAAATGAGATTTACCTGACCAAACATAAATGCCCCGTGTATGGTTGCTCATGTCTCCACTTGTCATGACCTTACTTAAGGTCAGTGAAGAGAAACAGGTGCTTCTGGGGTGCTTTTTAACTCATATTGATGGTTCAGATCAGATGAACTTTCCTGTTCTTCACTGATTATGAAGAGATCCTGAATGCAGAAGCATAGAGGTAGATGGGAAGTGGCTGAGGTTACTGGGCCTGCAGCCTGGAAAAGAGGAGGTTGAGGGGAGGCCTCATCGCAGCCTACAGCTTCCTCGCGAGGGGGAGTGGAGGGGCAGGTGCTGATCTATTCTTCTTAATCACCAGTGATAGGACCCACGGCAATGGGGTCAAGCTGAGGCAGGGGAAGTTTAGGCTGGACATCAGGAAGAGGTTCTTCACCGAGAGGGTGGTTGCACACTGGAACAGGCTCCCCAGGGAAGTAGTCACTGCACCAAGCCTGTCTGAATTTAAGAAGCGATTGGACTGTGCACTTAGTCATATGGTCTGAATTTTTGGGTAGACCTTTGTGGTGCCAGGCGTTGGACTTGATGATCCTTATGGGTCCCTTTCAACTCGGGATATTCTGTGATTCTATGTTTACATCTGGTCAGATGAATGGCACATCTGGAATCTGATTTCAGCCTTGGTAAACTCATAAGTTATGAGTGGAGCTCCTTGGGCCCAACAGGCCCAGCACTGGGAGATTAATCTTCTTGTTTTGGCTTGTGGTAAGAATAAGTTTGACATTTGGAATATGTTTTAACCAGCTTTGCCAGTCCCATGTGCCAGATACAAGACAAAAAAAAAAGGGAGAAAAAAATATATATATCAAAAAGATAAACAGAGTAATATAAATACTTCCTGGAAAGTAAGTCGATATGTGGCCTGTTCACCAACACAAGATTAAAGTAAACATCGGTTTACATGGTTAAAATAACAATTTTATTGGTAGCAGTTCTGTAAGTAATTAATATGTAGCCACAAAATAAGCAGATGTTAATTGATTCTGCTGGGTGGGATCTTCTGAGTTAATTCAGAGGTGCTTCTGAAGGCTCTGAAGTTATCTTGCTGTAGTATGTGGGATGATGGTAGCAGGAGTTCCTTTCCTCTCACAGTCAGCAATCTGATTTCTCTTGCTTTTTAAACTTCTTGTGTCTTGTGTTTCTGCTTGGGATCATTGACCCTCTGAGTCCCATCAGGTGTCTTCTCTATCACCGTTACATGGACCACAGTCAAGTTAGCAATGATGAGAATTTTTTCTGCTTAACCAGGTTTACATTGAACTCCCAGCATACGTAGTTTATACAAGAATCGGAGCATAAACAGAATAGGTATTTTGCAGGAAATGCATAAGTGTGTTTGTTCAGAATTTGAACTGGTGTCCAGCTGGAATTGGGAAATACACTTGCTTTTCCTGATCTAGTACTATGTGTAGCGATTCGTCATGATGTTCTTGCTTTATTAAAATTCCCTTCTGCTTTAGGTCATTGCTAGAAGCTGGGTAATGCAGAATTTGAGCAATCAATTTTATTTTCTTCAACTCTGTACTGTTATCCATTACTGCACATATTGCATCAAAACACAGTTCAGCCCAACTTATGCAAGTCAGAATAAATAAAGGCACTTCCAGGATTGCATGCAGTATGTTGCCGATAAGAGAGTAGCATTTTCCCCTCAGACAGAGAACAGATGCTTCTGATCTTGACGGTAACAAATGATTTATCAGTGAAAAATCAGGAATGGGAAAACAATGGTCAGTCAGTGCCAGGAGATTACAGATTTTTAATTAAACTGCCCATGCGAAGATTGAGCTGGCTGTTATTATCTGGAGAGGTAAACTGCTTCTTTCTAGTTCAGACAGACAAAGATTGCCCTTTTCTCAAACCTTCATGCAGATTATCCCATTGTTTCATACTGCACATAGGTGCAAGTGACTGGGTACTGTTGCATCTAGCTACCGTGAAAGGGTTTCAAACTATTTGTCCTCCTGGCTATTAACTGAAAAGCCAGAATTAAAATAATAATCCACTTTCACAGAGCTGCTAGTAAGCTAAATTGTGTTTCTGTTTTGAGTAATCATTGAATCTCAATGTGTCGAGTGTCTCTTAAATCACATTCAGAAAGCTTGAGAAAGTTGCACTCGTGAGGCTCAATAGTATCTCACAAGATCAGGGAAATACGTTTGATCTTCACTCTCAGACTACCTGCCCGCTTAAATCCCCTGCTTAAGTTACCAGCCATACTCCTCCATATTCAAGGAGAACTGCAGGGCACCGACAGCTTGGGACTTACTTATCCTATCCCATTGGCCTTGCTGAAGGATCTCAGCTCAGGCTAGTTACAAATATAAATTAGGCAATGCTAATGGTTCAGTATCAGTTTTGTTTCCTGCTGTCTACTGCTGCTAATTCTTCTTGCTTTTACATGCCTGTATTACCTTGAATTCCTTTCTTTAGTCTTCCCACCTACTGCCCCGAGACTTTAAATTAGAAACCTTAATCTGCGGTCCTTCTGTAGCCCATGGTTTCAGACTTCCTCTTGAGATGCTTGTCTCTTTTCACAGACAACAGTAATAAAAGGCAGCACAGATCACTTCTTTGTGTAATGATTTAGACATGAGATCAAAGACTGATGACGTTTTCAAAGTGGTGGTGTCAATTCCAGTCAATAGCTCACTGCTGTGCTGTGGCATTAAGCCAGGAGGTGGTAGCCTATGGCAAGACCTTCCCATCAGAATACCCCGCTGCTCTGCAACGCTATGAAATAATGTGCAGCCATGGGCTACCACAACTTGCAATTCCAAAAAAAAATTACCCTCACAGGGTTTGCTTCTGGGAGCAAGCAGCAGAACTTCACAGGAGCTTGAGGACTCTGTGGCCCTGTGTGGGCTTGGCCCTGGGAAAACCATTCGCATCTCTTCAGATCTCTATATCTTCTGAGATGCTTTGGTGTCTCACTGAGTTCTACTGAAGAAGCTATATCATTCAGTGAAGTTAACGTTTGGAAGGAGCAAGCATGAAGAAAGGAAAGAAGAGTTTACAGATATTTCCTGCAACGATATGGCTTAAGCACTGGCTTTTCAGAAACCTTCTTCCTCCCCACAGCACTGCAGTCTGGTGTCCTCCACACAGGAGTGACTCCACAAGTATTAAGGGAGTACAATGGAGGTAGAAGGATGTCCAGAATATCTGCATGTAGAGGCCCTGTGGTGAAGTCTGTCTTGCTAAAGAGTCCAGTTGCCTCCATCAGATCTTTGTTGACATGAGGTGACCTGCCCGAACAAAACTCAAGGTCACCCTGATGCCCACACCCCTTCTTTCCACATAGCTACTGACTTATTGTTGGAGGATGGCTGGGGCTTGGGGCAGGGCTTCCACAGCTCCGTCGTGTCCCGGTCCTGTCAAAATTCATTCTGTTGGTCATTAGTCCAGCAGATGTTTTGAAGCTGATTCTTGGGCGGCAAATGCAGTAGTAGAGTTGTGCAGGGAGACCTTCAAAACTAGTTGAGCAGAATCCCAAATTTTGCTGCTAAATTCCTGCATATACCCCGTGGAAACATGATATGCTCAAGCAAGAGCATTGGCTTCACCTACATCTTTTCACTTGTTTGGACACATCTGAATGGACATCTGAGACTGCTAGTAGTCCGAAGGGCTAGCAGGAGGGTAACTAAACCATGAGGAACCCTTTTTTTTCTTTTTTTTTGAGAAGCAGCGAAAGCAGGACTCTTCTGACAGTGGAATGTAAATAGTGTGGGCTTTTTTTTTTATTTTTTGCAGCAGGGTCTTTGACCATTGTAAATTTTTCTGTGGGCTGCTCCAAACATTATAAAACAGATGACATTCTTCTTTTTGAAAATTAAATAAAGTACCATTCACTCTGTGTGTTTTCTGAATTGCAGATGTTGGCAGGAACGTGTTGTGGTCTAAGCAGACAGATCTGAAGCTGGTTAAAAATCTGGTGGAAATGAATGCAAATGTGCTTCTCACGTGCCTTTAGGTCTGCGTCTCAAATTTCTGCTAGCAGATTTCTGTTTCTATTTGGGTTTTCCTATTAGAAATCATTCCATGGCAGCAGGGGACTGCAATGAAATGCTTATTCTCTCACTCTGCAGAGATGCCTAAAGTTAATTACCCAGGAAAACATCATATTCAACTTACAACTTGGGCATTATGAAGTTTTTCTGGAAATGTGAATACGATGTTTCAAAGATGGCAAATGTTGGAAAATAATATGAAGGATAAAGGTTGCCTCCCAGGCCTCATTACAGTTTGAAAAGAGAAAAACTAACATACTACTGTTTTTAGAGGGCCAGAAGTTTCCTTGGTTGGTGTGGCTGTAGAATTACAGTTACACAGACAAACTTCATAAAATAGTCTCAAATATGGGCTGGTTTTCTAGTATACTTCCAATTTCTCTGCATTTAGGGTGTTTAGCAGATTCTGGAGTCTGTCAGGCATTTAATAAAAAAATAAATCACTTAACCAGTAGTTAGTTGTAGGGTTTCGTAGCCAACCTGCCCTTGTGATGAACAAGTCTTTGCCACCACACTTTTTTTGCTGGGTACCTCGAGATAAAGCAGGAGGAGAGAAGCACTACTACCTCATAGTTTGGCTGTGGCAGTGATATTCTGTGTGTAGCTGAGGCTCAGAGGGAGGTCTGTAAGCACATGCATGCACCCCATTATGGCAAATGGGCGCACATGGTACTGTTTGTCAGATGGTTTCCAAGCCGAATCTCTGTAGGGAGCCCAAGCTGTAAAGTGAGTTTTACTCCTCTTGAGTATTACTCATTTTTATTGTTATCAAGAGTGATAATTCACATGGCAGTAGTGCCGGCTGTCTGAGTCATAGGTGTTGTGCTAGGTCCAGTATAAACATTACCAAAAATTTATTCATTGGTTTATTCATTATAGAACAAGCAGCAGCAGATGAGTGCAAACTAAAAAGAGGTACTTTCCCTTGGGAAACAGTAGGTTTGGCATGCATTTTTGTGTTCTACCTTTTATTTTCAGCAAAGGAAACTGAATTTTCTGTTTGATTCCAAGGCTTTTTTCGACCTCTCAGTTCAGACAGCCAGCTGACAAACAGCAGCAATTCTTTGAGTAGTGGTAAAATGTGCAGATGGCATGTGTCACCAGTGAGAAAGTGTTTGCCACTGAATATTAGTGTCAGCAGGCCAGAAACTGCTGCTCGTCAACCTTGTTGGCCCTGTTAGTCTTGCAGGTGATTCAGAGCTGCAGCTTATGTTGTGTTGTCCAAAATCTCCTTATGTCTGAAGGATTTGTGGCAGGTGATTAATAAAAACGGGCTTGTATGCTCCAAACCTCTCTCTGTCTGTCTCATATATAGGCACGCATGCTTACAGCAAACTGGAGCATGATATTTCTAAAGGACTTAATGCTGTAAAGGCAAGTATATATATCTACGGTTTAAAAAGGCTAACATATACTTTTTTTTTCTTTTTAAAATTAATGTCCCATCTGGAGGACTGCAAATTTAGCTAAACCCACTGAATTTTATTTATGCATTGCCAGTAGAATGAGACAGAGGTCAGCTGTTTTGTTGCAAGTCAGTGATTATTGTGCTTAGTGCACAATAGCTTTTGCCTTTTTCTATCTAGTTTCAGGGACTCAGCTGAGATCTTTATTATAGTTCCTGTGTCACCTGTGCCTTGTGTGTAACTGCATCCTTTGCTTATGTTTCACATGCTTGCTTTCTGCATTTTAAAGTGCCATGGCTGAGAGCTGGACATGTTTTCAAACTCCATGGAGCTAGAGCTGATTTCTCATTTCTGCACCTGTGTTATGGTCTTCTTGAATTAGCAGGATTATCATTTAAGGACAGCAGTCAAGAAAATCCCAGCAGTTTCCCTAGAGCTTCACAGAATAATTTGCTGAGACTTGAAGCCTGCACTGTGGAAAAAAATGTTTTGAGAAACCTCTGAAAATCAAGGAGACTGGATAAAAACAGAGTCTGTTCAGTAACTTTGCACAACTCTTACCTCTAGATACTCTCGAATGCTTCTCAACCGAAGGTAGTCAAAAGCAGTGCCGAATCAATTAAATCAGATTACATGGGGAAACAAAACATGGGGATTTGAACAGCTTGGGCAATGATTTCATGGTCACAGTCTTCAAACTCTGGAGTAGAAGGAGGAAGGTGACTTGATGCTGGATGGGTAGTCTTGGTGGAAGGACAGCTGTTGCCTTGATGCTGTCTCAACAGCATTGGCAGGAACTGTAAGAAGGCATGTGCGAGTCTTTGGGCAAAATCCGGAGACGTGCTGCCAAACAACAGCAATTTGCTGTGGGGAGATGAGCCAGACCATGGAAGGAAAAGAGAACCCGTATCGCGGGCTAGGGGTAGATGGTGTGGCTCTTGGAAAACAGCTAGCAGCGGTGGCCAAAGAAGCCAGATGAATGTGATTTTTAGTGGCCAGTTCTACTAAACCAGCTTTGTGTTTCCAGCTCAGCTCTGGCAGAACCTTCCTTGAAAGTCTTCTCAAACAAAATGCATGTCAGGGATCTGTGGGTGCGACCCTGTGCTGTGTGCTGATCCTAGAGTGAGGTCAAGCATATTTTAAAGTAGGAAAAGAATGGAGAAGGACAGTACTTGTGTTTTACATATGAGCCGAGAGGGGATTATTCATTACCTTTGGAATCTGCACATAGTTTGTTATGATGTAGGCAGTCAGATCCATGCCTGCAGCAAATAAAACAACGAGGTAGAGCCAAGTGTGAGATTGGTTCAGTGTTTTGCTTTCCATTTTTCTTTGTTGTAGGGAAGAAGAAAAGAAGTTGTAGTGCTGACAAAGAAACAGATCAACTTGAGGAAATCTTGTCTGAATTGCTTTGGCAAGGAACAAAAATTGCCTCTGCTTAGCCTAGTACAAACCCGTTGTTTTTCAATGGTTTAACAATGATAGCATTTCATTTGCCCATTCTTCAGTGTGCCATTACAGTATGGCATCATCCTGTATGAAAATCCTGGTGTTGAAAATATCACTGAAAAAGCCACAGTCTCATCTCACAGATGTAGACATTTCTGGAGTAAAATTCTGGTATTCAGCTGTGCAACTCTTGCTAATAGTGACAGCAGCATTTATTGCTTATTGTACATACTGTTTTTGTAAGCTCACCTTTGTGAGGGGTGAATTATGAATTACTGATGATTCAGTCATGACTTCCTTCCTAAATTTGTTTCTAAACAGTCCTCTGGCCACACAAGTTGCTTATTAGAGGTCTAAGGGTCAAATATACCTCTTTTTAAGAACTCTGAACTCTGTTGGAGTTCTCTCAGGGCTGCATATGATCTAGTCTTTATTACCTTTTATTTATTCCCATTGTTACCAAGCTTTTGGATTTTCATTCTCTGGCAAGCAAGAGTTACTCTGAATAGGAATCAAAGATACTTTATATCTTTTAGGTTTAAGTCTTGCAGATGTTCACTTTTTCAGTAAAAGATTCAGGACTACCAGCACGTCTTCAGGAAGGTGTTTCATCTGCGTGTGACATGTGTCTGATCTGCACAAAAGTATTGGCATCTTATGTTGCATATTTTCCCACATATCGCTGTGGGTTTCTTCTAAACAGTATTATATGTCCTAAAGAGACAAAGTGCTGAATTCTTAGAAGTGCTGAACATCGATGCCTTTTTTTTCTTTTTAAGTTAGAAGGTATTTTTATCATTTCAGAACCCCTGAAAGATGCATTATGAGAATTTCAAAACATTCCAGTTTTGAAGACAAAACTTTAACACTGAGCAAAAGAAAGGGATGAAGGCAAAGCTTTAACAGAAGGAAAAATGAGTCCTTTTACTCTAGCAAAATACTTTTCCTCAACTGTCTTGTTCCCAAGAATGTTTTACTGCATTTTTTTCCAGAAACATAGATTGATTCTTCTCTATATTTTCTTTTCTTTGTGCTAGGGCATACTACATTCAAACCTTGAAGGCTGACTGCTGCTTTTCAAAAAAGACAAAATAAAATGCTTTCATTCTAAGAAGTGCTTTATTTCCAAAATAGCAAAAGCAATAACTTTGTAGTCAAACAAACAAACAAAAAAATATCTTTCTAATTCTCTTTTTCTAATTCAATGTTATTTTCAAATAAAAACAGAAGCTTTTTCAGTAGGCAAAAGCTATTTTTTTTAAATATTCTACAGAAGAAAGACATGCATATCAAAATACTTGAAAACAATCCTAAATTCATCATTTTTAGCCTGAAATCTAGCCTTTTGATCTCCATGGGCAAGCTGCACAACTAAGACATTCTTTTTGCATGCAGACAGAAATGTATCCCCAAGAATAGTTTTTAAAGGTGCCACTTTCTAAAAGAAGTGGTTGCCACTTGCATAAATTGTTAAGACCCATGGCAGTTGCATGTCAGCCCAGAGATCCAGCCTGCCGCATGGCCTGTCTCAGAGAAGATGAGCTATGCTGAGTGAATGTGCTCTGCTGTGAAGTCCCTGAAGGGCATCTTGGCCTGATGTTATGGCTACAAGAAAATAGAAACCAGGAGAGTAAAAGGCACAATAGGAACAAGCCTCTTGGGAGGCAAAAGAAATGCAACCCAGAAAGCCTTTTTCCGTACTGAAAAAGCTCCTACAAAGGCAGCAGCTGAGCAGCAGATGGTGAATTGTGTCTTGGAGGGTGTTATTTGCCAGGCCCTTGGCTTTGCTGAGTACACAGCAGACTTTCAGAAGGAAATAATGGTCAACAGCAGGTTCTTGGGGAGAGGTGTAAGAACAGAGCTAGGAAATAGGAACATCTCCTTGACATGCTGTTTCTGAGCTGTAGGTGGCATTTTTCTATTTGAGAGCCCGGGATTAATTTTCCCTAAATGGGTTTATCCAGCCTCTTCTGGAACCTCTCTAAACATTTCCCATTTACAATTCTGTGTGACAAATGCCCCCCTCAGCTTAAACGTGTCTTAGATGAAAAAAATCTTTTGTAACCTCGCAGCATTTTTAAAGCTCCCTAGCTCTTGTGCTAGAGCAGACAGCAAATAGGCAGAGACTCTCCAGTTTCTCTGTGCCATTTGCCACCTGCCCTATGTTGTCTCTCATCCATCCTTTTCAGGTGCTTATTACATAGAAGCTGCTCTTTACCCTGAGTCACCTCTCTGTGTACTTTTTCTACTTCTGTTCCCTATTTTTGGGAGCAGGAGGCCAGGAGACAAGACATTACAAAGTGTTCAATGTGTAGGTGTGTTGTGGATTTACAAAACGGTACTGTAATTTTTTTTTCTGGTTTGCACTGAATTACTGTGTTCTGCTATTTTTTGCATCAAGTATATAGTAATTTTGCATCCGTTTTACTAGTGGGTTGACTGAATTCCTCCTGTAGTTTTTGAAGAGAAAAGAGGGAAGAGAAAAGAGAGCCCCATCTTGTTAACGTGCTTTTTTTTTTCCCCTCTATTTTCTTTTTGGTGGGTACTTTAGCATACATCACAGTAACCACTACAAATAATTTTGCTAGGTTTGGACACAGGGGCTTACTCTGGTGTGGTCTGTAGTTTCTGGAAGTGGTCTAACCAATTTCAGTGCATACAGGAGACTTACTGGGATATGAACGTAGTCTGAATGGCAATGCTGATGGAAAGGATGTTTTGGTCCTCCCCTTACTTCACTCCCAGGTTCTGCTGAGTCTCTGGGAGACAGGGAAATGCCTGTCAGAGTCAAACATGCGCTCCAGAAAATGGAGGCAGTGGTAAGAAAGAGAGGCTGCCCCTTCATTTCATTTCCCCATGCGCTGTTTCTTGTGCAAGAGTGGCCTCCCAGCTGACCTTCTGCATGGTGACGTGACCATTAGCATGTCTGTGTCAGTACAGCCAACACTACCGTATGTTGCTTGGCCCAATGTGCTTCAAAGTTCGCTTTCCTGCGATGTCTCCAAGGGCTCTGATCCCTTGGGAACTTCCCCTCATGCTTTGAAATATAATGGCTTTTTGTAATGCTTATGACGCAGATGCGTGGTCTGAAGATGGTACCGGGACTGAGAGAAATTTTCCTGCCACAGATAGCTATGTAGCAGCAGAGTCCAAGAGATTCTCTGTGTCCTTGCCCTGGGCTGCTGTCTGCACACCATATTGCTCCCTTCGGACAGGTCTGAATGTGACTGGAAAAACCCTTGATCTGGTCAGTTGTGCCCAGCGACGGGACGAGAGGCAACGGGCACAAACTGAAGCACAGAAAGTTTCAGCTCAATATGAGAGGGCACTTCTTTACTGTGAGGGTGACAGAGCACTGGCACAGGTTGCCCAGAGAGGTTGTGGAGTCTCCTTCTCTGGAGATATTCAAAACCCACCTGGATGCCATCCTGCGCAATGTGCTCTGGGTGATCCTGCTTGGCAGGGGGGTTGGATTGGAGGCCCTTCCAACCCTGCCCATTCTGTGATACTTTTATTTTCTGTGTATAATTAGAAGCATGGGTAAGATGGGCTGCTTGTCATTCTTCCCCACCAGGGCAGTGCAGCTGCAACTCCATCTGTGTAGACCAAGCCTGAAATGCAAAATTCGCTCTGGGCCTTTCTCTGGAAACCATTGAACATGCTGACTTCCCAACAGCTTCAGTAGGGGCTAAAGGATTCGGCACCTCAAAGGCGGTGCTTTGCATTTCATCAGATTTTGCTTCCTAGCAGAAGGGTCTTGGAATTAGCAGAGATTTAATTATGCCAGTCTTAGTGTAAGCAGTTTACTCAGTTACTGGTTTTGTACCAACTTCCCATTTTGTTTGGTTCTTACTGAATGTACATCCTGCCAAGTTTTGAACTGAAACTTGAATGTGAATGGATTTAGGGGTTTTTGTTTGTTCTGCAGGCTTTAGTTTTCAGTGTGGTTTTGTGTGTGTGTGTGTGTTTGGTTTTTTTTGAACAACTTGAATCTGAAATCATGAGTCATCTCTGCACCTTTGAGAGAGTTGTTCTGCCTTCAAGCTGTGGTGTCTCACATGTACGGGTAATTTGGATGATGTATTAGTGTGTGCAGTGCACCTCTCATATCAATGGAAGTGGATTTCAGTCAGAATTAAAGCTTCCAGGGTGGAATTTATATAAAGTTTAGAGCTAACTTGCATACGTTATGCTCTTAAAATGACCTGAGCCCAACGCTGAATCAGCTCAGCCTCCAACTTTGGTTATGGGACCTGGAACTTGTACCCGGTTTGTAAAAACATTTATGGTGCTGTGCCAGATGCAGTCGTAAAATCACTTAGTTTTTCTTTGTCAGGCAGACAGAAATAACAGGGAAAGTCAAATGAGTGGCATGTGGTTTGCCTCAGGCCAGCAGAAGTGTAGCATTTCTGTTCTAATTACCAGTTTTTGTTATGCAGGTTTCCAGACTACATTGTACTAAGCATCATCTGTGTATTAGAGGCTGTGCTTTGCCCTTCACATTCTGGGACTCCAAACCTTTTTCTTACGGCTCTGTTTCATTTCTTCTCCCCTCTCTTTCCATATCTCATTTCTTACTCTCAATCGTTTTTCAATACAGCCATTGCTTGTGATGCAAAATAACCTTTTCAGTGTACTATCACTCATATTTTGATATATTCTGGTATCCTAACTTGTCACAGCTGCCCTCAGATGGGGACTGGATTTTCTTGTTTCATAATGTATTTGGTTTTGATAAACACCCTTCCCCTTCATTCCTGCCCACTGGCAGTGCAGAAATCTGCCATTTGAGCATCGCTCTCAGCCTGTGCAGAGCAAGTAGAGCAGTTGTTTTCTCATGCCTCCCATGGAAACAAGGGCAGAATGTTTCAAGCATTTATTGGGCAGAAGCGTTAATTTCTCCTGTAGGCACTGAGCTGAAACTCAGTGTAACAGTGCTGCTCTGAGGTTATCGTTTGATGTGGGAAAATGACCTTTTGGAAAAGCACTGGAAGCATGAATAGTGAAGAGACTGATGGCATCAGTACTGTCTGCCTTTTAGGTTACCTTGATGTGACTTTCAAGGTAAGTGGTGGTGTGACCCTTCTTAGGCATGCTGAAATTCATTCAGAAGTCCCATCTGTGGCACACAGCCAGAGGTTTCATGAGTCTGCAGGAAAGAGAGGCAGAAGCTTTCTCCCTGACACCCTGACAATCACAACTGCAGACCTAAATCATACCCTCTGCTCCAGACAGCTCTGCTTGTTTGTGTGATGGAGCTGCACAGAATAAAGCTAGAAGAAAGTCAGCAGATGGGTCAGTGAAATCCAGTCTGACGTTTCTCAGACTTCAATCTTCAGCTTCTTCAAGCAAAATCATTTCTGTGGAGGAGCAGAAGTTGTACTGTGATCTTCCTTTTTCTTCTCTTCGGGAGAGTAAAGCCCCTGCCAGGCTTTCATCCACTGCAAAAAGGGATAATTGTGCTTTCTTCCATCCATCTGCACACGTCGTGGCAGCTGTCTCTTTGGTTCATCATTCTGAACTCTGCTTTACTGGCTGTTGACTAGGGTTCCTGTGGGTCACAGTAATACAAACAAGACTTGTCAGTAGAAACAATGCCAGTTGTCACTTGATCAAATATTTGTATTTAGTTATTCTCTAATAAGTTTGAGCTCTGCAGTGCTAACATTGCCATGCTTGCTGGCGTGGAATTAGTTTTAGAATGTAAGTGAGCAGGAAAACAAAACATTCTTGGTGCTTTCAGTCTGTAGGATTAGAGATTGCATCCGTGGATCCTCTTGCGTATGCTTGCATTGTTATTAGAAATCAAAGTTTAGGCAAGAATCCTCTTACTGATTTGGTGTTTATTCTTTATTCTTTAGTGTTATGTAGGCTTTAAACCTTTAAATTTGATCTGCTTTACAAACTGTAAAAGTTTACTGTCTACCAAATCAAAACATTAGAACTCATCCTGTTATCAGAAGTCTCAAGGGATTTCAGAAGCTGGGTATTACAAACCATTCTTCTAACATTTATTTCTGTTTTCATGAGAAGCTGTTCAGATATTAGAGGGGGAAAAAGTATTTATACCATGTAAACTCCTTAGATACAGTGCTTTTTGAACAAGCTTAATTAGAAAGAGATGAATTAGATGTTCCAAGAGTATTTTCCAAGAATAAAACAGCTGTTACTCTTTCCTACTTCTCCAAACTGAAGGTTGTTTTTGGAGGAATTGGGGAACATATTTTGTCTCAGAACAGGGACACCTGCCAGGTTGTTTTTGGATCCCAAATTAAGGCAAAACTTGCAATAATCTCACCCGCCTGTGACTGTAGTCAAAGTAAGCCTCCTGAACCTGGACAAACAGCTTGTGTTTTTTTTGTTGTTTATTTGTTTTGCTTTGTTGGTGGTTTTATACTTATTCAGTACAAGTCGCCATTAAAACTTCCAGTATACAAGGGTTTTGCAAGGTGGGAGGGGGAGGAAGGAGAGACCAAGGATTTGAGGTTGAGTCAAACACTCAGAAAAGTTATGTGGTGTCACTGAGGTTGGACGGTAAAGGTTATTAATCTTTAATTTAGATTTAACTTGCTATTAGATTCACTCTGAAGTAGAGCTTAAGGCTGTATTGATATTTTTCATACTCATTGCTTGCTGGAGTGCTCAGTATTATCTAGCCGACTTATGCAGGAGGAAAGACTTGTGCAGCCACTTTGCATTCGAGAGTGATGAGACCTGCTGTGTGGATGTGCTTGTGCACAGGCTGGGCATGGTGGGCGTATCACCTCCCTGGATTTTGGCAGGTTCAGCAGCCCAAAGGACCACACCATTTGCTCCAAAGACTCAGTGGACTTGTCAGCCATCGAACTGCAAAGGCAATGTGGGCAAAAACTGCCCTGGACCTCAGGAGTGCCCTGGGCTTCAGAGAGCCCTTAGGAGTCCATCTCTCAGCGGCAGTGTGGAAATCAGGCTGGCAAATAGAATAAGGACTCAAACTGTGCTGGAGTTAATGAATTACGAGTCAGATGTGTCATGCAATTTCCCTGCTGGACGCTCAGCCTGTGGCAAACACAGGCTTGTTTCAACTTAATATCACCAGTGCTGGAAGTTGTGTAAGATTTAATAAATGTCATCTTCGCTGTATTTTAAGACCATAAAAATGGATATTCACTGTATCTCCACTAATGGACAATAAGTTTTTATTCTGTTGGAATTTAATGGTGTGTCTGATCCTTAGATGCAGAAAAGAAGCACAGATCTGGCTTAAGCAGATCAAACAGGATATATTTCAAAAAGTAGAAAATGAGAATGTGGAAAGAAGCAGAAGGGCAGTCTGGGAATTAGACAACAAGAAGTGACTGATACGGTTAGAGATGTAGTGGTTCATCTTCTTCATGAACCACTGGAGATCACAAAGCGGAAGCCTGTACAGAGATTAATGAGGCTTTAAGCAGCTTCATGGCCATGCAGAAATCACCTTTCATTTACAGATCTTCTATCATAAGAAAAGTAGTCTGATGGGATATGTCTATGATGCCAGTCTAGCTAGTTGGTGGCCAGCAGGATACCCAGAACTGAATGTGTAAATAAGACACATGGATTGCTGCTTCTAAGAGTAACCAACAAAGAGCCAGAAGAAGTAGAAAATGTTTTTAGGATGGACAATAAGGATTAGGATGCCATGACCTGATGTATGAACAAAGGTGCTTTTTTTTTTTTTAAATGTGAGCCATTCTCAAATACTCACATAAGATTAATTTCAAAGAGAACTTCCTCTAATATAAATGAATACAGCCAAGGTAATTCAGGTTCTGTAAGAAATGCGAAGCTTGCAATGAGTTGGAGGTCCACAGAAGTAATTCCTGGCTGTCAGTTTATATGTAGTAAACTCTTTCTGGGGCACTGCAGAGGAACAGATGGACACAGAATTTGGTCTGTTTGCTTCTCTTACCCATTTAAATAAATGGTGGATTTCAAATGTGGACCTGCCTTAGCTTCTTTAAATGCATCCTAGATAACCTTCATCCAAGTCTCCATCTTTGCAGAACTGTGGGAAGAGGAATGAACCAGTCCTGCTCAAGCCCAGGTTTGGACTGATATAATAAGATAATGATACTGTCCTTTCCCTTGCTTTGTCCTAAAAATAAGCTATTTTAATTTTGTACCAAAACTATGCTAAACTATAAGACTCTGTTCCGGAGGCTTAGCACCTTTGTCACTAAATCCTGCTGAAAGCATCATTTATTTTCTTTCAAAGAGATAGAGTGCTGGCTTTTTGTGTGGGTGATGTTCATAATACAAACTCTTGTCCTATTTCTCAATTCTTGAAAGAGAATCAGCCTCTCAGCCTTCTCTCTGCCTGAGCAATGGCATGGCAGGTCAATTTCTTTGTAGCTGTAGCTGAGGAAGGAGGTGAAAATTTTGCTTGGACCCTTGTGTCACAGGGTTTGTGTTTTAGCAGGAGGTAGGAACCAATGATGTTTCAAACCGAAAGACCTTGGGAGGGCAGGGGGGAATTCAAAGAAAGCAAATCAGAATCAGAAAAAGGAAAACAAGCTCAGCATGTATAATGTTTGCAGATAATTTACTTCAGTAGTTCAGTTTTGATTATTTGAGGCTGAAATTCTCTGGTAATGAGTGTGGGAATACTTCTGTTCCCTACAGCACAATTTTTTCTTTAATTAGAAAAGTCCTTTATTCAAACTGAATTTCTCTTACCACACATTGCAGTTACAATATGTGGCTGTGCAGCAGAGTACTTAAGGGTAAAACCAGCATCTTTTCCTCTTATTTTTGTTTTCCTTAATTTCTAAAAACTCACCATGTTTTCAGAGTCCATTGCTAATTTATTGTTGGAAATATTGCAGTCTACTTTGAGGAACAAACTGCTCTCATTACAGATGTTACTTTTTTGGCATTATTGTCAATGTGTTCAGTAATACAGAATTGGACTCAAAGATTTTTATTTTTTTCCCTCCCCTTTTTGCCTGACATACGCCCACTAATTCCAGCCCTTCCTGTCTGGAATAGAAGTGCAAATTGCAAAACTTTGCCAAGGCTGAAGCTGTTCCTCTCCCTTCTCCCACAGGACTCTGCTTCAGTTTCCTGTGTGGAAGTGATTGAAAAATTCCTGCCAGAAAATATATTTTGACAAAAAACCCTGAACATTTGACCAAAAGAAATATTATGTAAAAAAAAATACCTCCTTTCCACTGGACAACAGAGATTTCTACTGAAAATTAAAAAAGTTGGCTGAAAAGCTTGAGTCAGAACTGTCCTAATATTGCCTCATGGTGAGCAACGTGGGAGTGTGGGAGATGCAACGTGTCCAGGGAGCCATTTGTGTAAAAAGGATGAGACACTTGAGTGAAAAATCCCATTAAGTAGTGTAGAAGCGCTTCCAAATACAGCCTAGGAAAAAAAAAAAAAAAGAAAAAGAAAAAAAAAGCCAAAATATGTTGGAATTTGAGGAAGATTGGAAGGAAGGAAGAACAATAATACATTTTTTCAGTTTTCCACAATAGGCATTGAGAGACCCGGCGCCCCTCCATTTTCTGGCCGTTTCTATTATTTTATACAGTAGCTCTTCATGAGAAAGTATGAATGAAGAGAACTTGGCTGCAATCACTTTTTCTGTGGTAAAAACTAACCTTTTTAATCTGCATTTTACAATAAGCATAACTCAGCTTGCTTATTTCTGATGAGAATTTCATAGTGAGGATTATTTGTATATCCCAAGGCTATGTGAATGCACCCGGGAACTGCAGTTCATCACATTATCAAATGTGCTACAAAATGCAAAAATATATATATATATAAAAATGCTATAAACTGTTGAAAAACGAAACAAAAAACCACACACATACATTGTATGTATACATAGCTTGAAATCTGATGGATTTTAAATGAAAAACACTTGCTGTTACATTTGGGAGTCAAAAAAGAACAGATACAATGAGCAAAATTAAAGAAGTACTTAAACAGCAAAGAGAAATTTGCCAGTTCTGAGTGCTCTGAAGTAAATCTAATGTGAAGATAGGTGACATTTTCTTCCAGTTAGTCTCATTATTTCCTTTCTTGCTGTACAGCCTGTGGAGAATGAAAGTACAAGTGCAAAGTGTGAACTCAGTAAGTCCTGAAAGTCTGTTGAATGCTGTTTGAAAGTACATCTGCATGTGCTGGAAGCAGACTCGGACAGTCAGTCACTTCATCCCAAGCGGCACTGGTGAGCACAGTGCATTGTGATTTTCGTATTTGGTTTCACCCATAAATTTACACAGGTACTGCATTCCTCATGAAGACAGAGCAGGAAATTGAATTCATTAAAAAATATTTTCCCCAAGTAGATTAGCATATGAAATATAAAATATTAGTCTTCTCTTTTTTAGGCTTATTTCTTAGAGTTCCACATTTCTCAGGGTTAAAACTGTGATAGTTTTATTCATTAGCTCTATAATGTGTAGGGTCTTTACATTTCCAATTGATAGATTGTGTAATTGATAATTTGTTCAATGTATGATTTAGAGCACGGCGCATGTGCTCTTCTTTGTCATTCTGGACAGGAATGAAAACAACTATTCCTACCTGACAGCCAATCAGTCAAAAATAAAACAGTTTCAGGATAAACAAAGCAAGGCTAGAGGATCTTGTTTAGAAGATAAACAGGTGCCTGTTTGGTTAAGGCAAAGGATTTCTTGCTACAGGAAGTCTTTGTGGAAGAAAAACAATTCAAGAAGCTCCATTCTGATGGAGCTACTTCCACCATAGCAGGAAGTCCTGCTGCAAGTATGAGTCCTAGCTGCCTTATTATGTCCACGCCGAATTACCAGGCATGCCAAAACTTGGTACTGGACACAAGTTTTGAATGAGATGGATGTGTAGGGTACAAGACATGGTCATTTTCACTTGGTTTCAAGTCCCTTTCTGGGGAGTGAGAGCAAGTTAAGTGTTTTCAGTAGAATTATATGTGGATAGCCTCTGTAACCATGATGAGGCTTTTGTTTGGTTTTTGTCTGACACAATATTGAGCTGCCAGAGGAAAATGATCATAGCCCTTTAGTATCTTCAGATTTATTCCTTTTCCCATCATCCTACTGACTGATGTTAAGCATAGACATACATGTTGGCAGCAAACTATATGTATTACACATAGAAGGTAGCATCATATATTCCAGTGCACTGCACTGTTGAATTGCAGTTGCAGTTCTAACAGTTTGTGAGTGATTTGGCAGTGACACAGAGTTGGTGTAAAGAAAGAAGTTTGAAGATACATTTGAGGTGTATTTAGCATCAGTGAGTGTTCATGATAAAGGAGGAAGCTGAGTGTTCGTGATAAAGGAGGGAGTGTCCCTAAATTTGCTTTGACTTACAGGAAAGAAAACATTTATGTAACACATAGACAGAGCTGTATTTAAGATACTGTTCGCAAGAACCTTTACATCCTCTTGGACTGGTGGCTGGGAATAATACTGACTAGGGAATCTAGTTTAGTTTATTTTCCTTTATTTTCATCTTCTTTTCCATCTTTTTTCCCCACATGGTGTTTGCAGTACCATATGAACAGCAGCTGCAAGAAAAATAAGGGCAATGCATGCACTTATTTCAAGCTAGCAACATGGATAGAGGATACCTGTATACTGAAACTGTCTGGAAATAAGGAGTACTTGGGGATGTTGGTTACACATTGACCGACACCCTTAGAAAGATAAGATCTGGCCTGGTCACAATATCCTGTCTCTGTCCTGTACTTAGGGAACACATCAAGGCATCTCTCTTTACCGTGGAGAATGCAGATGGCACTAAAATGCTGTGTAAGATGTAATGGTATCAATCTTATTCCATATTTTAGCAATGATGTTTTCATCCAAGTTTCAAACTCTTTTAGAATTTCCCAGAGCACAAAGTTCAAGTGAAAGGAAAGATTGCTTATAAATCTCTTACTTCACCGAGGAATTTATTATACACAGAGCAGGCAGTTTTGTTTAAACAAGTTCTATGGCAGCTAGAATTTAGGATCTGTGAGAACTTCTGGAGCAAATTGTTTATTTTTTATTTTTGCTGCAACTTGCAATCTGTCTAGAATTATAATACTTGAAAAAACTGTCTGTTCTGCTGGATCCTCTGAATAAGAATAGGAAACAACAGTAACACAGTATCACCTCTGCCTTTTCTGTCTTTGCAGTCTTACTAGCATACAGATTTTTAATGTACTTTTCAAGTCTGCAGTACAAAACGAGAGAAGGAAGCATTCTCTTGCCTTAAGAACCACATTTTAGGCTGAGGTTAAAACAGAGCCATCATGAGCCATCTTGAGGTCAGAGCTGAAAGCAGAAAAATAGCAACAAGCCCTCATTATGATTCAAAGTGCACAGTCAGTGGCCTAACAGGTACTCTATTTGGTAACAGTGCTGGCTTATATTTTTCCATGCCATCCCATCAGTTGCTTGTGGGGACTCACCACTGAATTAACGTGTGAAATGACTGCATGAGTGCGCCCAGTTAGTATTGCCAAGCTGACCATGAAGGATTGCGTGTGACTGTATTGGGCTTACATGGCAAGGTTTTGGTAGCAGGGGTGGCGTCTGTGTGAAGAGTCCAGAAGCTGCCTCATGTTAGATAAGGGCCAGTTTCAGACGACTTCAAAGGGACCCACTGTTGGGCAAAACCAAGCTACCAGCAATGTTGTTCGCACCTCTGTGAGAGCAGATTTAAGAAAGGGGAAAACCTGCTGTGCCACAGCAGCTGGGAGAGAAGAGTGAAAACCAGCCCTGCAGCCCCCCAGGTGAGTGCAGCAGGAGGGCAGGAGGTGCTCCAGGCAGGCAGCAGCAGTTCCCCTGCGGCCTGTGGAGAGGCCCCTGGTGCAGCAGGCTGTCCCCCTGCAGCCCACGGGTCCCACACGGAGCAGATCTCCACGCTGCAGCCCGTGGAGGAGCCCCCGGTGGAGCAGGTGGATGTGGCCTGGAGGAGGCTGCGGCCCATGGAGAGCCCCCGCAGGAGCAGGCCCCGGGCCGGAGCTGCAGCCCGTGGAGAGGAGCCCACGCAGGAGCAGGGGGTCTGGGGGGAGCTGCCGCCCGTGGGGGACCCGTGCTGGAGCAGTTTGCTCCTGGGGGATGGACCCCGTGGTACGGAGCCGTGTGGGAGCAGTTGTTGAAGAGCTGCTGCCTGTGGGCAGCTCCCACAGGCTCAGTTCGGGAAGGACGGCATCTGTGGGAGGGACCCCACGGGGAGGAGGGGCAGAGAGGGACCGTGAAGGAGCGGCGGAGACGAAGTGTCAGGGACTGACCGCAGCCCCCATTCCCCATTCCTCTGTGCCACTCGAGGAAGATGAGGTGGAAGAGGGTGGATGGGGAGGAAGGTGATTTTAGTTTGCTTTTAGTTCTTACTGCTCTAGCTTGTTAATAATAGGCAATAAATTATATTAATCTCCCTATGCTGAGTCTGTTTTGCCTGTGATGATAACTGTTGAGTGATCTCCCCGCCCTTATCTCAACCCTTGAGCCCTTTCCATCATTATTTTCTACCCCTTTCCCTTTGAGGAGGGGGAGTGAGAGAGAGGTTGTGATGGAGTTCAGCTGCCTGCTTAGAGTTATTCTTGTTTTATTCAGAGCTGGTATCAGTTCTAGCTGTAGGTTAGCTGTGCTACTCCAGGGTGTCAGGAGCTGTTGAGGCATGTTGAATTGTGAGTTGATGATCTGAAAAGGTCTGGAATGTCTCCCTGGTAAAATGGACCCCCAGGCATCTCCTTCATGTTTCACAGTGACTTCAGTCTAGATGTTGAGTGTGGGAGCAGCCTTTATCTTCCCAAGACAGAGCAATCTGCAGCCAACAAATATTAAAGTGCTGTCTTTTATAAACCTCTTTTAAGGAACAAATGTTAAAACTGTCACATAAAAGTTATTCATGTCTGAGATGTCTTTCTTCAGGTGAAGAGACATAAACATGGTCTCTTCCAGAAAGTAAGGGACATCAAAAATTTCCAGGTTTTCTGCATAAAGTGCAGGAGGCATCTCTTGGACCTTGCCTCACGTAACGAAGAGGAGACAAGCAGGAAGATAGTAATTACAACTAGAAGAAGGCTGGTGCAGCTAACTGTTTCTGTTCAAATTCCATTATCCATCCACATGAAGAATGAAACACATACAGACATGCTTCAAGTAGCTGCATATACTCCTGGAAAGTGATATGATGATAATGATAAGGGTAGTAGTAGAACTACTACAGGTAAGCGTTTATTGTAGAGGACAGGAGGAAAATTTGTTTCACCCCTGATCTACAGGAAGACTGGCAGGATTTCTACCTTAGGAGGGTGGGACAGGGAAATTATAGTGCTGAACTTAACAAATGATGTCTGCAGAATGCCAGCTGGTTTGGGATGTCTGTTGTGGCATAGCTGACTTTAGAATAGAGTTGTTATGGCAAAAAGCATTAAGACTGAGAAAGCAGATGTTCCATATTGAGAAACAGTAACATTAAAAAAATAAAAATAAAATCAATGGGAATGTCCAAAGCCGGGTTCTGTAATAGCCAATGGTTACTGGCTCATTGAACAACCTTTCCTGCCATCTGTGTGTGTGCATTTGCAATATGAAATATGTTTATTTTTTCTTTATTCTCATGCTCTGTAAAGCTTGGATGGATAGCTGAATTTTCACATACAGAAACTAGGGAGTTTGGCAAATGAGGTCACTACTGATACACACCATTTTTTATGTGAGTGCCTTCCTTTTTACAGATGCAACTTTGACACAGTAAGCCAGTGACTAATCAGTCTGCCCTTCAAAATCAGGGTCTGCAGTGAAGATGGCTAGTTCTTCCTGGTTCCAACCAGGCTAAAAACACAACAGGACTTATAAAATATAAAAGAAAGTTTGAATCCTGTGGAATGAAATGGAATGGGTAAAGACCTGTGCCAATGCTTTGATTACTTGAGCAGCAGGAGGAATGCAACATCTACTTATTTCCTGGTCTAGCCTCCACATACGAATTCCTCCTCTGTAGGTTCATGCTTGCTTGACATCAATATCCATTCTAAGCATGGGATTTATTGCTTTCATAGTGCATCTCAGACTATGTCAAAAGTAGCCTTGATTTATAATTTAAAAAGAAACCTGGGCATTTTTGGTTTCATGTTTAAGAATCTGAAGGCTCGATTTCTTTTTCCTTAAAAAAGAAATGAAAACATACAAGCAGTAACAGTAATACGAGATGAGCGAACATATGTGACTTTGAGTCTTAAACCTGTGAAGCCTTATGGGTGTAACCTTAAGGCTTCAAGCCAAGAGTAACTGGCTTTTAAACTTTGAGTTGCTGTAGAAAACTGGAAAGGGAAAGAGTTGTCACTTTTTAGAGATGTTGGGGCAGACTCCCCAGCTCCAGAGAGTTCCCTCTTATTCTTGCTCTCATGCTGGCTTTCCCAACTGTCTAGGTAAACTGGGGGACCTTGGAGTATTTCAGAAGGATTTTTAAAATTTTTCTGTCTGTGTAAGTTTGAATACACCAGCTAAGGAATCACAGTGTTGCTGATTTTTTTTTCTTCCCTGTCCCAGAGCAAGTTAAGAAGGATGCACTGACCACAGCAAGAGAATAAACAAGAATAAACAAAGATTGAAAAAAAGCTGTAAGAGTGGGTGGGATACCTTGATCTTTTGTTGCATCCCCAGCATGGGCTGGGGGACCTGAGTTGTCAGTAGATTCTTCTCTTTAAATCTAGTATTGCTCTGTATATATTGGAGTGGAGGGGCTGTAGAATGGTTTTGCAACGTTAGCAATCCCTGCAGAAATGCAAACTGAGACACAGGGTACCAAGGCCATCCTCAGTTGCACGCATCTTTTAGATTTCAGCAGCAGGAGGTGTAAATGAATCCTGTGTAGTTCAGGTTGATATCAAAGGCCCTGTCAAAAGTGAGCTCAGTCAAAGTTAGGAGCTTGATACAGAAGCTGTAGCATGAGAAATTTTACAGCCTTTGTTATGCCAGCCTATTGTATGATCACAATAGCTTGCTATAATTCACGAAAAGCTGCTTATTTCTCCCATTGAAAGCCTGGGGGCTCGGGGTGGGTGGTGAGGTTTGTTGTTTGAGTTGAGAGTGGACCACAAAGTTCAGCCATTTTGTGTTGTGTAATCTGACTGTGGAATTTCAGTAGGAGCAGAATTACACTTTTCACTTATGAAATAGCTTCTATTCAGGGTTTGTTCTCTGGGGAATAGCTGCAAAATGCCAGAAGAACAAGATGCGGCCCTTTGTACTGCATCATGTTTGACTAATTAACTCTTGACCTTTCAGTGGCTTTGTACAAATATGGAAGCTTTTGCTTCAATACATGGAATTTCAGGCCATTAGGAAGAAGATATTTCTTCTGTTCCCATCTGGTCTGTTACACCTTCATGTGGTACAAAGCAACTGTGATGTATGCAGCAAAATAAATGCTGAAAACATGTTGTTTTGTGTTGTTTTCATATTTTGATGCTGCAGTGTAAAGACTGGCTTATGAGAAAAGCTCAAGGATGGTGATGTGAAAAGAGTCTATTTTACTTTTGACTTCCGGTACTGGCCAGTAGAGATTAACTATTTTATGCTTATTTTCAGACTGGATATTTCCATCTGCCCCATGGGGATTACTTCATTGAGCCCATTAAAAAGCATCCACAGAAAGAGGGAACGCCCCATCCCCACATTGTCTATGAGGCAAATATCCTTCAAAATGCTTTAAGGAGAAGACGAGCAATCCCAGTGGAAGAACAACAAGCATGTGGATTGAATGGTACAAATGTTGCTGAATTTCTGCCTATTTGCCTTCCACATCTCTCTGAGCAGCTTTTATTTTCCAGCTGTCTGTGCCTTTCCTTCTGCCAGGCTTTCCTAAATTGTGGAAAAAGAGATTATGCAAAATGAGAGTGTCTCAGTCAAAACACCTCTGTGGCCACCCATCTTGTTCCTTTCTGAGTCCGAATTTAAATCCCCCTTGTGACTGCTGGAATATGTTTTTCACACCATTGCTCCTTTCTACCCCACACTTTTTCCTCCAGCCAAAATTGTTCAGTAAATTTGACTTGAAATTCTTCAGTAGTTTTGGGATGACAAGAATTGCAGTTGTTATTATTTTGAATAAAGTATACTCACTTCTTGGAAATGTTGTCCTTAATATAAAATATCCCACAGCTAATCCAGTGTTTATATTTAAGATTTATAGATTCTTTGTGATTGTTACCAGAATATTTAAAGACTTCTGACAGTTCTGAAAGTGTAGTATAAGGCATCAACAGATCAACAGTTATTTGTTTGTTTTGGTGTTTTTTAGAAGCATAAATAAAAAATAATTTACATACTGGAGCAAAAATAGTCGGTGTTATGCCTTTTGGGAAAACAAGCTAATAGGCTATCCTGGAAAGGTGGAGTATGTCTAGAGGGTAGTTGATATCTCCTATCTACAAAATGAGTTCCTTTAATTATTTTTTAGAATCATTTACTTTATTCATTCATTACTAATGGTAAACTTTTGGTAGGAAGAATGAAAAATAACCCAAATGATGTAAGGCCCAAGTTATGTACAAATAGAGGTGCGGAATATGTAGAGGTGTGTGTCTGTGTGTTTTTCATGGGTTAATGGTTAAATAATAGTTGGTTCTTTTCTGAGGGTGCAAAACAAGGAAAGGTATGTTGGAATTTTTAATTCTCAGTCATGACTCCTGCTGCAGTTCTATTGCTGTGTGATGTGAATTGATAATTGAAAGAAGCAAACAACAACTCAGCCCCCTTGTGTTTCTGGTTGTAGACCTGGATAGCACTTGTTGCTTGCTGTGTAAAAGCAGTGTGAAACTGCTGGGGGAAACCAGAAGCCTGATGGCTAGTGGGGAGATACTCAATTTTCTGTGACAATGCATAGGTGAGGATAAGGGGAAGCCATAAGAATTAGTATCAATGGTGTTTCTTACTGTTTTTCATCAAATAAAAATATATCTACTTTTTAGATAACTAAACCTTATGTTGATAAGCCATGAATATCTAATATTGGTGTCTGTTTTAACAGATCTAAAGTATCTCCTTGATTTTCCATTTCCTCTGCTGACTGCTGGGATAAATGAGAGGAATTAGTTTAGATTTGCCTGTGAAGAGTGAGGAACTGTTCTAGCCTACTGTCCTCCATGTTTCTTTTATGCATGGAATAATGTCTGTAAGCAGTAATTTTAAGTGTGGAGAGAAGATAGGAGATAACAGGCATTGTGCTGTGTATTTGCTTTGTGTACTCTGGTTATTTTCTTTCTACTTCTCACTTTTTATCTTTGGGGTCTTCCTTTAAAGTATTGAAGAATGAGACTGAAAAAGACTGTCTATACCTGAACGCTGGGACAAATAGAGCATACCTTCCCTGAGATTTCATGAGTTAGACTAGCTAAGTTTGCTCTAATTGGCTTTTGGATTTAAACTCTTTGTCTGATGTTATTCATTGTAATATGACTGAGCTATTCCTGGTGCTAATAATATGTTCATGAAATTCCAGGCTAGCAAAGGGAGCATCTTATGAATTAAAAAAGTAATGCACTTGTCACTTAGGCTTCTGTGTTTAACTGACTTGATCAGCCTTTATAGGTTATGCCTGCTTTTGGTCAAGCAGTAATCTGCTTGACTGTAATAAAAGTAATCAGTATGAAAAAGTGCATTGGGAAAAGAAAGCATTCCTTTCATTATGTTTCTGCTCTTTGTGTGAAAAGATATAATAATCACTGGTTCTTATGGTGGCCTTAACTCCTTAATTTGTGTTTTATGTTCTGTTATTCGACTGCTGTTGTAGCCAACTCTTCAACAGTGGTAGAAAAAGCCTCCAATGTCATTTCCTGTTTACAGTAGGCCTTATTAAAGAGCAACTGCTCTTCGTAGAGGTAGAATACAGAACAAAAATGGAAAGTGAGTTAATTCTTGAGTTCTTTGCTAAACATATTTACTACACAGGGTGTGGGGAATATTTGCTACATAAAAAGTTTTAAAGGTGGCAAGCTGACTCTTCCCTCTTTTCAACACCACAAGCACTTCCTGCTAAGTTTGATGCCAGAAGTCTGGTATACCCACTGATATCACAGATGGCCCAGATTAATGCCTTTTGGGATCACTTCAAAGGAAGACAATTCCAAGTTCTCATCTAATTGTAGAAACAAATTCTATTTTACAGATTCAACATCATGACCATTCTTCTGTATTCTCAGTCCTAACTTTGTGCTGGGCTGGGGAGTAACTGATAAAGAGCTGCCTGCCATATCCTATGTTTGACCTGGTTTTCAGAGTCAAGTATCTTAAGCTTGTGGGCTGAGGTTCATTATACGGTGTGTGTGATTTTGTTTATTTTCGCTCTGATTCTCTTTGTTTTTGTTTTTTTTTTTGAACTTAAACCGAGACAGTTGAGCCATTTCTAAGAACTATGCCTGTGAAACAATTTGTACACCCAGGCTGAAATGTAATTGTGTCAGGAATAGTGTAGCCAGCAGGAGCAGGGAGGTGGTCGTCCCCAGGTACTCGGCTCTGGTGAGGCCGTACCTCGAGTGCTGTGTTCAGTTTTGGGCCCCTCACTACAGGAAAGGCATCAAGGGTCTGGAGCGTGTCCAGAGAAGGGCTACGAAGCTGGTGAAGGGCCTGGAACACAAGTCCTGTGAGGAGCGGCTGAGGGAACTGAGGTTGTTTTGTCTGGAGGAGGCTCAGGGGAGACCTTACTGCTCTCTACAACTGCTTGAAAAGAAGTTGTGGGGAGCAGGGGATCAGCTTCTTCTCACAAATAACCAGTGATAGGACACAAGGGAATGGCCTCAAGTTGTGCCAAGGGATGTTCAGGTTGGAAATGAGGAGACATTTCTTCTAAAAAGAACAGTCAGGCATTGGAGTGGGTTGCCCAGGGAAGTGGTGGAGTCACGGCCCCTGGGGGTGTTCAAGGAAAGGTTGGACGTGGTGCTTAGGGACATGGTTTATTGGGTGACATTGGTGGTAGGGGGGTGGTTGGACCAGATGACCTTGCAGGTCTTTTCCAACCGTACAGATTCTATTATTCTATGATTCTGTGATAATTTTTGCTTGGAAAAGTTGAACCACATGGATGCTTTGAAGTCAGTACACAAATTTTGATGATGATAATAGTAATCTAGTTGGAGTTAGCAGGTCAGTCAGGCAAGGAATAGAAAGACTACTTTTACAAGCAAAATCAAAAAAGAGGGATTGCAGTAGGAAAGAGGAGGTGAGGATTCTTACTTCCTGTGCAGCATTTTTTAGTCTTTTTTCGATGTAAGGAGCTCTAGAAAAAAGCTCTGCGCAGTTCGCTCACAACAGCTTTTACTGTGACAATGACCAGATGAATCTCCAGGTTCCAACCCTGCTTGTCATCTGTCTCTAATCTACATACAGTAATACTTCTGCATCAGTTACATTCCTGTGCTCTTGCAATGATTATATTAATTAATTTATAATTTGCAGTATCCTGAAGTTTCATGTATTTGGAGAAAAATCATTGTGATAAATGATGTAAATTAGAACTTAGGTATGTGCTGTACGCTCCCACTGCTGCTAAGGCAATTGCAGGATGACTCAGTCATTAGCTGAATGCAAAACTGGATGCTTATCTTAAGAACAGCACTATGATACAGTACATTGCAAGCTGCTGTCTTACAGTGATATTTGAAATGTGTGAGAAAGGGCAAACATGATAAATGAAAAATTGCCCTGACCTTTACATATAACTTTTCTGATCATTTTTGCCTATAGGAGAGGAAAAGTGAGGATTTGTTTTGTTTTTCTAAATAGGCTATCTTAAAAACTTTCCACTGCTCCAAGATACATTGCAAGAGGATGAATTAACCTCCCTTTCACAAAATAAGAGATGATCTGCTCCGGTATCTTTCTGTTTGTTTTAATGCAGTCTGCTACAAGGTACTGGGTTTATTTGTGAGCTGCAAGATGGAGTTTTGTGAAGTTTGTGAATGACAGTGGAGCCCTTCCTGACTCAGCAGTGATAGGAGATTGCAGCACTACAGAGGGGACTGATAGGATATGAAAAGATGGACTTTTTCTTGGTCTGGTGAGGTGGTCAAGTTGCAGTAGTTTAAAGGTAGGGTAGCTGAGTTTTATTCAGACTGCAGCCCAGTGACTGCTGCAGTAAACTATGCTATATAACTAAGTAAGGAGAGATTTATGGTATTAAAATAGATCTCTGTGAATAAGCCATTGGAGCTTTAGGCATAGAGCAGTTGTCATATGCTTTGCCTCATTTTGGCAGTTTTGAAAACAGTTGATAGATGAGTTCCACACATATCAGAATTTGGGATTAGTTTCACTTGTACATTAATCTCCAAATCCTTGTCTGCAGAGGAGTTACAAATCTTAGAAACTTCTCCCTCAGATTGAAGGCATTCGTTCCTTGGAGCTGTGATGGGATAAAGCTGGAGTGAGGGAGGAGGAGATGGTACCCTGGTGCTGTGAGAAGTGAGCAGAGGGGTGGAGGGAACTGAAGGAGCAGAGCAGCAGTATCTCTGCAAAACCATTTTTAAAGTAGTTTGAATGATGTTTTGTGTAGTAATTCATTTAGCAGGTGACTAGAATGTTATTAAGCTATTTCAGAAGATAGTTATGTGCTGTTCTTCCTACGGGTTGTGTCTGAGTGCAGGATTTTATTGAATAATGGTCTTGGTCATTGATAATTAACTTGCAGCTGCCAGAGGACTCTCTTCTTTTTTTCTGTCTGTAAATGTACAGCATAAACTGTTAGTCTTGGCTCTTGACAGTGAAGTCCTTTGTTTAACCAGTTGGGAGAGGGCAGGAAAAAAGTCCAGGACACTGTTTTATTCTCAAAGGATAGTCTGTCTTTTTTTGGAAGAATATTGTGGCCAATGTAAGCAGCCTTGCTTGCTGGCAGAACCCGATACATGCTGCGTGACTTCCATATCTTTCAAAGAATGATGCTGACATTTTTCCAGTATTTGTTTATCTTGCATTTAACCACATCAATTACTATTCAGCTTAATTTGCATAGTTTCTCCAAAACACAAAGTCTATTTTTTCTTAGAATAGTAACTTCACGTATTGAATTATAATAACCAAGATGAATTCAATGCAGAGGGAAGAGCATCTTTCTACCTGCATCCTTTTTCTTTCTTTAAACAAGCTCTGCAAACCTGTTTAAATGGTGCTTGCTGTGAAAAAAGAGCAAATGGATACATTTAGACAGAGTGACCTCTGTTTTAAAGCCGGAACCACAAAAGAAACAGCCTCCAGGAGTACGTGGAGTATCTCATTTCTGGAACAGTCTTCACTGAACTGAGAGCAGTGAGCACATGCTTGTGCAGACAGCAGGAGATTTTGCATTTCAGAGGTAGGATACCTGGGAAACACAGAAATCACAGCTGATTTTTTCTAATAGTGAATGAAAAAATTGCTTTTAACTGTTTGATATCAGCAGATTTTTTTTTTTCCCAAACAAGCTTATGAAAAAAGTGCAGAAGTTTCAAACTTTCTTTCTCTCCTTGTTTTGGATGAAATACAGTTAATTTTCTTCTGAGTACCTGGCATGGTGCTGTGTTTTGGATTTAGGATGAGAATAATGCTGCTAACACCCTGATGTTTTAGTTGTTGCAGAGCAATGCTCACATAGAGCCCAGGATGTTTCAAATTCTGGTTTGGCCCTGCCAGCGAGGAGGCTGGTGGTGCACCAGGAGCTGGGAGGGGACAGAGCCGGGACAACTGACCCGGGCTGGATAAAGGGATGTCCCACACCATGCGGTACTGTGCTGAACAGTTAATAGGGGCTGGCTGGCCAGGGGGGCCATTGCTGCGCACATACTGGCTGGGCGTTGTTCAGTAGGTGGTGAGCAATTTTGTTGTGCATCACTTTTTTTTTTCCTTTTTTCTTCTTTTTTTCTTTTTTCTTTTTTCTTTTTTTTTGCTTCTTTTTCCTTTCTCTTTTTCCTTTTTTCCTTTTTTCCTTTTTTCCTTTTTTCCTTTTTTCCTTTTTTCCTTTTTTCTTTTTTCTTTTTTCTTTTTTCTTTTTTCTTTTTTCTTTTTTCTTTTTTCTTTTTTCTTTTTTCTTTTTTCTTTTTTCTTTTTTCTTTTTTCTTTTTTCTTCTTTCTTTTTTCTTCTTTCTTTTTTCTTTTTTCTTTTTTTTTCTTTTTTCTTTTTTCTTTTTTCTTTTTTCTTTTTTCTTTTTTCTTTTTTCTTTTTTCTTTTTTCTTTTTTCTTTTTTCTTTTTTCTTTTTTCTTTTTTTCTTTTTTCTTTTTTCTTTTTTCTTTTTTCTTTTTTCTTTTTTCTTTTTTCTTTTTTCTTTTTTCTTTTTTCTTTTTTCTTTTTTCTTTTTTCTTTTTTCTTTTTTCTTTTTTCTTTTTTCTTTTTTCTTTTTTCTTTTTTCTTTTTTCTTCTTTCTTCTTTCTTTTTTCTTCTTTCTTCTTTCTTCTTTCTTCTTTCTTCTTTCTTCTTTCTTCTTTTTTTTTCTTCTTTCTTTTTTCTTTTTCCTTTTTCCTTTTTCCTTTTTCCTTTCTTCTTTCTTCTTTTTTCTTTTTTCTTTTTTCTTTTTTCTTTTTTCTTTTTTCTTTTTTCTTTTTTCTTTTTTCTTTTTTCTTTTTAAGTAAAGGAAGTGTTTCTTTCTGTCTTAATTTAGCTCTCTTCATCTCAACCCATAAGTTCGTGCACTTTTACCTTTTACAGTACTCTCCCCCATCCCACTCAGGGAGAGTGAGCATGTGGCAGTGTGGTGCTGAGCTGCCTGGCGAGTTAAACCACAACACTTTCATGTTTCAGGAAGGTTTTTTTTTTTTCAGGGGTTCTTTGGAGTTTATTAGCAGCTTATCAAAGATAAGATAGATTTTCTTTTTTCATTGTCTTCTGCTTTCCTTCTCCAGAAAAAAGGAAGAGTTGTCTTCTGTTTCTGAAATCTCTGGGTTCTGTGCTCAGGAGATAAAAATTCTTCAACTTGTAGATGTTAGCATTTAACATACAAATTTAAGAAGACTTCTTTGTTCATTACACTTTGCTGTCAAAAATGCTGTTGTTAGAAGTGGGCTTTCTAAGAAATCAAGAGGTGTAGTGTTCTTGCTAAGCAATGGAAAGGATACTAGGTTTCATTAGCATACAGATGTTCAATGAATCTGCTTAAAATATTACTTGAACTTTATGTTGGAACAGCACAGGATAATGCTGATACATCTTAACTTCATTACCCAAGTAGCTGAATACTTCAGTTTAATCTGGATGTGTTACAAGCTAGCACGTTTTACAGTTCTTGGAGAGTAACAGTCATTGTCAAAGGCTGATTCATCCTATCCTAAGATGTCTTCTCTGACATTTGGGATGCATTGTCCATGGGAGCTGTAGTTACATGCAGTAGAAGTATTGATGGAGGAGAATGGAAGAAAATACTGCATTTTATGCAGTTCTTCCTCTCCAGTAGAATCAAACCCAGTGCCTTCTCCATGTGGATCCAAAGTCTGTGCTGAAATGTGGCAGAGAAAGCTCAGTGCTGGCAGAGTGCCTGCACTTAGTGTCCTAGTCCTTGAAGGTTTTATTATCTTCTCTTTTCCAATGGAATTTAAGCTTCAGTATTTCAGTACATCCTACCAACTGTAACAGGGTGGTTTCCATTTGAACTTGTATTGTGCTGGAGGTAGGGGAGAAAACAAGTGGAAATGGGAGATTGTTGTTACAACTTGGTAATAGTCACTTGTTGCACCAAAATGTATCAGAAAAATGATACGCTTCCTCATTCACTGACTGAATAAATTTTAAAGTTCTGTGAAAGGACATTTTTCAAACAATATAAGTCAAAATTATAGTGGGGGAGGCAATCTCCTTTATTGCATTTCAGCAGTCTTTCTGTTCCATCCTGTGCCACTGGGAAGAAGCAGAATTTGCTACACTATGCTTGCTTTCCTGTAGATTAAAGGGTAGATTGTGATCTCTTGTCTTCACTGAAACAGTTTGCATAACCTCTCATTACGTTAAGGAGTCTGTTTGCAGACTGAACTTATGATCAGCATTTTAAACCATGTTCCATGGTAGAGGAATATATTCTACTCTTGATCTGTGCCGACGGTTTCCCGTGTCAAACTGTGTGTGATGCTATTTCTCTTTTAAAGTATTGATATTGATTTGGTAAACAAATGATTTGCTAATGTAAATGTTAAATTGCTGCAGTATTGATTTGGGGAGCAATACAGTTGGAAATTAAACTGTAACATGTCACATGCCATCATCCCTTTCTCTTTTGTAGAGTAATGTTAGCCGTGAACAATTTTAAACCTTATTTGCACAGTTGAAATAAAAAATAGAGAAAGCTGCATGGGGGAAAAGATTTTGTTACAGGATTTTGCAAACTTGCTCAGAACCCTTGTCTCATTAATAGAGTAGTATTGGCAAAGCTGTTCAGCCTTCAGTGCGGTTAGTGCCAAACTTCTCAGTCATATTGAACTCTCTGTGAACTTTCTAAGAAGAATCTACAATTACATTATTATTTCAGGGCAGATCACGGACTTCTAATTCTTCTGAGAAGTGCTGGGCTTGTGCTGTGGGGCTAATGCACTGATACGAGCTCAATGTTCTCAGTTAGTTTCTCCAAAGTCTGCATGTCCCTGATGAGCCTCCAGTGGCCTTCTGTTATATGTGACCCACTTAAACTGTGAGAGGCTTGTAATGCTTGGACACCTGTTTATTCTGCAGGAAACACAGTGTCCTCACAGCTTGTCCACTCCTTGCTTGGGTGTAGTGTTCTTCACTCCATGTTCCCAACATCTGCTTGAACTTGGATGCATTTTGCATAATTGAAGAGAGTCCTCTGGGTGATTTATAGTTAAAAGGAGATTGTCTTACTTCTCTCATTGATTTTAACTTATGATTAACTGGGGACAGAGGATGTGGCATAACTTAGGAGGTGGTAAGATTATTCTTATCCTCCACTACTTCAGTCATTTTGCAGAGCAAACTGTAAGCTCTATCTTTTGTGCGTAGAAGTGAGGCTGTATCTGGACTTACCTTGCTCCTCACCTGATTACTTGGTGGCATGCTCTGGAATGCACAGATCCCATTCTCCACTCCTGATTATCTGTTGAGTGTAGGATGGAGTTCTCAGCTCTAGCAATGGCTGCTTGTGGGGATCAGTCTCATCATGCATTTCTGGCAGTATCAAGTTGTTTGGGACATTTTGTTTAGTAGGAGCAATTACACTAGGCAGGTAGCAGTCTGCAGAGGACATCTTTGGGGATCCAAGGCGTTGTTTCTGACACAGGTCTTCATATCTGAACTGTTCATGCATTCAGTATCTGAAAGCAAAGATCTGCCTCAACACAGATTCGGAAAGCTACTGAACTAGCTGGGTTTGATTTGTTATGAAAGACATTTAGTAGGGTTTACAGGTTTGTTTCTCAGTCTCACAGGGCTTATGTAAAGTTTACCTGCTGCAGGGTGTCTTTGTAAATAATGCCTCTTTGCTGTATGCTATTTCTGTAGAAAGAACTCTACTGAAAAACCTGGGCATAAATAACAGACTGGAGGGACATTATTCACTGAAAGATCATACAGAATTACACACGTTTTTTTTCTAGAGAAAGGAATTGTTCAGCTGAAGTAGGCATCTGACTTTATGCAAAAAAAAAAACCACAACAAACCACAACACAAACAAACAAACAAAAAAACCACCAAGTGACCAAAAGACTGCTATGCCAAAAGGTACAGCAAATGTTTTTAGTTACTGCCACTAACTGTTACACTGAAGACTTTGTGAAACCATTTGTTATGTGCCCAGGTTTCTATATGAAAGAAAATAAAAGAGAATATTAATTCTTGTCATAATCTCTTGTGTACTGACTCTGCTTTTCTTGCAAAAATATTCAACTTAAACTTAAGCAAACAACATGGAATGAGGTAGCTTTATATTTTCCTATCCTTCTTAAACAATTACTGATGAAGTCTCTCTACACATAAATTAGACGATTAGAGGTCTCCTCTGAACTGTTCTAGCCAGTATCAAGGAACACTGCCAGAAAGTTGAATCTTTGTGCAAAACAGAATGTCCCTGATGTCCTTTATTCATTTCTTCAAAAACAGTCTAATTCCATACTGTCTCTGCTTTATACTCATTTTAAAAAGGTCTTGTCTAAGGTTTTGCTCAGCTGTTTATTTCTTAAACACAAAGAACAGCCTCAGTATGAGTCTTCCACGCTGCCAAAGTTAGAATTAGAAGCAAGTTTCTTGCCTACCTCATGACTAAAACAAGCTGGATCAAGTTCTTTCCACTCTGTACCTCACTGTTGTCAGTTGTGCCCCAAGTCTGCATTCTCCTCAGCTCTGTGGAGATTTGGATGTGGATCAAAGTCTTCTTTCAGGTGTTGCAGAAGTTTTATCAAGGGATCATTCCTGACATTTTCTATATTATTTGCCTGACATTCTCCAGGTAAAATATTCACTGAAAAACTATCTGCCTTATGGTATTTTCAGTGTCCCAGTTGCATCCATTCCCCATTGTGAAATATTTCTGTCAGTCAGGTGTTCCTCTGAGGAGATGTCTGGTACGAGAAGAATGAAATTTTGCCTGCTGGGGAGGTAATGGGGAAGAATTGCAGTGAAAGAAGGGACTTTCCTGGAAAGCCTGAGCCAGTAACACTCGGAGGCAGGTAAAAGTTTTACAACAGAGATTGCCTTAGCATTAAAGAAGGGCTTACTGAACAACCTCTTCCTCAGCTGATGGATGTAGCCCAATTTTATCCATCATCATCTTCATCTTTTTTTTTTTATTGATATTTTTCTCTCCTTAGGCTATTATTAATCATATTATTTTATGATGTGTTTGAACTGGATGTCTTCAGGCAAACACTTCTGCATTTTTCTCTTTTTCTGGTCCCATGCACATACATACCTTTAAAATCTGAAGACTACAGGAAAGAAAATGACTGGGAACTTTCTGCAAATGAAAACTGAGCTTGTTTATTAGAAAATAATAAATGTTGAGTCTGTTAACAAGGTTTTCCTTGTTTTTCTTTCCAGTACAGTGCAAATTTCAAAGCTCTAAGCAAACACTTTCAAATGTCTTGGTATTTGATTGTGTGAGCCCCAATAACTCTTTCCCATGAAGTATTCTGTCGTGGTTTCCATTGGCAGCAAACTACAGTGAGTCCAGTTAACTATAGCTGATGTCACTGGTCAACCTCCATCCTATAAGTGACAAAAATGGAAGAAAATTAATAGAATCATGACTTCCCACAGGTTGTATTGCCTCTGACAACTAGCATTTGATCAGAAACAAGAATTAAAAATAAAATTCACACTCAAAACTCTGGCTAAAACCAGGAATATGATTGGACCAGATGATCTTGAAGGTCTTTTCCAACCTTTATGATTCTGTGATTATATGAATATCCACTCACCTGAGTTGTAGCACTCATGAAGAACTCAAAATGTCACTGGTCACCCCAGGACAGTATTATCTTAACAGGGCTGCTTATGTGGGGTGCTCAGTGGCAGGAGTCCTCAACTTCTCACATGCAGAGATGCTGTTGGCCACCTTCCGTGACACATTTTAGGTTTTTTTCATGCTACAGGTGCCTGAATAGCTGGGACATGGGCTGTCCCTCCTCTATTGTTTCAACTGCTGGTGTCTTGTGTGTGGATGCCTCCAGTTCAGAGGTGTAATTGGGCGAACTGAAAGCTTGTGTGTTGAGTTGGCGTGGGAGAGCCTCTGTGATGGTCTTTCAAAATGTCGTGAAACTTAAAAATGTTGTCAGGTCCTGCATCTAAGAACAGAAAACAGTTAAGGCAGTATGCACCCATGATTTTCAAGACGTAATATTAGGATGATTCTTTTCAGTAACTCCCAGAATGACCAACCCCGTTGTAGGCCCAGGCCTAGAAGGCAGTCCTCGCCTGCAAGAGCTAGTCTGACACTGCTGGTGTTTGTTGCAGAAGCACAGCAGGATTAGGCCAAAGGCTTTGAAGGCTGTATTGCTCTAAAAACGTCATCTGAAATACAAGATATTTGGCCTTGGCCAAGGGCAAGGAGACTATTCAAACTGCAAGCATGTGTTTTTTCCTATGAGAGCACTAGGGGGATTGGTATATTTTAGATTCAAAGGAAATGGAATGGAAAAAACAACCGGTCCAGAAGAAGGCCAAATAAACTCTGTTGTATAAGCACAAAGATAAGAAAGTTATAGCATATGCAGCATTTCTTGAAGATATCATTTCAAACTTTAAAAGAACTGTTCTTTTCAATATTAATTCCAGACTGTCTTTTTCTTCTTTCCCTTGGTAATCTGTATTTAACCAAACTAATTAAAAGACATAGTTTGACTGTGAATTCAAAAACCTATTCTGTGAGTATCCATTTCTCTTTCACAACACCGACATTATGACATTATACATTGATTTAGTTGTGGTGCTTCACATTTCTTAAAGTATCTTTGGAAAAGTTGGACTTAAAACTGAGGGGTTTTTTTCTTCTTTTTTTTTCCTTTTTTGTTTTTGTTTTGTTTTGGTTTTTGTTTGAAACAATCCAAATTTCTGGAATTATGTATAAACTGTTACAACTATTTTCCACATATAACAAACTGCCATGCTAGGATTGTTCACTTACTGGCCTCTCTGTCCACAGCATGCCTCCAACCCAAAGGTCTTTAGACAGGTGCATGAAGCTGCCAAAAAGATTTAATGGGCTACAGTATTTTAGGGAAGAACCTGTTTGGTTTGGGTGTTTCTAAGTATGGCCAATGAGCAAAGGAATTGGATCCAGTCATTCTCTCCAGCTTTTACCCTTGCTCCCCTGTATTGGCTCATGTTAGTACTGCTCCTCGGATTCCCTTTGTAATGGAAATATGTCACAATGTTTTTGAGTGCATTGGGAAAAAGCACTATTTTCCTCAGAACTGTTGAAAAGAAAGGAAGGAAGGAAAGAAGAAAGGGGAAAAAAGCAGTTGAAACTTAAATCCTGTTAATATAATATTAGAAATCAAACATCAGGATTTGTGCAGTCCCTTACAGTAGATATTTAGTTTTGTTACAGTGTTGGCGTTACCGATTTGTTTGCTCTACTGGTTCAGATAAATGTTTTATCAGTATTACTCTACTGGTGTCTTCAAACCAATATGTCATTTCTAGGATTTTATATAGCAGGTGAAGTTGTATCACTGTGTTAGAGATGCTTCTAGATTTCATCATGGGTTTTGATATAGAAACAACTCTGGTTCTAATGTATTTCCAAGAGATCTGGGCCTGCTTGAGATGAGAGTGAGAAAGAAAGAGATACTGCACCAAAAGACGTGCAGCAGTCCTGCCAGCTGAGATGTTTGCTGGGAGGGCATTGGACTGCACATCGTTTTGGAAGTCCAAGTCAGCTTTATTTGCTCCCTAGTCTTGCTAATGTGACCCATCTCAATATGTTTCAAACCCTTTAGAGGGGAAAGAGCTGAGGCAGTTGTTCCTTCTACATCTTCAGAACTCCCTGAATTTACAATCAGTTATTAGCTTGCTGCTTGACACCAGAAAATAGAGGGCAGAGATGCGCTTCCCTGATTTTAAAGCGGTTGCACAGGGGTGCAAGTGCTACCATGATTGCAGGGCTCTGGGGGTACCGCTAAGCTGGCCGTAGCAACATGAAGCTCTCAGCATAGACTGGTTTTTCTAAATTCTGAAGTGAGACTGGCACCGTGAGTAGAATTCTGAGGTGTCTCAGCCAGTCTGCTGTGGGTAGCAATTTATACCTACAGCATGGTGCAATGATTTCCATTTTGTTCTATGTAAACTTACCTTACCTTTACCCGAATTAATGAAGAGAGAGAGCTCGCAGAATGAGACTATTGCAGAATTCACAAGAATGGTGGTAACACACTAAATAGCTTATACAAATACCAAATTGCTGTTTCATTTTTGTTTTAATAACAGCCAAGAACACTAGTATCCGAACAGGGTTTTAGAGTATTTAGAAAGGACTGATTACTGTCTTACTTTCTAAGCTCTAAAGCTCCTTTCCAGTCCTGTTAGTGCACACTACCTGTTAACTGTGAGAAAGTATTCTGGGGGGGAAGAAAAGAAAAAAGATTAAAAGGATTGTGTTTATATTCATGAACTATATAAAATGTTGAAAAGCAGTGCTAAAACAAAGCCTGTCGATTTTTATAAGGAACACGAAGGACCTTGTGTTGACCTTGGATAATTGAAAAAGAGTTGTTCAAAAGTTATAAGGGGCGTTCCAAATACTTGATATTAGTTTTTAGAGTATATGCATTTTAATTTTTTCTTCCCACTCCTCCTCCCCCTGTGTGTTTTGCTAAAGAATTGTGTGACGCATTTTCTTAGATGTAGCTACCACCTACAATAGATAGACCTATGGCTGACATAAAATTAGTTTTGAAAAATGAGGTTCTATCTTCTGCATTAACAGAGAGGTAAGCTAAGATGTTGAGAAATGGTGAGTGTAATCTAGATAATTTTCTTGCTGTTTTGCTGTCCTCTCTTAAAAAAAAGTCAGGATTTCACAGCAGATAAGAGCCAGTTGTAAAATTGTTGGTTATAAGACCCGTAAAATCTCATTGTCAGTGCTCAGTGAAATAACCCTACATATATTTTAATGGATGCTTCATTAATTTATGTAAGTAAATGCATCCTCATACATTTTTACTTAGCTACTGAGGACCTGGGGTCTAATTATTTCTTAACCAGTCAATTCCTCAAATACTAAGCCAAAGATCTGTCTAGAACTAATTTTTATTTTTATTTTTTTTCTTTAGTTTTTACCTGTTTCATGTTTGGACATGAAATCATTTATTTCTGCCTAGTGCTTTATAGTGGGAATAGCTGTCATGTTGCAGCTGGAGAGCTCTCAAATCCAGTCTTGAAAAGATATTTTTAGCTGAATTCTTGACTTAGTTTCACATCTGGAGAATTTAAGCAGGTGAATGTCTTCTTGAAATCTAGCCAAGGTTTTTGTGTTGATATTGCCAAAAAGTAAGAAGATGCCAGTTGGGATGATTTCAAACAAGTTATCTAATTCCCATGTGTATGGGTATCCAGTAACCTTTCTGCTGACATCTTAAAGGAGTACATTTGAAGCACGTTGCAATTTAAGTTATACATTTTGAAAGCTGAACTAGAAACTGTTATTTCTTCAAATCAAGAAGATGTTTGGGTAGCTGAATGATAAAAATAAATTGAAAGTATTAATGGAATGCCAAAATGTGTAGCTAATGTCCAGCACTGTAAGCATATAGAATAACCACAAAGGCAGGCAGGTTATATGATAAACATGAGTAGGCTTCCTTTTCATTAAATTTGCTGGGCAAATTTTGTTAAATATGCTGGTGGTGGTATTCCAAATAGTATCTATTGTGTTTTACAACGTTATGTTTTATCTGCAAATGCTG